>NW_027185754.1:10457166-10483009 GCF_028583685.1 Petaurus breviceps papuanus | reverse complement strand
GGAAGGAAGGAAGGAAGGAAGGAAGGAAGGAAGGAAGGAAGGAAGGAGGGAGGGAGGGAGGGAGGAAGGAAGGAAGAGAGGGAGGGATGGATGAAGGAAGGGAGGGAGGGAGGAAGAAAGTGAAGGAGGGAGGAAGGGCGGAGGGAGGGAAGGAGGGAGGAAGGGAGGGAGGAAGCAAGGGAGGGAGGGATGAAGGAAGGAAGAGAGGGAGGGAGGAAGCAAGGGAGGGAGGGAGAGAGGGAGGGAGGGAGAAAGGGAGGGAGGAATGAAGAAAGAGAGGGAGGGAGGAAGGAAGGGAGGAAGCAAGGGAGGGAGGAAGGGAGGAGGGAAGGAGGAAGAAAAGAGGGAAGGAAGGAGGAAGGGAAGGGAGGGAGGAAGAAAATTTATATATATATGTATGTATATATATACATATATATATATATACACATACAGTTAAGTCTTAAGCATATTACTCACCTCCAGATAGGTGATAGACTCAGAGTACAGATTATATATATATATATATTCTTAGGGACCCTCATACTCCCCTACATAAAGGCTGCTGGTTAAAAAGAAGGGAATCAATCATAAATTATAAAATTTCATATACACACACATACATTCAGTTAAATCTTAAGCATATTAGCCACCTTCAGATAGAGAGGTGATAATCTCAGAGTGGTGATTAAGGAATATACATATATACATGTATGTATAGCCAAAGTAAGGATAAGAGTGTGAGAATTTGTTTAGCTTGAGTATACAAGTTTGAAATGGGTTTTGTTTCTTGTTACCTTAGTGGGAAGGGGAGTTGGAAGTAGAAGGGAGAGGATGAAAACCTGAAAATAAAATACAATTTGAGTTTAAGTGTTTGATCCACTTTGTGGATCATTTGCTTCAAACCTTCGGCCTCAGACTGGCTCTGACTTACATAGTATGCAGGATACTTCTGGACCCCTTCTCCACGCATTGGTATATATTCAGAGACGTAAACTCATCTGTTCATGCCTAAGCAAAACATAATTAGGATATTAGGGGAAATTTGTTTCTAAGAAATCAAGTCCGTATCATTCATTCCAAAGTTGAATAGAAATGATTTATGAGTTATCAGTGCCACACTCTCCTTGATGAGCCTAGAGAATCAACCATTGATTATTCATGTGCATGCATGCAGGAGGGAGGTGCACACAGTAGACATGGTTCTCTATTAGAGAAACAAAAAAGTGCTTTGATCACAGATCAGTTTTTAAAACCTTGTGTGTCTGAAACTGGAGGAAGCTGCTTCTCACTGACATGCTTTCAGAAAGACTTGAGACCCACGACCTGACTTTACAGAACGTTATTTATCCACCTGTGGCCTCTTGAACAAGCAAGCTGAAGGTAAATGATAAGAGGAGGCGGACACATGCTCCAGCTTGCCGAAGGCTTGTCACTATGGCTCAGCCAGCATCCAGGAGGCCTAGGAGATTGGCATTCAATAAAGAAAAGCTAGGGAGCAATTTGGGCTGCTCCAAATTTTCTGCTGAAGAGACTGAGCAAAACAAACAAAAAAAAGTGGCTTTGTCTCCTGGATTCAAATACCTATCTATTAAAACCCAGAAACAAACACAGACACAAAAAATCCCATTTCCTTTAAGATAGATCATTTTAAAATTAAAAACTACAAAGCCTTCGAG
This sequence comes from Petaurus breviceps papuanus, assembly GCF_028583685.1. Lineage (NCBI taxonomy): Eukaryota > Metazoa > Chordata > Mammalia > Diprotodontia > Petauridae > Petaurus > Petaurus breviceps. The sequence goes on along the minus strand of NW_027185754.1, from coordinate 10,481,351 downwards.
GAAGTAATATACGCTGGCTCCAAAGAAAAGTAGCTAGAAGCAGGTATAAACATTATTTGCTACCTATGCAACCTTGAACAAGTCCCTTAGCTTTTCTGGGCCTCAGTTTCCTATTCTGTAAAATGAAGGGTTTGGCCTACATAATCTCTAAGGTCCCTTCCAAATCTAACATTCTAATAATCCTGTAATCATGGGAGCTGCCTCGGGCAACTTTCAAAGACAGTAAGTTGTAGCTGGCAAAGTACTTTGTTTATATAAATATCATATGTAGTATAGTTATATAAATGTACACACATATATGCATATACACACATAGATGGTGGCACAATAGATAGAATACTGGGCTCTGAGTCAAAAAGACCCAAGTTCAAATCCAGTCTCAGACATTTACTAGTTGTGTGACCCTGGGCAAGTGACTTAACTTCAGTCTACCTCAGTTTCCTTAACTGTAAAATGGGGATAATAACTGCACCTACCTTGAAGGGTTGTTGTGATGTTCAATGAGAAAATATTTATTAAATAGTGTCCAGTATGTGGTATGTGCAAGATTAATGTGTTTGTATAAATCTTACTTGAATGTCAGAATAACCCTGGTAGGTAGATACTATTATTCTCTCCATTTTATAGAGAGGAAATTGCTGCTGAGAATGGTTAAATAACTTGTCTAGAGTCATACAACTATTAAATATTTGAGACAAGATTCAAACTCAGATCTTCCCAGCTCCAGCTCTGTACTATACCAGTAGTTGTCGGTCCACATTGGTAAAGGGAGTTTCCTCATTGGTGAGCCAAGGAAATCATGGGTTGGACCAAGACCAAATCCAGATTGCTTTCTGGTGAATGTGAACACAATAGCTACAGCTTTAAATATATTCTTGTGTGCATCTGGGAACATAATATGACAAAGCATTCTCCATTCTCCAGGCCTCACATTCAGTGCCTGGACATCTGACTTTACCCAACATGAGAAATATAAATAGAATTTAAAGAATCCCTCACTATGTGAATGTCAGCTCCTGGACTGGGAGGGGAGGTGAGATTTGCAAGGCTCTGAAGCCATGGTCTTTCATAAAATGAAAGCAGCTCCCTCCTGAGCATTCAGATTGGGCAGCTTTAAGAAAACTATCAGCTCCTTTCCTCTGGAATCAATCATTTTCTACATGTAGACTTTGCCTGGAACGCTCAGTGGTACTCCAAGGTCTCAATATAGATCTTATTCTCAACTTGCTGTTTTCTCCTTCAAAAGACACACAGCCACTCACAGAACTGTCCATTTGAATTGTGGGAGGAAATCGAACCTCTTCTCCAACTGGTACAAATCAGGGACAAACCCTAGAAGACAGAAGAATCCTCCCAACCAACCTGAGTTCTCTTCCTCACATGAAAATCATTCAGGATGGGGATCTCCGCAGCTGCTAAGTCAGTTAGAGAGATTCGGACACAGCTGGAGCCTGGGGTGTACCTAGGCATACCAGGCTGCTGGGTACTGGCTGTTGGGGTCTCTCTTGATTTATACTTTGAGGAGAGCTTTAATCTCCTGTAATCTTTCCCTGGAATCAATAAGGAGGAATGTCTCAGGAGTTAGAAGTTGAAGGTCTGGGAGAAGAGACAGATGTGGAAATTAGTTATTTTGGACATTTGTGTTTGAGCCACTGTGGAAAGAGTCCTGAGAGTGATTGTACTCATCTCATTTCTAGATATGATACTTCTGAGGAGTCAGTCATGGGATAATCAGAGCTGGAAGAGATTCAGAGAAAATCTAGTTAGGAACCATACAACCAGGGAAAAAGCATGTGCGCGCGCACACACACACACACACACACACACACACACACACACACACACACACCCTTTGATAGCTCAGCTGGTAGTGACCATAATAGTAATTCCCTTGTGCCCAACGTGGCTCAAAAGAGTAAGATTTTCCTTTGGTTGGGGGGGGGGGGGGGGGATGTTTTGTCTTGTTTTATTTTTTTTCTGTTCTTGAAGCTCTACTTTGTATAGAAAGGGTCCCAGTGCCAGCATGTAGTTTCCCTTTTGAAAGGCAATGTCACATAGTAGAAAGACCATTTGATTCAAAGTCAGAGAGGCCCTGGGTCCAAATACTAGCTTGGCTCCTTAGTACCTGGGTAACCTTCAACAACTCACTATACCCCATGGGCTTTATGTTCCACTTCTGTAGAATGAGGGACCTGGATTCCAAATTTGTAGAAGACCAAGACTCCTGAGGTCTTTAAGCCTGGGTCACAGGACACCTGAAGGCAGAATTCCACAAAACAAAGACACAATTTTGTTTTAGACTCAACAGTTTTTAATTTTTTTCATATCTTGGACCCCATGAGAAGTCTGACAAAGCTTAAGGACCCCTCCTCAAAATAATGTTTTTATATGCATAAACTGTAATAAATAGGATTACAAATGAAACCAATTATGTTAAAATATAGTTATCAAATTTTTTTTTCTTAAAATTCATTAACCTTTGGTTAAGAGTACTTGCAGAGAGAGAAGTACTTAATAAGGACTATGAGGCCAACAAATTATCAGGGGTATTAATAATCCAAGAACAAACATTCATCTCTAGTATAAACTGAACTACAATGTACATGGACCATCTGCTGAAATTATTAGCTCAATTACATAAAAATATTTCAAAAAATGACTTCTATATAATGAACATAGACTCCTTAAAAGTTTTCCTAAAAATACAAACCACAGAATTCTTCCTGTGAAGATTATAAGGGATTGATATCAGTAGTTGATCTAGTGGGTCCTGCCTGTCCAAGGGGACCCCAAGCAAAGAGAAAAAGGAAAAAGGAAAAGAAATAAAAAGGTTTCAAGGCCAAGTGGCTACTCAAAGGGTGGGGAACCTGCAGCCTCAGGACTACATGTGGCCTTCTAGGTCCTTGGGTGCAACCTTTTGACTGAGTCCAAGTTTTCCAGGACAAATCCTTTTATTAAGGGGACTTGTTCTGTGAAGTTTGGATTCAGTCAAAGGGCCGCACTTGATGACCTAGAGAGCCACATGTGGCCCTACCTAGACCTAACTTCAGATAAGATCAGAGCCATGGACTGGGCCAAGATACTCTTTCTTGATTTCCTGGAAGAGACTTGGGTCTGACCCTCTTTTGGGCCGTCATAAGGAAAGATAAAAATTTGCAATAACATCCAGAGTCTACTGCTCCCGTGCCATAAGGAAGAAAGACACAAGAAGAAAGAAATGACCAAAAGACCCATCAGAAGTAGGTCAAAAGAGCTGTCTACTGCTTCTGATCATATCTGGTCACAAGTACTCAAGACTATCTGGCCTGTCAGCCAACATTTTGGATCAAGATGTCTCAGACTCCATCTAATGAACAAAACAATCCAGCTGCTTCAGTCCAGATCAAATGATGAATTGAGGGCCACAGTGCACTAGGGAGAGTGTCAGGCTTAAAGGCAGGAAGACATGATTTCAAATCCTTTTATTGGAAACTTACTTAGTTGTGTGGCCCTAGGAAAGTCACAAAATCTACCTCAGTCTCATTTTTTTTCTGTAAAATGGGAATAATAACTGTACCTATCTCACAGGGTTGGTGGAGGATCCAATGAGATAGTATATGTAAAGCACTTTACAACTTTAAAGCATTCTATAAATGTTGACTATTATTAATTACAATAAGAAGTTGTTCCCTTGATTCAATGACTTATTGGGAACTCTTTGTACTGGCTGGAAATAAAGCAAAGGACAGTGTGCTCCCTCCCCATTCAAACCACTAGAACCCATCAGCTGCCATCTTGGATATTACCAAGGATGGCAAGCAGCTAAGGAAACTTAGTTATACAAAAATCGCTTACATTTCTTAACACTGAACAATGCTATAAGTTTAATTTAATGGAGAAACGAGGGTTTAGGATCATACATTAAAAGTTGGGAAAGACTTTTGAGATTATCTAAGTCAACTCTCTCATTTTATATGAGGTCCAGAGAAATTACTTGTTAAGGTCATAGGTAATATAAGTGGCAAACAGAATTTGAACCCAGGTCCTCTGACTCCAAATCAATCACTCTACATTGCACCATCCTACCTGCTGAGGGAGTCTTGAACGAGAAAGAATAAAGCCACATCCTATTCCTGGCATCAAAAAACTCTTAGACACATCCCTCAGCCGCATTAGCCAGGGCATTTAACTTGTCTGGATGCCAATCCTTCCACCAACAAATGAAAATGTATTATCATAACACCTACTCTGAACTTGTGAAATGTTTAGAGAACTATGAAAGAAGGAAGCTTATTCACTCTGACTAGGAAGGCAAGAGGGGCACACAAAAAGGACATTGAGAGCAAAGGAACTCGGCGCTTTGGTTTTTAATGAGAGGAAGATAATGCTAGAAGAAGACTGGGGAAAAGGGAAAACAGGGACATTTAAAGCAGCCTCTGATGAAAGGAACTGAGTGACTCAGATGTGAGGAGAGGTGGGTGAGATGGAAAAAAGAGTGGAGGTAATAAGGCAGCAATCATAGAGAAAGAAGGGGAAAGAGCACGTACAAAGACTGAGAATCACATTACTGGGCAGACAGGAAAAGGGGGCGGAATTTCTTACTGAGATGGGGTCAATGTAGATCATGTTGGGCTCTCTTCTCCCTCTCTTTCTCCCGTCTGTCAAAGTGCTTATGATCATCTATGGGGTGAAGGGGGTGGGGGCGATACCGGAGACCAAGATGGACAAGAAGAATATGATAAAATGGCAGACAGAGCCCTGAATTGAAAGTCAGAGCCTCAGAGTTGGAACCTCAATTTTACCACTTGTCATATGTATGACCTGGGCAAGTCACTTAATACCTCTGGACCTTAATTACCTCATCTGTTAATTGAGGTGGGTGAGGACTAAGCAATTTCTAAAGGCTATTCCAGCTCTAAAATCCTGATATTTTCCCAGATGTGGGATTCAGATGAATGATTACTACTCATTCCAAAGAGCAAGGGGAAGTTTGTGTGGGGCCTGGAAAAAGCTTGAGAAATACCCACCTAATCTTTCTCAGCAGAACATTTTCCCATGAGTTGCAATGGACACTCTTTGGGTTATAGCCCCAAATTTTTCCAAGACTAAACAGTCAGGATACTTTAATAAATATAGAAGGTAGCGGCTTGTAGGATGCAAACAAGAGTTCATTAGGCATTAGGGGTCGCCCAAACCACAGACTATTAAACCTGTCACCCTATGCTCAAAACCCTGACTTATTCTGGATAATCAACAGCCTACCTTGAGCATCTCCTGTGTGCTCATTCCTGTGCGAGGCTTGTTCTTGTCCTATTGGAGGGATCTAAAAAAAATCCCTGCCTCGAGAGATCAGTGTGGCCTGGGAACAGGGAAAGCTTCAAGAAGAGATGGAAACTGACCTTTAAGACTGATAGAATTTGTGCCAAAGGTGAGGGGGAAGGAATGAATTGTTGCAGACTAAGCTGAGGCATGAGTAAAGCAATGAAGGGAGCAATGGATGATATTGTGGACGAATGTGAGAAGACTACATAGCTCTATCAATGCAAAATATATTCTCCCATTGAGCCCTAAGATCTGCCTTCTCAGAAACTAAAAGGAAACATAAAAAGTACAAAGCAAGAAAAAATAGGAGGAGAAATAAGATGGTAGGGGTGGAAAAACACCACTTGATATACCCTTTGAGCACAAAAGTCTTCCTTCTTCACTCCAGTTCAAGTTGAAGACATTTATAAAGGGTATACAGTGTTTAAGGTGCTGTGTCAGGCACTGGGAATACAAATAGAAAAATGAAATATCCCTTCACCTCAAGGGGCTTATACTCTATTAAATGTAGGAATTAATCAGTGCCATAGTTAGAGGTGGGAGAGGGGGGTGAAGAAAAGTTGTGATCTTAGGTGTCCGTTTATTTATTTGTTTGTTTGTTTATCTATTTATTTATTGCTTTTTGGAGGGGGCAAAGCAGGGCAATTGGGGTTGTGACATGCCCAAGGTCACATGGCTAGTGTTAAGTGTCTGAGGCCAGATTTGAACTCAGGCTCTTCTGATTCTAGGGCCAGTGCTCTATTAACTGCACCACCTAGCCACCCCACTAGGTGTCCATTTAAAAAAATATACTCTGAATGTGATTTCTCTAGGGAGAAATAAAGTACTGTTGGGGAACATTGATTAATAGAACTTTCTTACAAGGCATCCTCACAAACCTGACCTGAGTTTGGCTCATCACCAACATCTCTCCAACGCTTTGGCCTGATTCATTGATATAGTAATTATAGCACTGGACTTACTATCCAAGAGCCCTGAGATCTAATCCTGCCTCAGACCTGGGCACAGTCTCCTCTTCTATAATGTGAGGGAGTTGAACCCAATGACCTCTCAAAGGCCCTTCCAGCTCTAAATCTATGATTCAATCCAATAAAGAGAATTTTTCCAATCTTCCACTTACATCTTATTTCTCCCCATATCTTTCCATGTTTTGAGCACTCCATATTTGTTCTTCATGCCATTCCCTGGCCTCCTTTCTCTTTGGAGAGCTTTAGGGTACCAGCTGTCCAGGCAGCCCACATATCAAAACCATATGCTCAGGGTCAAGCAGAGTTGAGAAATCAAGCAAAACGCTAGTCTCTGCTGGTCTCAGTGTCTCTACTAAGCGTGGCTTCTCTTTTTCCTAAGGTACCAGTAAAATGCCTGTACTGGCCTAGTCTCTACTGGCCTCAGGGTCTCTACTAAGCGTGACTTCTCTTTTTTCTAAGGTACCAGTAAAATGCCTGTACTGGCCTAGTTGTATTTCCTCGTTCTTGACACCACAGAGCTCTTCATAGGCTATCACCTTGAGCACCAGACAAGAAAGCCAGTATTGAGCAGCTAGCACAATGTCTCTTGACTCTCTTGGGGTTGGCAGGAGAGAGGAGACTATCACAAACAATCCTCATTTTTTGAGAACCTTTACTGGTTTGTCAAGTAAGATACAGTCAAAAGAAGTAGTTGTGTTTTAACTTAAAGAAGTGTAGACTTTAAGATATACAGGCACTGGAGTATAGAAATCCATCTTGCCCTACTAGAAAGTTAGGGGGCATGGGGGAGGATATAAGAAAGAACAGACTGGGGGAAGGGGTATTCAGTAGGTCTGCTGTCTTGGGATGTGGGTAAGGGAAAGATGGGGAGAAAATTTGTAACTCAAAATCTTGTGGAAATGAAAACTAAAAATAAATAAATGGGGAAAAAAGAAGTATAGACTTAGGGAGGATGTAGTCTCTATCTACAAATGTTTGAAAAGCTGCTACATGGAAGAGAGATCAGACTAAATGGACTCGACCCCAGAAGGAGCAGTGAGTAGGTGGACAGCTTTCAGCTCAAATAAGAAAGAACACTATAGCAATAGAAAGTCCTTCTTCTTACTCCCACACCCTCCCACTTCCACCATTATAGTGATCTTGCCTGAAGTCTCACATAGCACTTGGTTTTGAAATTCTTTAATGTACTTGTATAATGTGCTTATTGTGATTGGCTCTTATCTCCTACCAGAATGTAAACTCACAAAAGACAAGATCATGCATATCATCGACTTAGAGTTGGAAGGAACTTCAGAAGTCATATAGTTCATTTTCCTCATGTTACAGACAAGTAAACTGAGGTCCAGTGACATTAAATGACTTGCCCAAGATCACTCAACTAAAGAGTGTCAAGGATGGTAACTGAACCCAAGACCTCTGATTCTATAGCCAATGACCTTTCCACTCTATCATTCTGCCTCCATATCTAAATTTTATAACTACTCTGTTGAATTAAAATTAAGTCTTAAAGTGGTCAACTGGAGTCCCAGAATGGCCATCTTGGCAGAATCCATACTGCCCATATTCTACACCAAAGGCACTTGAATATGCTTTGCATATTTTGTTGTTGTTCAGTCCTTTCAGTCATGTTTGACTCTTTGTGACCCCATTTGGGATTTTCTTGGCAAAGATACTGGAGTGGCTTGCCATTTTCTTCTCCAGTTCATTTCATAGATGAGGAAACAAAGGTAAACAGAGTTAAGTGACTTTCCCAGGGTCATACAGATAGTAAGTGTCTTAGGCCAGATTTGAGGTCAGGTCTTCCTAACTCCAGGCCCTATCCATTGTTCCATCTGGCTGCCCTGGAGCTTAGTATATAGCAGGCAACTAATAAATATCAGATGAATTAATTAATTAGAGCTGGACACCAATAGAATCTCATAAAGTAGCAGAAACTTTATAAGGTAGTAAGTTTCTTATCACCAGGAATGTTCAAGAGGAGGGTGTTTGGCCCCTTATTTCCCTGAGGTGTTATAAAAGGGAATCATGGATCAAATGAGAGAGGAGAGAGTTGGATGGAATAACTTCCATGGTCCTTCCCAGCTCTGAGAGACTGTGTTTCTGAAGGTATTATTCTATTATTCCTTGAGAGTTTGATTTTTTTCCCCAACAGATGGGGAAACTAGGGTCCCTCTAGGAAAGCAACTTTTCCCAAATCGAACAATGAGTCACTGGCAGAATTTGGAGCAGAACACAGATCTTTTGACTGCTAATAAAGCACATCCTCATCCAGCTTCTTATGTTGCCCCACCTCCTTCTATATGCAGATCCCTCACATTCACACATAATACTCAGGGAATACTTGACTGAGTGAACGAAAATCCATATTTATGTAGAACTTTACCATTTACAAAACACCCCTGTAAGATAAGTAATGTATCCCCATTTTACAGATGAGAAAACTAAGGGTCAGAGAAATGAAGTGACTTACCCAGGATATCTGATAAGTATCAGAGCCAGGACTCATGCTTAGACACACAGGAAAGAGGAAAGCTTAGGAAAAAAGTTCTGATTCCAGCTTCAAAGGACCTGGGTTCAAATCCAGCTTCTGATACTGCCTGTCTCACTCTGGGTAGATGTCAATCTCTGTGAGCCTCAATTCCTTCAACTCTAAAATGAGGAGACTGTACTAGATGGTCTCTGAGGACCTTTCCAGCTCTAGATCTCTAAACTTGTGACATAACTCCAAGATCAGTACTCTTTCTGTTCTGTCATTTATCCTTATGAATTAACTTTAGTAGGTAGAGTTATATTTCAGTTTCTAAACATCTCTCCCCCAGCAAAAACAAAACAAAAAACAAAAACTAACAACCCTTTTCTTTTATAATCCTGGATTGACTTAGATTTGTTTCTATTCTTGTTTCCCCATTTCCTTTAAGATTATGAATGATAACATGTGACTTTTAATAAACGTGTCTCCATCTGGGCTTCTGAATCCGACTGGCCAGTGTCCAATGGGAATGAGGTAAGGAGAGGGAGAAGAACAAACAAAGCTTCTAATGACTGGGGAGGTGTAAACTGTGAATCACAGGGCAGTCTGTGGGAGGAAGCTGATCAATGGCAAAGGGAATTGTGACCTTTAAGAAACAACTGTAAATATGACTAAACATCAGCAGCTTTCAGGGGGAAGAAAGCCCTTTGGGAACTGTTCTCAGATGCACTCTGAGGGAATATTTGAATTTCTTTGTGTGTTTATTGACTGAAGAGTTGTGGAATTAGACACACTTGGGAATTTGCCCTTAATTGTTGGACGGCTTTCAACATTTCATCTTATTTTCCTAGCTCTGAAATCTAGACTTCTTAACCTAGGATCTGGGATTTTTTCCTTAATATTTTTAAAACTCTATTTCAATATAATCAGTCCCCTTCATAATCCTATTATTTTTGGTATTTAAAAGAATTATTCTGAGAAGAGGTCCATAGGTTTCACCAGAGTGTCAAAGAGGCATCACACAAACAAGGTTAAGAATGCCTGTTTTAAATTGTTCTCTAGGGGCGGCTAGGTGGCGCAGTGAATAGAGCACTGGCCCTTGAGTCATGAGGACCTGAGTTCAAATTTGACCTCAGACACTTAACACAAAACTAGTTGTGTGACCTTGGGCAAGTCACTTAACCCCAATTGCCCTACCTCCCCCCTTGCAAAAAGCAAAATCTAAAAAAAATTATTCTCTAAATTAAGACAAAAGGGATGTATATGTGTATGTGTAGTAGGTAGTGGTGGTAGTAGTAGTAGTAGTAGTAGTAATAGGGCAGATTTTGCTAATTCTATTGTCTGAAATATCCCAGTTCTAACACTGATCATATAACTTTTCTTTGCCTCATAGCATGTTTTCAAAGTGCTGGGTTTTATTTTCAATTTCCCCCTCTTCAGACTCATCCAAGCTCTTTTTTTCTTATGGACTTTTGCTCCACTAAGAGATAAGGCACCTTGTTGTCATGGAAACAGCCACATATGTCCCCATGCAAACACCTATGGAGGAAAGAAGAAGGAAAGTATGTTCTTGCTACCATAGTAACAGAACCACGTGGCAATAGCTTCAGACATTCCATAAATACTAACGTTGTCAGGAAAGGAAAGAACAGTTGGAGGTGGTTTCTTTGAAGTTAGACCTATCCTAGGCTACAGAGCTGTGCACAGAGAAGGTCAGATCATATGGGCAGCCATTATTCTGTATTCTTATAGTGTTGAATTGAAATGAAGTCTTAAAGTGGTCAACTAGGGTCCCAAAATGGCCATCTTGTCAGAATCCATAGTGCCCATATTCTATACCAAAGGCACCAGAAGCTCCAATAGAGACAATATAACTCTGAGTTCATTATGGTTCTAAATCCTAGGGCCATTCAATTCTAAATTGTCACAGCACCAGATTATTACCACTTGAACAATCAATGGACCAAGGTATATTAAGTACCAGTTATGTACAAGGCTCTGTGCTAGGCACAGGTAGATATGATACATACTCTCCTTTCAGGGCACTTATAACATAATAGGGGCAAAAATAACTGACACAAGATAGAGTATTAAAAATCTTTCTGATACAAAGGAAAGATCCAGGCAAAATTCTATTAGAAATCTAAGGCTAGAAAGATCACTTTCACTTGGGGAGTCAGAAATGGCTTCATAGAGGAGACTGAGCTGAATTGAGCTGAGCCATGAAATATGAGAGGAATTTCAAAATACATAAATGTGAAGGGGATGGGAGAAGAATCCATTCCAGAGATGGGAAATAGTGTGAACAAATACAAGAAAGATCAGAATAAAAACTGGGGATGAATAGCAGTATAGTTTGTCTAGAACATACAGGAGAATTAATAGGAAGTAAGACTGATCAAATAAATTGGAACCAGGATGTAGAAGATCTTTAAGGTCAGTCAGGAGTTAAACACTTTTAATTCGGTAGCTAATGTGAAGCCACAGCAGATTTTCCCCCTTAAATTAGGATTAACATGATCATAGCAGGGTTTTAGGAAGATTCTTCAGGCACAAGTGTGGAACAAGATGGATTGGCAAAGAGACCGGAAATGGAAAGACCTTAGGAAGCTATTATAATAACCTAGGGCAAAAAAAAAAAGTTAGAGGTGTTAAAGGAGTGGAGATGAAGCTTCATGTGTAAGGATAGTACTGAGTTAGAATCAATAGTACCTGGCAATCAATTGGATATTATGGGAGTGAAAGAGAGGAAAATGTAAAAGTTGTTTCCAAAATTATGGGTTGTATTGGGTGAGAAATTAAGTGAGAGGAGAGATTCCATCAAGAGAAAAGGAAAAAATGGCATGGAAATATTCTGGATAATGAAGAAGCTTGTTATGCACTCTGATACTGAAGCACATATTGGGAAGAAAGGTTTAGAAAAATAACTGATTATGGCCCCAATTTTATGATCTGTAATCTTGAAGGAAAGAGACTAAGTATTAGTCTTTTTGCAGCATAGGGCAATAGCACTAAACTTCATTCTCCCTGGGTTCCTCCTCTCTCTCCCTGGGCTGTGGCTGGTTCACTCATCCCCCTTGCCCTCACTTCCAATGGTCAGGGTGGTTTTCCAGAGGAATGGCCATGCAGCTACTACTCAATACTTTTAGGGTGCTAAAGGTAAGCTTTGTGAGTATACTATTCCCCTTAACATACTAGCTCAGGAGCCCCCATCAGTGAATTTCCCATTTACAAATCAGTTACTAATACTCAACCAAAATATTTACTGAAAATGCAACAAAAATACATAATATTTAGATGACATTCTATCAACAAACCTCAATTACACTCTCCTACCAATGCACACAGTATCAGTGGGGAGAATGGACACACACCTGAAGTCCTATAATAGAAAAACACACATGTGGGATAGAATTAATGTGTCTAGGGCAACACAGAATTCTAGGATTGTAGATTTATAGTGTCCTCTTCTATCAGAACTGTCCATAAAAGTTCCTTGATGAACATAGCTTCTGTGTTGAACAGATACTGCTAGGCTAAGCTAATCTATGTTATGCTTAGCTAACACTTCACTGAACATGACATTTTAGCTTGAATAATTGATCCACTGGGCTGCTCCCAAACTGTTCTGCTCAACTGGACTCACCCTGCAACGGCAATTGTAATATACATCACTTCAAGCTTCTGGCTTGAACCTTCACAGGGCTTCATCTAAAGTGGCATGTTCTGTGAGGAAGAGGCAATGATGACCTTTATCCTAAAGTTTTTCAAAGCCTTTCCAACTCTACTCCTTTGCAGGTTTCTTTTCCTTCTCCTCCTCTAGGAGATGTGGAGGAATGTATTTTGTCTTCTCTCTTCTTTTCTCTTCTTCCCAACAGCAAATCATAATGGTGAGCAGAGTATGTTCTTTTCTTTGGAAGGGGAAGGCAAGGCAAGTAGGGTTAAGTGACTTGCCCAAGGTCACACACACAGCTAGTAAGTGTGTCAAGTGTCTGAGGCCAGAGAGCAGAGTATATTCTTGCTGACACTTATTCCCAGAGGATCATGTTATAATAGAAAGCAGGAGATGTTCTCTTTATTGTCTTCTTAGCAGTAGGTGGAAGTGGAGGACCCTCTGCCGATCTGCATAAACAGTGGGTCAATGGAAGGTGGGGAGGGGGTACCTGGAGGGGGACTAGAAGGGGAGTGCAGGGGATGGGAGACAGAGAGACAGAAATAGAGAGACAGAGACACCATCTCTCAACTCCATGTATTTTCACTCACTGTCCTCCATGCTTTTCTCTCTTCACCTCTACTTCTCAGATTCCTGGCTTCCTTCAAACATCAGCTAAAATCCCACCTTCTAAGAGAAGTCTTTCTCAATTCCTCCTAATATTAGTGCCTTCCCTCTGAGATTGCCTCCAGTCCACCTCACATATATCTTATTTGTACATAATTGTTTGCTCAGTTCTTTCCCATTAGAATGAGCTCCTTGAGGGCAGGGACTGGTTTTGTCTTTCTCTGTATGCCCAGAATTTAGCACACTACCTGACACATGTTGTTCAGTCATGTTTCAACCATGTCTGACTCTTCATGACCCAATGTGGGGTTTTCTTGGCAAAGACACTAGGATGGTTTGCCATTTTATTCTCTAGCTCATTTTACAGATGAAGAAACTGAGGCAAACAGGATTGAGTGACTTGCCCAGGGTCACATAGCTAGTAAGTATCTGAGGCCACATTTGAACTCAGGTTTTTCTGACTCCAGGCCCAATACTCTCTCCCTTGCTCCACCTAGTGGCCCTAGATCTGGCACATAGTGAGAGCCTAATAAATGCTTGTTGTCAGTTCAGCTCCTAGTTCTTCTCTATAAATGGTCCCACATTAGTTTATGGATAATAACCAAATTCTTATCTTCTGTCTATAATCAAGTAAATTAAATTTGTCCCATAATCACAGAACAGCTCTTGTGCCCATATTTCCCCAACTGGTAACCTAAAATTTCTCTAGTTTTTTAACTTATTATACAAATCACCAACATAGACCATGTTCCCGTCTGCTCCAATGTTCTACAGGAGAAGTGTCAAATACACAGACCATAGTTCAACCAGAACCAGACTAAAATGTAATTGGGAAATATTCAGCAAAATAAATAAAAATGTAATAGAACATAGATAATGTTAATATGTCATTTTCTAAGTCAACAGACAGCCTTTAGGGCTATATAATTTAGTGGCCCCTCTCTTTTTGAGTTTGCCACTTCCGCTCCACAGATTATAAAAGAATAACTTCGGGCGGTTAGGTGGTCCAGTGAATAGAGCACTGGCCCTGGAGTCAGGAGGACCTGAGTTCAAATCCAGCCTCAAACACTTAACACTTACTAGCCATGTGACCTTGGGCAAGTCACTTAACCCCAATTACCCTGCGTTCCCCCTTCCAAAAAGCAATAATAATAATAACTTCTATCCCAGAACAGGACTCAGAATTAGACAACTCAGTAGCTGCTTCTGTTAGAACTCTGGGACAAATCCATGCCCCAGACAAGTGAATTGTTAAGTCAGACTCAACTGAAGAACTTTTTTTCTCAGACTTTTGTCCCATATAATCAACTGTCAAGGTCATTCCCTTATAATTATATTCCAGTCACTGCCTAACACAGAACCTTCAATGTAGCAGAGACTCGTTAAATCTGCTTGTTTGTCTGGATGCAAAGGAGGTGGGTCTTAAACTGAATTTTAAAGGATAGAAAGAATTTGCCTAGCTAGAGAAGAAGAAATAGTATGTATAAATATTTTTATAGAAAGGCCTATTCAGTCATCAGTTGGAGAATTTCTGAATAAATTATGAATGTGATGGAATATTATTGAGCTGTAAGAAGTAGCAAAATGGCTAGATTTGGAAAAATCTAAGAGGCCTGTATGAACCAAAGCAGAATGGAATGATCAGAACCAGAAGAATAATGTACTCAATGGCTGTAACACTATAAAACCAGCAGGACAGTGTATACAAAGACTACAACATTGTAAAGGAAAACTGCAAAAGACTTACAATCTATGATCAATGCAATGACTATTCACAGTTCTGGAGACCTGATGATGAGTCATCTTCCCACCTCTTGATAAAGAGCTGATAGACTAGAGATGCAGAATGAGACCGGCATTTTCAAACATGACCAATATGTGTATTTCTTTCTTGTGGCAATACTTACTTGTTATAAAAGAGGATTTTCAGAGGGGCAGAGGTGAGGAGAGTAGAGGATAATGATACTAAAAAAAGGAAGAAAAGAAAGAAAAAAAGCATTGATAAATCAATAGAAAAATAAACAAAAGGGAGGAAAATGTATTTCAGAAGGAGCCCAGAAAAACACAGAAGTGTTGGAACTACCATGTTAAATTTGAAATATAGCCCCCAAACCAAGCTGTAAATAGTAGTGATTCACGGCTTTGTACAAAGTCTTCTTTTTTCATTTCTTCTTAGTATTGGGAAATGTTCACAGTTGTTGATGTTTGCCAAGTTCATAATAATAAAAAGAGGGGTAATGTAAAAGGTCTTTTCAGGAGACAGTGACTCACTTCAGCTGACTAGGGACTTATATAATGGTAGTCATAGTATTTTGGAGCTAATCTAGCTCATCCTCCTTCTTTTACAAATGGGGAGATTGAAAGGAAGTGACATGCCCAAGGTCACACAGTGAATTAGTAGGAAATCCAGAATTAAAACTGCCTCCCAGTCCAGGAGTCTCTCCATAGTACCATCCTGGCAAGATGGTAGAATATAAACCTCTTAATGCTCAGTTATCACCCTTGCTTCATTGATTCCTTGATGTGCAGCTTTTCCAGCCCCTGGAAGGACTATAGCTACTGCCTAACTAAGCTGAAGTAACAGGAGTGTGTTGTTTTCTGAAAACAAGGTTTGGAAGACCAAACATGACTATTTAGCTGCATAAATCCTCATGTATAAAAATATTTTCCTTTCTTTACAAGAACCTGATGCTCACTTGTTCATAGGCGATAGCCAGTTATTAAATAGATTGGGAGGGGGAGAAGGGAAGGTATGTGGTACTGAAGGTTATTCAAACTGTGATGCCTGGACTGCACTAATCAAAAATTATACAGTAGGCTTTCTGGCCGCCCCCTCCTGTGAAGGCCTTATCTCCGCATTTTACTCTGACTCTCATGGTGTAACATATTTACTGAAGAGCTGAAATTGCTGGCAAAGAGAACTGGCTGCCCAGTTCTCCAGTTCCACCTGAAAATGTGTATGTGTAGGCCAGGAGCCAGAGAAGCCAGTTTCTTTTTTCCTCCCTGGTTGGAGACAACCCAGGTGTTTTCCCAAGGGAGGTGAGAAGGAAGGAGAAGAGAGGAGTCTTCAAAACAAACTGTACCTTGGCAGAGTAAAAGTGTCCTCTCCTGACCACTGCTCACACCTGAACTCTATGCCCAATACAAGAGAGGAATTCCAACCCCCTGGCTCAGTGATGACCCAAGGTTCTTGAAACACTTTCCCAAACAATCCTGTTGAGTAGGCAATAGATCCATCAGTAACTAAAGGTAATGCCAGTGGAATAAAATCTCTGTCTGGTTTAACTAGAAGGACTTAGGGTACAGTCTCAGGTATGGAGTGTGTCTTCTTTCCAAGGACTAATCTAAGGACAGGGTAGCTAGGTCGCACAGTGGTTAGAGCGCTGGGCCTGGAGTTAGGAAGATTCCTCTTCCTGAGTTCAAATCTGACCTCAGACACTTACTAGCCGTGTGACCCTGGACAAGTCACTTAACCCTGTTTGCCTCAGTTTCCTCAACTGTAAAATGAGCTGGAGAAGGAAATGGAAAACCACTCCAGTATCTCTGTCAAGAAACCCCAAATGAGGTCACAGAGCATCACACATAACTTAAATAACCGAACAACAACAAAATCAAAGTACAGAGAATCTCACCACGTATGAGTCAGCTTCATCATCTTGTACCCAGACAAACACAGTAACTCTCTGGTTAGCCAACCTGCCACACGTCTCTTCTCACTCCAGTCCATCTTCCATTCAGCCATCACAGTGTCAATCCAAGCATGTCACTCTGACGCTTAATAAGCTACAGTGGTGTCCTGTCACCTCCAGGATCAAATTCAAAATCTTATTTTGTGGATTATGTTAGAGAGGGTCAAAGCCCACCTTTGTAGTCTTCTTATACCTCCCACCCCGCCACGTGTCCTTTGACCCAGTGACACTGGTAACACGACCCTTCCCCTCTCAGCTCCCAACATTTTCTGGCTGCCCTCCATGCTTGGATTACTCTTGTTTCTTGTCTCTGCCTTACGGTTTCCCTGACATCCCTTAAGTCCCAGCTAAAATCCCACCTTCTACAAGGACAGTTTTCCAGTTTCTTTTAATTCTACTGTCTTCCCTCTGTTAATTATTTCCTATTTATCCTGTACATAGTTTGTACATATTTGTTTGTTTTCTCCCCCATTATATTATGAGTTCCTTGAGGGCAAGGACTATCTTTTCACTGTCTTTGTATCCACAGCCCTTAGCACAGTGTCTGATACATAGTAGGCACTTAATGAATGAGTATTGACTAACTGACTTGGTGATGGATTCCTTGCCTATGACAACTCAGAAAACAAAGGTAAAAATGGCCCTCTGTCCAATGTAGCCACCTTCTGCTTCTCCAGTGATGGTGACAGAGTGAGAGCAAAGGGGATAGAAGGAGTAAAGAACCACCCTACCTTTAGACTTTATCTGAAAATTTACTTATTTGTTGGAACTCTACTTGTGAGATCCTCATCCGTGACATTGGTCTAAAGGAACTGAATCATGTTGATCTTAGTATTCTTATTTTAAATGAAACCAGAAATGTATGACCCGAAAAAAAAAAAAGATGCACCCAGTTCATATAACAAGTATGAGGGATACTGGGTAGACGCGCCTATGTCCTTCATTGATATCTAGGCAATGTAAAGAAAATTTCATGAGGTCCCCAGAACTTTGGTTTCAACCCTTAAAATCAATGTGAGGAAGGAAATGGATGAAGATAATATAGACAGGAATGGATGGTTTGGGATCTGTTTATGTGGAAGGAATAACACATCAATGATATCATAGTACCTTTATAGTATTGGAGAATTAGGGTCACATAACTGTCTGCAAGGGTCCCAAGACCTCTGGCAAAGGCATACCCAGGAAGGCAAGGAAAGAGTAAAAAAGCAATGCTCGGGACACATCTGCCACTGACCATGAAACAGCAGTTAGTAGGAAAATGTACCTTAGGACTTCCAGCACCTTGCGATATAATCTACACACAGAACTCTCTCTGGGACACACAACACAGGGGAACATAAATACAAGAGGGGAGCTAACCAGAGAACTAGACTCCATACAGCAAATTGGGCCTGCTATCCAGAGGTCTCACTTGGTTCTTTGATTTTTCCTCCTGGTAGCACAGTCAGCTTTTCAATAGGAGGGTGAGATCAGCAACATCAGTTGAGAAGCTAGCTATAGGAAACCTTAAGGGGGACGGGGGAGAATGACCAGTGACTTCACTGAGATCGTTGGCAATAGCAACTATCTTCCTGCCCTACAGATTGATTGCTCTGCCTTCCCAAATGAAATAACAACTAAGGGGAAGTGATGCTCTAATCTGCTTCCATAATGATGGCTTTCTTTCCTATTTATCACCTAAACACAATAGATTTGCTATTGCAACCGATGGATCTAAGTGTGGGAGCAAAGTCAAAGGGTAGAATGTCCCAATCGTGAGTCCAATTTTCCTAGAGTGAAGCCATTCCCACAACTTCATTTTCTTATATTTTCAGCATATACAATAGACTAGAGAGAAAAACCTATTTGAAAATGGACACAACCTTATTGTTAGTTTTCTGATGCTAAATAGTGCATTTAGCAACCCATACTGGCCTCAGAATCCAGAACAATTGACCTACTTTGACCTATGTCCCAATATCATAGGTCATAGATTTAGAGATAGAAGAAACTTTAGATATCAAGTCTAACCCCCCCCCCCAATATCACAGATGAGGAAACTGATGGAAAAGACTGAGTGAGGGTCACATGACCTGTAAGTGTCTGAGGCAGGAGACTCCCAATCCCATCCTCTATCCACTGCACCACCAACCTTTGTCTCAGTGCTTGCCCTCGGACCAGTTTCTTCTAGGATCTGGGTGATTCTCTCAAATTCTCAACACATACTGATTAGCTGAGGTAGAAAAGCTACCTCTGAGGATCAAGCCAGTGAAATGATCCCAAGAAGAGAAGCCAGGACATTTGAAGGAGGAGGGTGGGGGTAGGGGAGTGTTTTGCTTCTATGAATAGGCAGCTGTTTAAAGAGTTGAAAGTTATTTCCATTCCTTTTCATCACTGAATAATACTCAATAATCTGACTGCAGCTCCAGCAGAATGTGTCACCTAGATGGGCTAGACTAAATAAAATTTAAAGTCTGGCCTCAGCTCTAAGATTTATCTGCAAACGTGACTAACAGCTTTATATCCTTCACAAAAATCTGTTTTGAATCAGGTGTCACCTTAGACTGAAAAGCTTTTGTTTAATTTGGGTTATCTAGGGTTTGTTGTTGGGTAGTGGGGGTTTTCTTTAATTCTCTCTTTTTATAGCTGTAGATAATCTTTCTTCCAAAGACAGGCACAGAAGTGTATGGTATTTATGGTTCAGACTTAGTATACAGTAATCACTCAGGGAATATCTGTGAAATAATAACTCACTAAAAGGTAGCCTAAATAGCCTTACTGAAAATATTTCTTCTCCATGGTTTACTCAGATAAAGGTGAGCAAAACCAGTCAGTCAACTAGTGTTTACTAAACTACTACGTGCCAGGCCCTGTGCTAAGTTATGCAATTCCTTTCCAAGTAAGCTAGAAGAGGAGCTATATGCCAAGGACTATGCCAATTATAGGCAGCTCAGTGAGTAGAGCACTGGACCTGGAGTCAGGAAGACTCAACCTCCTTGAGTTCAAATCTAGCCATCCTAGACAAGTCTCTTAACCCTGTTTGTCTCAGTTTCCTCATCTGTCAAATGAACTGGAGAAGATGACAACCCACTCCAGTACCTTTGCCAAGAAAACCCCAAATGGGGTGACCAAGTGTCTGAAAAATAACTGAATAACAACAATGTGAATTGCAAAGAAAGAAAAAAATGGAACCAAGTCAAGGGAGAGAGTGAACCAAGAAGGAACATGACTCTGGGTTACTGTTCTGAGTGCAGGAGTGGGGTGGGAAGCAGATCAAGATGAGTTTTTGAACCTAGAAAATGAAAAAAATGTGCATATGTGTATGTATATATAATATAAATAATATGTGTGTATACACACAGATACATATATACATATATGCACATGTATATGTGTATATGCATGTATATACTCCTGTTTCCTCTTTTGTACCCAAGGCTAGTTGTGGTCATTGACAAAACAAATGCCTCTGATGAGGACCTTTTTGTTAGCAGATATGTTCAGGACAAACCTAGTTGAGAACAAGTGGAATCTGCCAGACACTCTTACTCCACTACAATTACCTTTACTCGCTGATGAATATATATATATTACTTACCTCTCAGGGTCATCGGTTGAGATCCTGAGCTGGCTAAAGTGTTGGCACTTAGTCTAAACAGACTCAGTGGGTTCCCTTCCCTATTTGTGTGTTCTTGAGTTAGAGAGAACATTTGGGAATCTAACCTAGGGCTGAGTTGTCCTGATCAGTGACCAAGTGTGTGAAAATTCACTTCGATATTGTATTTAAACAGTCCCAGACTACGTTTCATATCCCAACAAGTGTATCAAGACCTACACAGGGCAAGTGCATCCTACCATAATTTTCCCACACATCCTCCCTTTCTCCCTCTTATTTTAAGTCTCAGAATAATAACAAACACTATTATTGCTAACAGAAAAGGTGGGACAATCTACTTTCCCATAACTCCATTCACAAGTCCTGTGACTACCTAGATCAAGATTCCCTTCCACCACCAACAAACCCCCTTCCCCATTTTTATAAAATTTTCCTATTAAAGTATAAGCTCACTGAAGGCAGGGACTGTTTGACTTTTGTCTTTGTCTTCCCATTACCTAGCACAGTGCCTGGCAGTTCAGGCACTTAACAAATGCTTGCTGACTGATAGACTGGTGTAGATTTAAGCCAAAACCTCAGCTATTACTGCTGTTTCAAATCCATCTCATGTTAATTTTAATGAGATTGTTACATTTTAGTCCTTTCAGATAAGCTGGTCTAGAGTTCTCATTTGTGATGCTGGTAAAACTGGTTATTAGAGAGATGGCTCTGAAGGTTTCCTATTCTCTTTTCTTCCTAAGATTATTGCTTCTATTAATTAGCACAAGCTTCCCTCTCTACCAACGAGACACAGGAGCATTTCGGCCAAGGAAAACTTTTAACTTTTCTCCCATTGACCCATCCATTAGTGCCCAGAAAGGAATAATTTCCAAAAGCTTCACAACCATAATAGAAAGAACATCATATTGGCATCCAGGAGCCTCATAATTTAGTCTCCATTCTACCACTAGTTAGCAGTGTAACCTTGGACTTCCACTCTTTGGGATCATAGATTTCTTTTCTGTCCAATGGTAATATCAATATCTTGCCACACCTATGCCACAAAGTTGCATGACTCAAATGAAGTAATGCCCTTGAAAGCCCTTTGAAAAGTCTAAGTGTTATACACCAGTATGGAATTATTATTACCATGATCAGGGGTGAGTTTTAAGTGCTCAGGTGAGCCTGGCCAAGCCTTCTGTCTTCAGAAAGCAGCCAGGGTGCTTTCAAAGTATGAGCCCTGAAAAGGGGTGTTCTGTCCTCAGAAATCTCAATATAAGCTTAAAAGGAGAGGAAGAACATATGATTTGATTTGTCTCTTTTGACTTAGCTTTGCAAGGAAGAAGCAGTCAGCTTTCTCCCAACTCCACCCTCCATGTTAGCTCTCCATCCCCCACTGTTGCCTTTGTAGTCTGCAGGAGCCAAACTAGAAGGAGACATGCAGAAGGCAGGAAGCTGGGTGAGAATTGGGCTCTTTCCAAGTCTTCTCACCTTGTGAATGAGAGGAGAAAACTTAAAGGAAATTGTTTCAGCAGGTGAGACAGCAGCCTGTCCACGGTTGCAAGGGTCCTTCTCAGTGAAGCGAATGATATTTTGGGATGACATTGGCGAAATTTCCCTCCCCCTTACCATCTTTTACTGTCTCTAATAGTAATAATCAGTCCCTTCCATTTGCATGGGGCTTTCAGAGTTTCAGTTTTCAAAGTATAGTCATTCCTTTCACATCTTGGAGGTTAGGGGCATGGTACTCTTTCCATCTGGAAAATCTACATAAATTTTTTTTTAAAGCAATTGGGGTTAAGTAACTTGATCAAGGTTACACGGCCAGTTTTTTTGTGTGGGTGTTAAGTATTACATAAAATTTTTTGGCCCTCCCTTCGTACCAGAGAAGAAGTCTGAATTATTATGTTATTAAAAGATAAAATATGTTATTATTGTACAATACTATGCATATATTTTATACGTTTCTGAGTTTCTAAATTGTTTTCTATGTCATCTGCTGGCCTTTGCATGTTGTCTACAGCTACTGCAAAACTCCCCCAAAAATGTAAATAAAATTTGATGAGGTCCCCAGAACTTTGGTTTCAACCCTTGAGATAAGTATAAGGAAGGAAATGGATGAGGACAATATAGGCAGAAATGGATGGGTTGGAATCTGCTTATGTGGAAGGAATAACAGGAAAGGAAAATGGCTAAATTTCTTATTCTTCTTAATTTCTCATTCTTATGATATCTTGGAACTGCAATAGGGAAAGTCATGATATGGAAGGGATAACTGTATTTTCACTCATTATATCTCATTTAATCTTTACAACCTTTCCCTAGTTCCTCCTGTCTCTTCCATGAAGTAGGTAAAGCATGCGTTATCCTCTCCATTTTAATTGTGAGGAAGTAAGGTCAAAAGGTCATGACTTATCCAGGTTCACACAGATAGTGACAGAGCCTGGTCTAGAATCTACAGCCCTCCACCCCCTAGTTTTTTCCCCCTAGTGTACCCCCACATATCCCCCTGTCTCTGCTACTTAGAGGATATATGCCAACTGGCCTTGCATCACTCTGCAGTCCACCAGTGGGTCATTCTGCTACTTACCAGCCCTTCCCATCAGGGATCACAGTAGTTAAGCCATAGGGAAGGAGGGTCCATCTCTTGCTTGGCTATATAATCAACTAGGATTTATAACATTAGCTCACTAGAAGGGATAGAAGTTTTCAAATTCAATCCCTCACAAGGAAGCTGATACCCAGAGAGCTTAAATGATTTGCCCAAGGTCACACAGACAGTAAATGGCTAAACTAAGATTAGAACACAGTTCCTCCCATTCTAAGTCCAGGGCTCTTTCCCCTACATCAACACTATCTTCTACATGAGAAGTGACACTTTTCACATCAACTCAGGAGCAGAGAAAAGGCAAAAAGGGGAGGTCTCAGTATATAGTATAAAGGTTCCATGGACTCGGAAATAACTAACTTCATGAGGAAAGGGCCATATATGAAGACATAAATACAGGGTTTTGCTTCATTTCATTCATGCCAACTTTTTTTTTTACTTGACCCCTGGTACCCAAAATGTTTGGAAAGTTGTTATTATTCAGTTTTTTCAGTCATATCTGACTCTTAATGACCCCATTGGGGTTTTCTTGGCAAAGATACTGAAGTGATTTGTCACTTCCTTCTCCAACTCATTTTACAGAGGAGGAACTAAAACAAACAGGGTTAAATGACTTGTTCAGGGTCACACAGCTAGTAAGTGTCAAAGGTCAGATTTGAAATCAGGTCCTTCTTACTCCAGGTTCAGTGTTCCATCCACTGTGCCACCTAACTGTCCTGAAAAATACAACTGTGGAATTAGGCACTGTGATTAAGATCACTAGAAAAAAAAATCTTCCACGTTAAACTCAGAGATTGTAGTAATGTGCCAATAGAATGATGACCTTCGGTGAATAAGATTTGGTTCTTTTTTTTTTGGAGGGCTATTGGGGTTAAGTGACTTGCCCAAGCTGACATGGTTAGGTTTTTTTTGTGTTAAGTGTCTGAGGCCAGATTTGAACTCAGGTCCTCCTGACTCCAGGGCCAGTGCTCTATTCACTGTGCCACCTAGCCGCCCCCAGATTTGGTTCTTAAAAAGAAATTAACTTTGCATTTGCTAAATGTGGACTTATTAGGATGCTAATTATTCTGTCCCTGAATTAGGCACAGTAAAAGTTGGTATGATCTTTTCAAAATCTAGCAGTGGCATTTACTTCACCATGGGTCAGCTGTTACCAGATATGCCAAGCATTCTGTAAGGACAATTTCACATAGCTATTTTGTAAGGAAGGAAGGAAGGAAGCAAGGAAGGAAGGAAGGAAGGAAGGAAGGAAGGAAGGAAGGAAGGAAGGAAGGAAGGAAGGAAGGAAGAGAA
>NW_027185754.1:10293015-10457066 GCF_028583685.1 Petaurus breviceps papuanus | reverse complement strand
GGAAGGAAGGAAGGAAGGAAGGAAGGAAGGAAGGAAGGAAGGAAGGAAGGAAGGAAGGAAGGAAGGAAGGAAGGAAGGAAGGAAGGAAGGAAGGAAGAGAAAGTACTGCCCAGATTAACAGAAGAGGAAGTAGAATATATAGATAAACCTGTTTTAGAAAAAGAAATTGAACAAGCCATCCCTAAGAAAAAATTCCCAGGACCAGATAGATTCACAAGTGAATTCTACCAAATATTTAAAGATTAATTCCAGTACTCTATAATCTATTTGGAAAAAATAGGCAAAAAAGAAGTCCTACAAAATTTCTTTTATGACATACAAATATGGTGTTGAGACCTAAACCAGGAAGAATGAAAACAGAGAAAGAAAACTATAGATCAATTTTCTTAATGAATAGTGATACCAAAAACTTTAAATAAAATATTAGCAATGAGATTACAGCAATATATCACAAAGATCATACACTATGACCAGGTGGGATTTATACTAGGAATGCAGAGTTGGTTAAATATTAAGAAAACCATCATACTAATTGCCCATATCAATAACAAAACCAACAGAAAACATATGATTATCTAAGTAATGCAGAAAAAGCTTTAGACAAAATGCAACACTTATTCCTTATTAAAACTTTAAAAAGTATAGGAGTAAATAGAGCTTTCTTTAGAATAAGTAGTTTGTCTAAAACCAACAGCAAGTATTATCTGTAACAGGAATAAACTAGAAGCCAGTAAGATCAGTGTGAAGCAAGGATACCCATTATCATCACTATTATTCAATATTGTACTAGAAATCTAACTATAACAATAAAAGAAAAAAGAAATTGAAAGAATTAGAACAGGTGATGAGAAGACAAAACAATCACTCTTTGCAAATGATATAATGGTGTATTTGAAGAATTCTAGAAAAATCAACCAAAAAACTAATCAAAATAACTAACGACTTTAGCCAAGTCACAGGATATAAAATAAAACCACATAAATCATCAGCATTTCTATATATTGCCAATACTCCAACAGCAAGAGATAGAGAAATTCCATTTAAAATAACTGTAGACAACATAAAAGACTTGGGAGCCTACCTACCAAGACAAACCCAGGAACTATATGCACACAATTACAAAACACTTTTCCCACAAATAAAGTCATTTCTAAACAATTGGAAAAACATTAATTGCTCATGGGTAGGCTGAGCCAAGATAATAAAAATTATAATTCTATTTAAATTAGTATACTTATTCAGTGACATATAAAACTACCAAAATATTTTATAGAGCTAGAAAAAGTAATAATAAATTCATCTGGAAAAACAAAAGATCAAGTATATCAAAAGAATTACTGAAAAAAAATTGTGAAGGAAGATGGCCTAGCCATATCAGATCTCAAACTATTTTACAAAGTGGTAATTATCAAAATAATCTGGTACTGGATAAGAAATAGAGTGGTGGATCAGTTGAATAGATTAGGTATACAATACACAATAGGAAATGACCATAGTAATCACGTGTTTGATAAAAGCAAACATCCAGATTTGGAGGACCAGAACTCACTATTTGATGAAAATGGCTGGGAAAACTGGAAAGCAGTTTGATAGAAACTAGGTATAGGCCAACACCTCACACTGTATACCAAGATAAGATCAAAATGGGTACATAATTTAGACATAAAGGATGATACCATAAACAAATAAGGGGAGCATGGAATAGTTCACCTGCCAGACCTATGGATAAAAGAAGAATTTATTACCAAACAAAAGACAGAGAGCATTATAGGATGTAACATGGATATTTTTTGATAACGTGACGTCAAAAGGTTTTTTGTACAAACAGAACCAATGTACCCAAGATGATAAGGAAAGCAAAAAACTGGGGAAAATGTTTACAGTAAATTTCTCTGATAAAGGCTTCATCTCTCATATAGAGAACTGAGTCAAATTTATAGTCAGTCATTCCCCAAATGATAAATGATCAAAGGAAATGAACAGATACTATTCAGATGAAGAAATCAAAATTATCTGTAGTAATATGAAAAAAATACTCTAAATCACCATTGAATGCAAATTAAAACAACTCTGAGGTACCACTCCCTGTAGGGTTAAGGAAATATAAAATTTTTCTGATCTATTAATAGATCTATGTGCCCTCATGTGTTCCTTTTTCCCTTCAAACATGGGCCATGTTCCTAGGTCTAAAGGTACACAGGTATTTCAATCACGGATGTCTTGCTGCTTTGAACTCCAGCCCACTTCACAGCTGTGACACATCCTAAGTAACATAGAGCTATCAGGTGAAAACTATATATTCAGGGAGATTTATATTGCCTTGGGGGAGGAACTTGCCTAAGGAGAAGCTTGCTTAGGAGAAAGCTTGTTTATGGGGAGGCTTGCTTACTGGAAAGCTTTCATACCTTTTGTCACTGAACCAATTAGGAACTTAGTCATGTGGGTTGGGATGCCTTTTGGCTCTGAGCCTATTAGTTGAAAACTATATATACTTGGAGGTTAGTATTTTACTTTGGGACTCATTCATGGGAAGAATGTTTCTTTGTGATTTGGCCAAATGAGACTAGGAACTGCCTGGCTTTGTGAACTCAGATGTTGGCACTCCCTGGTCTGGTGATTCGGTATCTATTACTCTGTTTAGACAGTTGGAGCCTTGTCTACTAGATTCTTTCATGGATACTCATTACTTTCTATTTATCTATTCTTATCTGTCTCTTTAATTAAGGTAAGATTACTAACCCTTTTGAAAGTGTCTTTCCTTTAGAAAAGCAGATCAAGAACCTGCATTAGCAGCCTTCCTGTGTGTTGGTGTTCGTAGTCTGATACCCCCACAGCAGCTGCTAGTAGCATTCCCACTACACCACCCACCTATCAGATTGTCTCATATGACACAAAAAGAAAATGACAAAAGTTTGAGGGGATGTGGGAAAGTTGGGTCACTAATGTACTATTGGCGGAGTTGTGAACTGGTCCAATCATTCTGGAGAGCTATTTGGAACTATATCCAAAGGGCCATAAAACCGGGCATACCCTTTTATCCAACAACACCACTATTAGGTCAGTAACCCAAAGAGATTTGTTTTATAAAAGGAAAGTGGCCTATATGTACAAAAATATTAATAACAGCTCTTTTTGTGATGGCAAAGAATTGGAAATTGAGGTGATGACCATCGATTGGGGAATGGCTGAACAAGTTATATTGTGATACAAGTTGTATCACGTGATTGTGATAAAATACTATTGTGCTGTAAGAAATGACAAGCAGGATGATTTCAGAAAAGCCTGGAAAGTAGTTAAGTGAACTGCTGCAAAGTGGAGTAAGCAGAACCAGGAGAATATAGTACACAGTAATAGCAATGTTGTACAATGATTAACTGTAAATGACTTAGCTATCCCCAATAATACCAAGATCTGAAATAATTTTGAAAGACCTATGATGAAAAATGCTATCCACCTCTGGAGAAAGAACTGATAGAATCTGAATGCAGATAGAAGCATATTCTTATTTTACTTTCTTCATTTTTCTTGTTTTTATCTGTGTTTTTTCCACCACATGACTAATATGGGAATAGGTTTTGCATGACTGCACAAGCTTAAACTTTATCAAATTGTTTGCCTTCTCAATTATGGGAGAGGAGAGGAAGAGTGGGAGAGAATTTAGAACACAAAATTGTAAAAACTCAAAGGTTAAAAAATTTTAGTCAAGAAAAAATAATATTAAAAAAATTTAAAAGTCATTTAAAAATTCATACCTTGGTTAGTGGATATAGAACTATATCTAACTCATCTCCTGTTCTAGACACTTGTTTTTTATTCTGAGTCAAGGTGTTATTTTATTTCTTCAATCATATAGAGTTAGAGCCTATGGGGCCTCCTTCTTAAATTTGTAGGATTTCTTCTTCTTGAGTCCAGCTGAGACATTACCATTCTCAGGAGGAGGTGAAAGAATTCATCCTGAAGAGAAGCTAACAAGTCAGCCATATGGCATAATGAAAGAGTGGGGAAGCACCAGACTGGTGGTCGGGAGACCTGGGTTCTGGGAGTTGGGGTGAAAATTGCAGAAAATAGATTCCAGTTAAATATAAAGAAAAACAATAAGAGTGGAACTGAAAAGTGGAATTGGCCTTCTCAGGAGGCAGGGAAACTCCTGTCACTAAAGATCTTGAGCTTAGGCTGGAAGAACATTGCAAAGGATGCTACAGAGGAGATTCTCACTAGGATGTGGGTTGGACTAAATGACCTCCAAGGTCCCTTTCAACCCTTTAATTCCTTACTGCCCATTCTCTGTATGACCTTGGGTAAATGGATTTTTTTACCTCCTTGGAGCTCAGTTTCTTCATCTGAAAAATGAAGTGATTTAGGTTAATTGATCTCTAAAGTCACTCAAGCTTTGAGTATATGATTCCCTTACCCCCCTGCCTGACCTTTGGAAAATCACTTCCCTTTTCTGGGCTTCAGTTCCATACTTTGCCCACCTACTCAAAATGAGGGTGTTAGCCGGTGATCTCTGAGACCTCTCCCAGTTTTTCTTACATTGCAAGATTCTCATCTGTAATCATAGTTTGAAGTGTACTGAATCTTAGATAAATCTTAATTTATTATTTTAGAATTGAAAGGGATGTTGGAGATCATTTATTCAGAGCCCCTTATTTAAGAGAGAGAAAATGAGGCCCAGAGGGAGGAAGTTGGTAGTGTCCATACTACATTTGGAAAATACAGCGCTAAGAAGTGTGGGGCTGATTGATTCATTCATTTTTGCGAGCTGATTGATAGACTTGTAGGAATATGAGTGTGTGTGTGTGTGTGTGTGTGTGTCCCCAGGCATAGGATCCAAAACCAGTATTTTACGGTTTGATTTTAAGCACTGCAATCTGTTGTGTAAAAATGATACTGCTGAAATCTCCCCGGGATCGTGCTAGGCAGAGATGATCCTCCTGAGGATATAAATAAATGGAAGTTTGTTTGCTATCACACGCAATTTTCATATTCAGTCAGCTCATAAAACCTGTGGTCAGGTTCCTCTTCTTTTGGGTTGCCTGCCTTACTGTACCTGCCAAGCATAGACTCTTTCTCTGTAAAGGGGTCAACTTTGTTGATCCTATAGTGATTGGTGCCCTACTTCCTGCCAGCTTCTTTCTGGCACTGGTTCACTCCTTCCTTTGTTTGCCTCCTCTCTAACATACCAGTAGAGTAGAAGGTGGGGTGTCGCACCCAGAAATTGCAGGATCATGGTCACCAGCACTCTTCCACTAGTGTTTCTCATGCCACTCTCTCCAAATCTCTCATAACTTGCCATAATGTAGTGGAAAGAACCCAGGGCTAGGAGTGAGGAGACCTAGATTCTACTCCCTGCTCTATCACTAATTCTGTGTGAAATTTCCTTCTCAGGGATATAGTTCTATGTCTATAAAATGGTTGGGCTCATCATCATCCTCACCATTTTACAAGATCAAACCTGACATTCACCTTCTGCGCCTGGAACCCTTCCCTCCCTCCCTCTGATTGGAGAGAGTGTGGGGTAGACAATGGAAAACTCCTCCCATTTCTTAGGGCATTCATCGCAGCCCATCCTATTCTCCATTTCTCACCCATGTGTACTCCTCTGGCATTCCTCATCCCCGCTCACACAATGCCTGGCACATAGTAGGCATTTCATAAATTTCTGTTGACTGAGTGGCCACAAGTTTTTAAAGTCCTTTCCAGCTCTGACATTGTCTCCAATTCCTCCCAATCAATTGAAACCTTGCCTGATCACTCCAGTTCACACTGTTCTTTCCCTTCCCTAGTCTCCTATAGCACTTAATGCCTATGTTATTCATTCGGGCCTTTAATATAAATTATCATATAGATAACATTTATGTGATGCTTTAAGATTTACAAAGCACTTTACATATATTATCCCATTTGATACCACTTGGCAATAGAGGGCTTGCTTTGAAAGGGATTTTTATCTATCATAGACTTAAGCTTAATTTTCTTTCTTTTTTTTTGCAGATAATTCAATGATCTATATATCCATTCTAGTCTCTCTCCTAAATTCCACTCCCACATCATCAACTGACTGGTATATTTTTCAATTTGGATGTCTCATCTCAAACTCCACATGTCCAAAACAGAATTCATTATTTTCCCCCAGACCCACTCCTCTTCCAAATATTCCTATTTCTGTCAAGGATACCATGATTCTTACAGTCTCTTAAATTTGTCACCTCAGCACTATCCTCATCACATGCATCAAAAGAGTTAGCAAATCTTACCATCTCTACCTCTATGTCTCTCTTCCATCCACTTACTTAACCATAAACTAGTTCAGACTCTCAGGACCTCTCATATAGACTATTGTAGATACCTCCTAATTGAAATCCATACCTCAAATGTCTCTTTACTTCCATTAATCCTCTAAAATGTTGCCCAAGTCTTACGGATGACTCTGAATACATGATTCCCCTACTCAAAAAATTCTAGTGGTTTTCTATTGTCTTTAGTATCAAATATAAAGTTGGATTTTAAACTTCTTTACAATCAGGGATTGGGTCATCATTGTAGTCTGTTACAGAACCTAGGATAATGTTGGGCACACAGTAGGTACTAAACCAATAATTCTTGAATGAATAATAAAGTAGTGGGACATTAAAAGTGGTATTCTAAACTCTAGGAATGAAACATGTAGTGAAACTTTAAAGGCTCTTTCATGACTCTGTGGTTCCACTGGTGTTGGCGTTCCCTGTACCAGATTATAACCCCTCTACACCTTCTTGTCCTCTGTAGTTCTTACCTGGGTCTTCTCATAAATCCTCTTTAGAGAATCCACCCAAAACTTAGAGACCTTTTGTTTCTTTTAGCTTCTCAAGAATGTCAGTTCATCATTCAGGTAATTTACCTGTTGTGCATAATGTTTTGCATGTATGTGTATATATACATATGTGTGTATATACACATACCTACATATATGTGTGTATAATCAGTCCATCTACTTTTCCAGTCACTTACTTCCTTGATGATGACCTTTATACTTCTCTCCTTCAGCCTCATATCCCATCTAGTCAAGCAACCACCCACCCAGGTCCCCTCACTCCATGCCTGTTTCTCTCCACTTGAGCCAGCACCTTCTACACTGGATCCAAGACATCCTCCCCCTCTTTCTGCTCCACCTCCCCAGAGCAAAACTCTTTTTTTCTGGTCAAATTTCACCTACATATGCTGTCTTCCCTATTAAAACATAAGCTCCTTGAAGGTAGGAACAGTTTCTTTCATCTTTGTATCATTAGACGTTAGCACCAAGCCTGGCACACAATGAATGCTTTTTCATTCATTCACTCATACTCAAGTATGGCAATACACTATAGCCTACTTATAACCACCTCATGAGACTTTTCAGCACCTCTTTGTCTACTTGTAACATTGATTCTTCTAACATCACAGATATCCTTTATTCCCAACTACACAGAATCATTGAGAAAATAATGGTATTAAAACTGTGGGGTGCACGAAGAAAATTCAATGGCGATGAAAGAGAAAGACTCGTGTTCCTTTTGACATTAGAGTTTCACATTCTTTAGAGTTCTTTCTAGATCTGAAATTTCTTTAATGTACATGACCCTCAGAACTTTTACAATCTGTTCTATTTGGCTTAATTCCCCAGACACCAATTATTTCGAAATAATGTTTGCAGACTGCGCTGCCATAAGATATGGTGGGTTCCCCATCCTTGGAGGTCTTCAGATAGAGGCTGTACAACCATTTCCCAGGTATGTTTATACAGATAAATTAAGATAAAATACAAACCATTATTCAATACAATTTTAAGGGTAGATCAGAGGTAGTGAAATTCATAACATTAGCTAAATAAATTTATTTTAGGACCTGAAAGAGGCTTTCAGTCGATCAATAAACAAATATTTGTGTATGGGTTGGACTAGATGATAACTAAGGTCCCTTCCAACTATCAAATTCTGTAATAGTAGTTGATATTTGAATAGCACTTTAAAGTTTTTTTTTCACATATTCCACTTGATGTTCACAATAGTCCTTTGAGGCAATTGCTATAATTATCCCCATCTTACAGTTGAGGAAACTGAGACTAAGAGGATAGGTGAAACCTAAGGTCATGAAGTTATCAAGTGTCTAAGATTATATATGAACAGAGGTCATCCTGATGGCATTTCTAGTTCTCTTTCCATTAGGCCATCCTGCCTCGCATGATAGCATCTGCTTCTTCTGTGGACAAGGAAAAATTGTGAAATTATCATCTTCAGTGGATGATGGAGCCACAAGAAGGAATTTCCCTTAAATGCAAATATTTTGCCTTTGACTATTATTTCATTCTTTTCAAAAGTCATATCCATCCTATTATGTGATCCTCTCAACTACTCTAGGTAGTTGCACATGCTATTATGTCCGTTTGGCAGATGAAAACTGAGGTACAGTTAAGTTAGAAAGCTTGATGAAAATTACACAGAATATTAGTTGTAGAATAGGACCAAAAACCAGCTCTCACAATACAGCATACAGCATTAGAAAAGACTCCGGAATAGGAAATGCAAGACTTGCATTCTAGTCTGAGTAAATGAAAGTGTATATTTAGTTCAAAACCTCATAGAAACAGATTTTTCAGAAGCTCTTAAAGCTGCCGTCTGTCAAGAACAAGCTCCTCTGTTTGACATTTAAAGCCCTTCACAATCTAGCACCAAACCTACCTTTCGAGGCTTTTTACACATTTCTCCCTTTCACATATTCTGCGGTCCATCCCAACTGTCCTTCTTACTCTTCTGTAACATGGAAATCGCCTATTTCTGTACTTCTGAAACTCCCTGCTGTTTCTCATGCCTAGAAATGTGTCCCCCCTTCCCCTTTGTAGAAGCACAACAAAAGCATCACTTCCCACATAAGGCCTTTCTTTATCTCCCTGGAAATTATCAGGTATTTACTTTGTATATATTTTTCTATATTTATACATGTCCAGGTTATAAACTCCTTAGGGTGGAGACTACTTATTTTGTATATTTTTATATGTCCTTGCTGTTTCGCCCTTTCAAATATAAGCTCCTTGAAAGTGGTGATTATTTCATTCTTTGTGTTTGTGTGCTCAGTGCCTGGCATGTTGTCTGGCACCTAGTGGGTACTAAATAAATGCTTGTTGGTTGATTGATTGATTTCCTCTTCCAGGTCCCAAAATATATCCATTTAGCTAATGTTTTTTCGTCTCACCCACCTCTGATCCACCTTTAAGTATTATATTGAATGATGGTTTGTATTTTGTCTTGATATAGCCACACCTACTCAGAACATTGTTTGTGTTTTCTTTCTGTAAATAGTTAAGAAATTTTAAAATTTTGTTATTGGGCCCTTCTGAGCTTT
This sequence comes from Petaurus breviceps papuanus, assembly GCF_028583685.1. Lineage (NCBI taxonomy): Eukaryota > Metazoa > Chordata > Mammalia > Diprotodontia > Petauridae > Petaurus > Petaurus breviceps. Next base: position 10,447,709 of record NW_027185754.1, on the reverse strand, counting down.
AAAAAAAAAAGCCATTAGTATATGTATATATGTGTAGTTATATCTGTGTATATGTATATGCATATATAGGCATGCATGTATGTATGTGCATATGTATGCCATTAATTTCACACCTGAGACATATTTCTTAGAATAAATAGATCTATGCTCAGCACCCTTCACTGGTGTGAATTGCATCTCATCCATTTCCTTCCATCTTGTATAATTCCTGTTCAAATCTTTCTCTAAGTATTCTAGAGAGGATCTGCCCAACATGCCCAAGTTCTTCTACTGCTTTTATATGGTTTGGTTCCCCTAGTAGTATATCTGTTCATTGACTGGTCTGGTCATTAGACCAGTATCTCCCATGTAGAATATCAATAATTAAAATGATAGGCAAAATAAAGGCATATAATTCTCAGTACCCTCTGACACTTTTCCCACAGTGGTAGAAATGAAAGGGGTGGGGGTGTCACTCAGGACTGAAGGCCATTTTTTGTTTAGCACTGAACCTGGAGTCATGAAGACCTGACTTCAAATCCTGCCTCAGACACTTACTAGTTGTGTGACCAGGAGCTTAACCTGTTCAGACTCAGTTTCCCTATCTATAAAATGGGGAAAACAATAGCATCCCCTTCTCAGGCTTGTTGTGAGGATCAAATGAGCTAAAATATGTAAAGCACTTTGCAAGCCTTAAAGTGTTCCAGAAGTGCCAGCTATCTCATCATCATCATCATCTTCATCATCATCCTGGTTCCCCAGGAACAACCTGATGACAAGCATTCCTGGGAAAAATGAGGCTGGACCTCAGGCAGCAAGTGACATCTGGTGGCAAGCCTGCAGCTGACACCTTTCCAGCCCTCTGAATCAGGCCATACCTTGTGCTCCACTGACATCGTGAAAGTCCAATGTTATCTCCACACTGTTCTGAGGTGTTTGAGGACTTCAGTGGAGGATACACCTTATGTAAACAGAAAACCATCAGGAAAATTCAGTCATAAAAATCCCCAGAAGGTCTTTGCATAGACTTTCCAATGAGCAGATACTATGGCAGAGATACATTAAGTTTAGGGAGAATCAGTTCAGCTAAGTTGGTGAGGAACCTATGGGAGCAAGAGTTCCTTTTTTAGATTTGCTCTTTCCTTTGATCATTAAAAACTAGAGATGTTGAGTCCAGAAAATAGAAGATTAGGGGACACATGATAGCTGTCATTTAATATATGAAAGGTTGTCATATGGAAGAGACATTAGACTTGCTTTGCTTAGCACCAGAGGGAAGAATTAAGGACAATGACTGAATGTGTCAGAGGGTATATTTAACCTTTATGTAATGGAGAGCTTGCTAAAAATTATAAGAGAAATGGGCTACCTTGGAAGGTAGTGGGATCATCCTCGAGGTCACTTGTCTTTCTCTGCCTATTTCAGTCTTTGCCTTTGTCTCTTTTTGTATCTCTCTTTGTATCTCTCTCTTTCCCTTCTAATTTCTGTCTCTCTGTCTTTCTTTTTCTCTGTCTCTCTGTCTCTCTATCCCTTTCTCTGTCTCTCTCTCTCTGTCTCTGTGTGTGCCTCCCCCCCCCCACTACCAACACTCCCATAGAGAGCTCACCATCTTCCTAGGAGATGTTTATTCTCATTCTTCTGTAGGTTCAAACTGTCAGCACACTCTTGGAGAGTGGTTGAGCTGAAAATCTGCCAGACATGGAGAAGGAAGTCAATTGATCTATAAAGGTATCAAGCAGTAAGTGTCCTCATTTCCCTCATTTCCACTTACTGAAGGGAACTATAAAGAGAGGAGTTGTTGTGACACCTTAAGAATATGCAGAGAAAGACACTACCTTGCATTTCATGGCAGAATCCAGCAGCTGGGAAGCACAATGGCAACTGTTACAGCAGGGACCAGAGGATGTGAAGATGTACTAAGTCTAGAGAATCTGCCCTGTATCCTTTACCTTTGAGACAGAAAACGTTGGGACACAATCCTTGACCACAATAGGGCAAGACCGTGAATAATCAGGTACAAAAGACTGAGTAGGGAAAGTCTAAAAGCCCAGACCTTAACAATAAAAGCTGTGACCTCCTCAAGTCACAGAAGGTTTCATGCCTGAACCTCTTTTATATTTTGCTTTTGCTTAGTAAAGTAGTTTAATTTATCCACCAGTGAGTAATAGTATGAGTAAATATACCCTCTGACAAAATTGGAAAAGAAATTAAAGACCTCTGGGAAAATGACCACAATCCAAACAAATTGTTGATATTGTTTAAATTAAATCATGTTGTCGTTGTTGTTGCTGAGCAGTTTCTAAATCTTAGTGACCCCGTTTGGGGTTTTCTTGGAAAAGATACTGAACTGGAGTGTTTTGTTGTTTCCTTCTCCAGGTCATTTTACAGATGAGGAAATGGAGGCAGAGTTCAGTGATTTGCCCAAAGTCACACAGCTAGTAAGTATATGAGGCTGTATTCGAACTCAAGAAGAGGAGTCTTCTCAACTTTGGGCATGGCACTCTATCCATCAGTATCACTTTAATTGGATTGTAGCTTAGATTGTTTAGTATATTCCAGCTCTGGGGACTTTATCTCACCTTCCATTAGCACTGGTAAGTTGAGTACTCAGAGCATGGCTACTATATCCCCTTGAAACTCTAGAGTTAACCCTGAGGGGTGTGAAGGTACCTTTTCTAGCACTATAGCTCACAAGTCCCTACTAATATACTTCCTCCCATGATTATCAATTGATAGCAATTACTTAGCCAGAGTTAATTAGCTTTCAGAAATGGGTATTTACTAAGGTTATATAGTAAAAATAGTATGTGACATTATCCTCAAAAGTCTCTCAGAGGTCCAAACAGAGCTCAGGGGGAAGTGGGCTCAAGCCTAGAGAGTATATGGAGCAAAGCAACAATGCATAGCTTTTGGAAATCATTTTGCTGGCATACTCAAGAACTTCCTCTTAGGAGAATATATGACATAGCTTTTCTGATGGGCTCCCTGAGGAGTCTTGAATCTAATGCCCTTATCTCATTCTTGGCTCCCAATTCAGACACTGCCGATGGCTATTCTGAGGGTGCTTCGAGGATGCTGATCCAAGAGGGAAAATTCAAAATCCTTTGGACCCTTAGAAGCTCACAAAGTCTTCCCATGACCAAGGGGAGAAAACTGCAGCTGAGATGCTCCCCTCTTCCTCGTCCTCCTTCAAGTCCTTCCTCGGGAGTTTGACTGTAGCATTGTTCTTTCCAGCCTTATTTCTCACTTGATTCTTGGATTCTGAAGTAGCTTCTGGTTTTATACAGAGCTCAGAGTGTGACTAAGTCCCTCAGTTCATTGGAACAGATTGTCTGTCACACCTATAAGAGTGTCCTGTGCTTTGTTCGCACCTAGCAAACAACTGAGATATGTTCTCACCTATTAAATGTATCTGGGTTTACTCACTAGATAAGAGTCTGGAAAGACACTAAAGGGAAAGGCTGGGAGACAGAGGTCCCATTTGTACATGTACAGAGTGACTGACAAGGGCCTCAGGATTCGGGAGGGGCTAGTTCCAGCTTGTGCCTGCCTGCACAGTTATTTCATTTCAAAGTGATAGGTTTGTAGTGCCATCTGTTGGTTAACCCATATATAGCACCCCAAGTACCAGCATAAAGCAAATATTCTTATATGTTAAAGTACTTATCTTCTTTACAGACCTATCACATTTACTTTGTATCATACTTGCATGTAGGCATGTATATTATGCACATATATGTGTGTTTTATATTGTACATACTTATATGTACATATGTATGTGGTTTTTTAATTTTTATTTTATTTTTCTCAATTACATGTTGCTTCTCACAACCTAATCTGAATTGTCAACTATTATTACTCGCCTCTATTGTTGGAAATTGGTCACACCCATTGTTCTGTATTGTTAACTAGTTGGTGCCAGGGATATGTTGGCCCTGGAGTCAGAAGGACCTGAGTTCAAATCCAACCTCAGATACTTACTAGCTGTTGTGACCCTGGGCAAGTCACTTAACCCTGTTTGCTTTAGTTTCTTCATCTGTAAAATGACCTGGAGAAGAAAACAGCAAGTCACTCCAGTATCTTTGCAAAGAAATCTCTATATGGGGTCACAAAGAATTGAACACCATTGTGACCAAAAAAATTTGTTAATTAATTCTGGTATTGTTATTTATTTTGTCAGGTGATTAAATGTTATCTCTCTAATTGAATCAGGTACTCCCCCAGGGTAAGGACTTTATCTAATATTTTTATCACCCTCAGGTCCCAGGAATTAATAAGTTGAAAAACAATAATTCTTTTTTTTTTAATTTGGAGTTCCAGATTCTCCTTCACCTTCCCTCCTCTTCCCCCACCTTAAGAAGGTAAGTAATTTGATATAGATTATATGTGAAGTCATGCAAAATATATTTCCATATTAGCCATGTTGCAAAAGAAAACACAGACCCCCAAAAAATACAACAAGAAAAAGAAAGTTTAAAAAAATTATGCTTCAGTCTGCATTCAGATTCCATTAATTCTTTCTCTGGAAGTGGATAGCATTTTTCATGAAGTTCTTTAGAATTGTCTTACATAAGAGTAGTTAAGTCATTCACAGCTAATCATCATACAATATTGCTATTACTGTGTACAATGTTCTCCTGGTTCTGCTCACTTCACTTTGTATCAAAATATATAATATATGTGATACTATATGTATACACATATAAATACACATACATACACATATATGTATACATATATAAATATATATTTATATTTAACATATAATGCTTTGCACATGGTAGACAGTTAATGAGTGTTTATTGAATGGATGAATGAAACTTTACATTCTAATCTCATGCCAGCACAACAACTGTGGACAATATCAATCTGCTGGAAATGTTTCTTCCTCCCACATCTGTGACTTACTACCATGACCTTGTGCAGTGTGCTGAAACTCTCTAGGCTTCCATTTCCTCACTTGTAAAAATGAAGAGGTTAAAATGCACGGCCACTAATGTCTCATGTAGCCAAATTTATGCTCTCATGATACCATCACCTTGTACAATGTTTTATATATGACAACTGATTATACTGTTATTACAATTGTTTAACTACTATACATTTATTTTATAGAAATGCACATTTAGGAATGTGTGACATCAGGGACCATGTCTTAATTTTCTTTGTATCTCTCTCAACATATGAGAACATGCAGGTGTTTAATAAAAAGCTGATGAGTGAGTGAATGGGCAAATGGATGTATGGATAGATAACTTCCAAACATATTTTTCTGCTTACAAAAATGTACACAATGGGCTTTTACTTACTAAGAGAGGCCCCCTCACTTTGGTAGTCCTTCAGGCCGTATTCTGAGGTTAAATTTACATTAGGTAGAACAGTAGATAGCTAAGGGTACAAAGGATAGAGCATTAGGCCTAGAGTCAGGAAGTTACAAGTTCAAATCCAGCTTTAAACATGTAATAGCTGTGTGACCCTGGACAAATCACTTAAAAGCTGTTTGCCTCAGTTTCCTCAACTGTAAAGTGGGGTTAATAATAGCACCTACTTCCCAGGGGTATGAGGACCAAGTGAGATCACCTTTGTAAAGTTCTTAATACAGTGCCTGATGTATGGTAAATACTTAATAAATACTTCCTCTCTTCTCCTACCAGCCTGGGGTAGGTTATGAGGTTTTCTTTTTCTGTCTTTTTTTTTTTTTTTTGCTTCTAAAAAAGATTTTTTTTAAATTAATCAATTATTACAGTTAATATATATGTTGCTCATTTGTTTCTGTCATGTTTGATTCTTTTTGACCTCTTTTGGGGTTTTCTTGCCAAAGATACAGAAATGATTTGTCACTTCCTTTTCTAGCTCATTTTACAGGTGAGGAAACTGAAAAACAAACAAACGACCGGAATTAAGTGACTTGCCCAGGATCACACAGTAAGTGTCTGAGTTTTAATTTGAACTCAGGTCTTCCTGACTCCAAGCCCAGGGCTCTAATCACTGTACCACCTATACATGAACAGTTAATGTATGTTCAGTCCTGTCCAGATTGTAGGGTGGAGAGAGAAGATAAGGAGAACTCCATCCCTGCCCACCCCCACTCCCACCCTATCCCCCCCACTCACCACCCACTCAGTCTAGTTGCTGTGCTGAGACACAAGCATGTTAGCACAATGCATAATCCAGTGCTGAATTGCTTGAGTCTGATTTTAATTGCCAACTAGAAAATTATTTTAAATTGCAAATGTAACTGAGTTTGTGGGCCTGCAAGTTTGTGCTCTCAGAATACATGTTTCTACATTACGACCTCTGTATTTTGCTTCTCCAGAGCAAATCAGAAATGTCAGTCCTAGGAAATACCTGTTTTAAAAATCTTTTCAGTTCTATTCTATACTAGGGCTCTACTTCTCCAAAACTTTTCCTTCAGTTCCAGCCTCACCTTGTACCAGATCATGTTTTTTTTAAATGACTGAGGGAGGGAGCTGGGCAGGTTAACTTTGATGGATAAAATTTAAAATGGGAGGGCAGCAGACTTTAGACCAACCCAGCAATAAAAGCTATATTTATCTTGATTTCACTTCATATTTGATTGCTAATGTCTGCGCCATCTAATAGTCCCATATTAACAAATCTGTACATACATCACTTGTTGGAGTCAAGATTATAACTTAGCTGCAAATTCAACCAAAAATCCTGTAATGTTAGAACTCCATCAAACAGATATCATGTGCTATTGCTGTAATCAATTTCAGTCAGATAATCTTATTATACCTCACATAGATTGTTATCAGGTTCTTCTCCCGTCTGCCACCTGGGAAAGTGGAAAGAATGACATGATATTAACACCAGGGAAGGCTGCATAGAAAATATAGAAAACCTTGCTCTATTTTCTTATCACATAATGGAAAGAATACTGAATTTGGAATTGGAAGACCTGGCTTTCTGTTCCTGGCTGTGTTGCTATTACTACCTTTTTGACCTTGGGTAAGTCATTTCCATCCTGTTCAATTCAGGAAGCCTTTATTTAAACACTTAGTATATACCAAATAATATGCTAAAGGTTAGTGATACAAAGAAAGAATAAAACTAAAAATAATTTCTGTCTTCAAGGAGTTTACATTATTCTGGAGCTACATTCTATTTCACCTCTCTAAATATCAATTTCCTCTTCTGTTAGAATGAGAGGATTGATCTAAATCTTATGATACAGACAATTAGACCTCTGGATATCTGGTCTTTACAAGTCACTGGCGATTGATTCATCTGGTAATTTGTCCTGGCAATTTATTAATTTCTGGGCCCTATGAGTGATGCAAAATATAAGATAAAGTACTTGACCTGGAGGAGCGCCCAATCCAGTTAGAGAGATAAAACTTAATCACCTGACAAATTAATTAACAATGCCAGAATTAACTAACAGAAGTCATGCTTGATTCTTTATAGCCCCATTTGGGATTTTCTTAGCAAAGATACTGGACTTCTCCAGTTCATTTTACAGATGAGGAAACTGAGGCAAACAGGGGTAAGTGACTTGCCATGGGTCACACAGATAGTAAATGTTTGAGGTCAGATTTGAACTCAGGAAAATTACTCTTCCTGACCCCAGGTCCAACATTCTATCCACTGCACCACTTAGCTGCCCTAACAACATAGAACAATAATATAGAATGTGATCAGTTTCCAGGAAAGGAGGCAAGAAATAGCTGAGAGTTCAGAGAAGGCTATGAGCAGTCATGTTGAGCTGGACCTGTCTGGGAAGCTGGGAAGGTTGGAGCCTGAGCTGGGCTTTGAAGAACTGTCCTAGGTCCAAATAGGCAAGTATGTGGGATGGTAAGTAGACTTTAAAATATCTGACATACTATGCCGAAGTTCAAGTTATTGAAAAGATTCTGTTTCAAGAGACCTGCCAACACCCCACCCCCACTGTGTTTGCATTGACACCGTACAATTTCTGAACAAAAATCCATTCCATCCAAATATAGAAAGTGCATTGGCACAGGAGACAGACGTTTTCTAAGCTGCTATGCCAAAGTACATTGGAGTCTCATCTTGTTTGCAGTCAAGGATTTGATAGGATAATTCAATTGTTTTACCCACACCTATTCCTGGAGCAGCATTTCCTACGTTCCTGGAGAAGATATCTTGCCAAAGAAATATCAAGGAATTGGGGCAGCTAGGTGGCGCAGTGAATAGCATCAGCCCTGGAGTCAGGAAGACCTGAGTTCAAATGCGGCCTCAGACACTTGACATTTAATTAACTGTGTGTCCTTGGGCAAGTCACAACTCCAATTGCCTTGCCTTCCCCCTTCAAAAAAAATGGAAAAAAAAAAGAAATACTGAGGAGTGATGAAAAAACTTCAAAATTTAGCACTAGGGACAAGACTTGTGATTTCATCGATAAAACAACCTTCTCGATAAGGAAGTTCCTTCTACCAATACAGGTTGGCATCTTCTCTGCAACTTAGAGACTAACTTCAAACACTGACTTCTGAGAGCCCATTTTACATTGCCCAGGGTCACATATGGCCAGTAGATATCAGAGATGGGGCTTGAACAGAAGTCTGTCCAGCTCTGAGCCTAGCACTCTATGTCCTATACCACACTAGCTCTCTACAGAATTTAAAATGATAATTATTGTTGCTTCAATCCAGTTCTATTCGAGATTCAGTAGGTTTTATGGATTTGTTTTCATACTCAACTGCATACAGGATGAGAAATTCCAGACCATGAAACATTCCTTCAAGAGCCTGTCATTGGCCCCCACACAAATCAGAATCCGTCCATGCCTATGTAAGTCTTCAGGAGTTGCCTTGGCTAAAAAAAAGTTCATTATACTGTTAGACTAGGCTAGTTAACATAGCTATAATTTATATAGTTTCTATTATGTGCCCATTAACAAGTTCTTTACACATGTTTATCTCCTTCAATCCTCACAATAACCCTGGGAGATAGCTGCAATTATTAAGCCCATTTTACATTTGAGAAAACTGAGGCAAACAGAGCTTAAGTGACTTGGCCAGGGTCACACAGTTAGCAAGGATCTGAGGCTGGATTTGAACTCGGGTCTTCCTGACTCCAGCTTCATCTACTATATCCCCTACCTGACTCAAAGGCTTCAGAGAAGAGCTTCTCCACACTTAATTGACCAGTTCATGGACTCCAGAAATATCTGCTATCATCCCTGAGTCCCAATTTGAAGCCATGCCAGCCTGGTAAGAACTCCCAGAGCTTTCATTCCTGTCATATCCTTCAGGACGCCAGGATCATCTGCATGATGAAGCTTTCATTCAAGCAGGGTTTTAGTGGAGGTACCAGCTGTGCACAGACAAGTGAGTCACAGCCTGGCTTGACATAATTTACTATGTCAGTCTGGCTCTTGAGTTGTAACCAAGCTGACTAAGGATGACCCAGTTCTTGGCCTTTATAAAAAGTAAAAGTGGATTGCAAGTGGAACCCCCGTAGGTGACTGGTCACTGTTGACCCTGCACCCATCTGACTTCGAATTGTGTTGCTTGATCTCTTGGCTTCTAGACGTGAAGTGCCCATCAGAAATTATACACCAAAGCCCCCTAAACCTGCCAGAAGGGGCCCCTACCAGGGTCCCTGGAAACCACCTGATAGGCCATAATAGTGAGGGAATGTTTCACCTGTGTTGCTACAAACATACCTCAGATACAAGTCTGTTCTTGTTAGGTACCCAAGACTTTGCTAGAAATGGTACCCCGCCTTGGAACCACATTTTGTTGATTAGCAACACCTAGGTCTATAAAAGTATACCTTTCAGAAGACTCAGTGCTGTCTTCCCTATTGGGGACGCAGTCACTAGCTGGTTAATAAACACTCCTAACACTGGTTTTGCTGTCCTGTTATTTCTCGGATGTCCACTACACATGATTCTTGAATGCTCTTATTTTTGGGGCCCCAGATTGGTACAGGCCACATGTGGCCTCAAGGTCTCAGGTTCCCCACCTTTGGTTTAAGTTCTTACAGTCCCTCTCTCTAGCTTTTAAATTATCTTGCTTCCCATCTTCTTTGTCCTCCCTTCCTCCCTCTTCCTAGCCCTATTCATATTTTTCCTTCAAATTTCCTATTGTCTTGCTCTTGTGGTATAAATCTGTCGGCTTCTGTGATCCTGTCAGATAATCTCTAGCTCATTATGAAATTAGTACATTCAATATAATCCCATGAGATAAATTTTGTCTGCAGCAGAAAGGTTGTTCCACAGAATGACAGATAATGTGAACCAAAAGGGATCTTAGAAGGCATGTAGTTCTATCCTTTCATTTTTGTAGAGGACAAAAGGGAGTTCCAGAATGGACAAGAGGATTGCTCCAGATTGTATAGCTAATTATTTGCAGCAAATGAGAGTAGAACCCAGATCTTCTGACCCTGAGCCCAGAGCCATCCTTAGTTCTCAGTCTTTTTATAAGGACTCTGGGCTATGAGGGCAGTTGAGATCTCCTGAACGAGAGGTGAGGAACCTGTAGCCTAGAGGTCACATTTGACCCTTTGGGACCTCAAGTGAGACCCTTTGACTGAGTTTGGATACAGTCAAAAGGTTGCCCTTGAGGACCTAGAGAGCCACATATGGTCTTGAGGCCTACAGGCTCTCCACCCCTGTCCTGGGCATAGTCCTTGAATTCAAGCCCTGGGAGGGGTGTTAAGTTAAGTGGGGATCGGCAGGGATATTATTGGGGCAGTTAGGTGATAAAGTAGTTAGAGTGCTGGGCCTGGAGTCAGGAAGACTCATCTTTGTGAGTTCAAATCCAGCCTCAGACACTTTCTGGCAGTGTGACCCTGACCAAGTCACTTAACGCTGTTTGCCTCAGTTTCCTCATCTGACAAATGAGCTGGAGAAGGAAATGGCAAAGCACTCTAGCCCAGTATCTTTGCCAAGAAAACCCCAAATGGGGTCACTAAGAGTCATATATAACTAAAAAACAACTGAACAATAAAAAGGTATATTGTTGCACCTTGAACTGAGTTCTCACTGAGAGACAGGAGGGTATAATCCAAAAAGCAGTAGAGTGTGGGGTGTCAAGTAGACCTGAGTGCCATCCATAGTTCTGCTACATACTAGCAAGTCCCTTTGTCTCTCTCGGCTTTATTTTCCTCATCTGTAAAGTGGCATTAATTACCACAGAGCTTCCTGCCATCTGCTGCAGTGGAGAATGTTAAATGAGGCAAAGGATATGGAAGTGCTTTGAAAACGACAATGGGCCGTACACAGGGAAGAGATGCCTATGATTTCTATGGGAGCCTGTGGGCCTCCACGCAGACAATACAGAAGCCTTCCCCTGATACAAACCTGTGCTTACAATTACTAATTAAATCATAACTTGCAAAGGCACTGCCCTGGTCTATTCCTGAATAGTATTTCAATTACCTCCTTTACTGAAGTCAAAATTACAGGCCTGTCATTTGCTGGATTCTCTCATAAATGCAAGCTTTAAATTATACCCAGAGTCACCCATTAGTCCCTTCTCTTTGTAGTGGGTGTTTAAATGTCTCCTAATGATTCCACTATCTCTCCAGTGATCCCTTGCTCTCTCAGAATGTTAATGAATTCTACCCTTGTTCCAGAGTTCTTTCCTCATATGTGTCTAAATTTCTTGATCTAACATGATTTTGTTCTTTTGTAAATCCATTTTCCTTTGTCCCTATGCTCCTTTGAAGAGAAAGAAAATGTTTCTCTTCTTGCACATAGCTACCATCCTTTACACTAACCAGGGAGGTCAAAAATCCACTTATTGTTGTGCTGCTCAGGGCACGTGTCTGGTAACAGTGAATACAAATATCAAATTCAGATTCAATTTGGAAGAAAATAGTTGCAAAAAGTGGCTATCACTGACCTCCAGCTTCTCATAGAATCATTTGATTGGTTAGTCCTAGAAAGAAGGAAAAAAAGAGGCTAAGAAAGAAATTCCTTGTTTCCTTCCCTTGACATGGACCAATTAACAGAAGCAACAAAGAAAGAACAAGAGTAAGTCGGTCCTACTGGTCCGCAAATATAGGCAAAGGATGGGGCTCCAAATTCGTCAGTCACAGCGCCCTCTAGTCCCTTCCAAACCCTTTCTGGGGATGCAGAGTCAGATGCCCTCAGAAGCCTCTCCTAGAGCCTGGGTTTTAGAATTCTAAATTATCCAGTTTTCCCTTTTTCTATCCTGACTTTCCACAATTAGATGCTTCCATCAAAAGCTCACAAAGAGAGAGAAGCAGTTTGCTCTCCAACTTTACTGTGCCTGTCTAATGCTTTTAAAAAGGAGAACAAGTGTGAACTGACAGGGCTGCGGATATATTTTTTATTGCTGGGTTTTTTGGTTTTTTCCTACATTCCTACACAAGCTACTACCACCTGCTGAGAAGACTTCTGTGCTTGGAAAGATGCTGAAGAGCATATCCAGTGGTGATGGTGTCCTTTCCAGGACCCATTTTTATCAACCAACGTCTTCAAGATTAATGGGTCCAGTAAGTAAGAGACATGACCTGGAGTTCAACATTTTCATAAGATCATAAATGTAAACCAGGAAAGGACTCCAGATGTCACCCAACACAGTCCTTTCATTTTAAAAATGAGGAAACTGCAGCCCAGAAAAGTCAAGTGATTTGCCTAAGATTACACAGCTAAGTGGTAACGCCAGCATTAGAACCCAGGTCATCAGACTCCAGATCTTTCCATTGCACCCTGTTGTTGTTTTTTTTTACTTAGTTTTTGGTTTTTTTTTTTGGAGGGAGGAAGGCAAGGCAATTGAGATTAAGTGACTTGCCTAAGGTCACACAGCCAATTAAGTGTCAAGTATCTGAGGTCACATTTGAACTCAGGTCCTCCTGATTTCAGGGCCTGTGCTCCATACACTGTACCACCTAACTGCCCCTACTTAGGTTTTATTGACAGAATGACATAGTATTTGACAGCATTTTCTTAGAAAACAAAAACACAAGTTTGAACATTTATAGCTCCAGCTGAAATGAATTTACGAGACTTCCAATACCAGCTGCCTAGTGGCAGTTAGGTGATGAAGTGGAAAGACCCCTGGGTCCAAAGTTAAGAAGAGCTGAGTTTCAATCCACCTTTAGATACTTACTGTGTGACTTAGGCAAGTTACTTAACCTCTGCCTGCCTCAGTTTCCTCAACTATAAGTTGGGATAATAATAGTACCTACCTCCCACATTGCTATGAGGATCAAACGAGACCATATTTGCAAAGCACTTGGCATATAGTAGGTGCTAGATAAATGCCAGATACTGTTGGTAGTCACTGTTATGATGGGCATTGTGGTGATGATAGAGAAGTGAGTGTGACTGTTCAATGCCTTCCTCCCATTCTTTTGACTTTCTGTGCTAATTCGGCAAATGCAAGCTCCCTTCCCTTTTCTCTTCAATGATTTCTTAGGCAGCTTTATGGTCAGGAACTCTCTCTGTTGCCCTTCCTCTGAATGTACCATTGTGAGCATTAGACCAGCAGAATTTGTTCCTTCAATTCTTCAACACCGTGAATTTCAAACCCAGTCACAGAGACTGCTCACTGTGTGACCTTGAGGGAGGCAGAGGTACAATTTGATAAGATGCATTCCAAAAGCCTTCTCCTACAGCCCAAGGAGGTTTTTCTTTCATTTTTTTCTGGGGGAAAAGGAGGGGGAGGGAAGTTGGGAAGTGTAAAAAACACTCAATGAATGTTTTATTCATCATAATTCAGTTACAGATTTTCTCTATTCCAAAAGTTGCCAGAGTATAGTTTATGTGGAGAAGAGAGGGCAAAGGCCATAGAGAAAGAGAGAAATATTGGGAGATGAAAGGAGAGGAGTAGGGGAAGAGAGAAAGAGAAATGCCAAGTCAGATGAGGTCATTTAGAAGAAAATATCTAACTGGTCAAGCAAAAATGATTCCTTATAAACTCATTCCACTGAGTGCCCATGAGTAAATGAGTATCCGGAATCTCATTCTCTAGCAATTGATTTCATTCTTTTATTTGGCATGGAAATCAAACTTGAATGCTTGTGATTGACAGGCCCTATCCTCTATCCCTTTATGAATAACAACCATAACACCTGCAAGCCCAGAGGGTCTTGCCCAGTTTCTATCATTGTTTTTATGATGCTATGAACATTCTTTCTTTTTCTAACTTTTCTTGTAATCACACTTTTCACATTGTCTAGACATGGTTCTTATGTGTCATTTTGTCTTTGTTTCATTGAGGATAAGATAATTTCTTTCCTCTGCACCATATTCCCTCATTATACTATCCAATCTCATTCATATCATAACCTGTCTATTTCTACATATTCTGTGCCTCCCCAAGAGTTCTCCACAAAGGATGCACCCAATGTGTAGGAGACCCTCCTTGCTTTCTCATGATGGATCCAGTGACCACCTCAAACCCATTAGATTGGCAAAGTTGACCAAAAAAAGGAAAATGACAAATACTGGAGGGCCTGTGGAAAAGAAGGCACATCAGTGCCATGTTGGCAGAATTGTGGACTGGTAAAACTCCTTTGGAAGACTATTTAGAACTATGTCCAAAAAATTATTAAATTTTGCATACCTTCTGATCCGATGGCACAAATACTAGAATCAGAGGTGGGGAACCTATGGTTTCAAAGCCACATGTGGCCTTCTAAGTCCTCAAGTGCAGCCCTTAGACTGTATCCAAACCCTGTACCAGATCTATTCCCCAAAGAGATCATAGAAAGAGGGAAAAGACCTATATATACAGAAATATTTATAGCATCACCAGTAAAATATTAGTATTGAAAAGATGGGTCTTTGCTTTCAATGGGAAAATCATTGAAGATAAATAGAATAAGCAAAAAAAGCTTTGGGTGAAAGAACATTATCTTTTTATTAGAAGATACCACCACTATCTCTCATGCACAAGAATAATTATTAGTATTTTAAACATGGTCAGTTGTTTTTGAACTGGCCTCCACAAGTTGAAAGGTAGACTGAAAAAGCCTCTGAACTGGAGCTATAAAGTTAAAAAAAAAAAACTAAATATATATATTGCACTTTACAATAGTACTTTACCCCAACACCTCATGAGGTAGGTGGTGAAATTATTTTTGTCCCTACTACAGATGTGTAAACAGAGACTTAAAGAGGCTGGAGTAACTTGGCCAAGGTGAACAGTTAATGAGATCACTGGAATGCTAGAGACTCTGATGCCAAGGCCCCAGTTAACATTTATTTAAAGTACATACAGTTAGCATATTAATGAATCACGGTTTTGCACTTCAATTAGGTTATTTTGGGTTGTTGCTGTTGTGGTTTTATTAGGGGTGGGGGAGGGAGAAGGTAACTTTTTTTTTTTAGCTTAAGTGAGTGCATTTATTAAATCCAGTTAGTAGCAAAAAGTAAACAAAAATTTTGTTTTCATTTCCATATCATGTTTGAATTTTGCTTTCATTTTTTAGTATTTTCGATCAGTAGATAAGGTCAAAGTAACATAGTAGTTGCATAAACAGAATTCTGATGCTTTAGTAATTATTTTGCTGTTCTATACATTGCCTAGTATTCTCTTTTTAGCCTTAATACTGATATAGATTAAAAAAGAAAAATGTTCTGGCCAAAGCAAAGATGTTTAAATATCTTCAGACAACTCCTAGCTGCAGGAGACTGGTATAGTTAATGTAACCAGTTATATATAGTTATCTCCATCACAGTTTGCATGTATCATGAATTGGCATAAGAAATTAAATGGGAACTTTGGGGGAGTTTTGCAGAGGCCGCAGAAGACTTGCAAAGGCCAGCAGATGACACAGAAAATGTTTAGTAACTCAGAAATGCATAATATATATGTATAGTGTTGCATAACATCAACATGTTTTATCTTTTAATACCATAAATATATACAATTTCTTCTTCTCTGGTGTGAAGAGAGGTCCTAAAAATTTTATGTGAATTTTCCAGGTCACAGGGCCCCTAACCCCTGTGATATAGAAGGGATAACTGTAGTCGTCTATTTTGAATACAAGCAAAAGAAACAATTCAACTTATAACTAGCTCTGATACTGAGATATATCTTCAATCAGATTTTTCTCTTTTAATCCCCAGTAATGTATATGCCTACCTAGCACAGAATAGTCATCTTCTCCAGTGAATTTGGTGGCAAGGTATTTCATTAATTTGTCTTTTTTTTTCCTTCAGTGTGGATTTTTTCTTTCTGGCCATTCAGCAGAATCGTATGTGGATGGCTGGGGGGCTTATTTGTCTTAGAGCTTAAATACCAGGGTTCAAATTCCAATTCAAATACTCTCAGCTTTGTGACCATGGATAGGCAAGCCATTTATTCTATAAATCTCTGTTTCCTCAACTATAAAATAGGCATAATAATATTGTTGTTGTCATTGAGTCATGTCCCACTTTTTTATGACCCCCTATGGGGTTTTCTTGACAAAAAGTGAAGTGGTTTGATATATCCTTCTCCAGCTCATTTGACAGATGAGGAAACTGAAGCAAACAGGGTTAAGTGACTTGCCCAGGGTCACACAACTAGAAAGTGTCTGAAGTTAGCTTTAAACTCAGGTCTTCCTGACTCTAGGCTTAGCATTCTATCCACTATGCCACCTAGCTACCCTGGGCATAATATTAGTAGAATAATAATTACACTACCTATCTCTCAGATGCTATAAAGCACATTTCAAACCTTCATATGTGATAGAAATGGGAGTTATATATTTTTGCATATATATTTTTTATTTATATGTAATTATTATTCATAAGTACTCTCTAGCTTTAGTTTGAAAAGCTCCATGCTGCATGTTGCTTGTACTGTGTTCTCCGGTAAAATTTTAGTGAGAAAGATGAGGTGCCTTCTTGGAGGGTATCATTTATCTAGTCCTCCTAAGAATAAGAACAAGTGAATTCCTCTTCACCAGGATTCACAAAGGGCAGAGCACATTTTCATTCTGTGAGAAAGGAATTGAGGATTAAATAAAGCAGGACTTGATTCATCTTACCCCTGCTTTTTGCAGGTTTGTCCTTCTCCAAAGAAGCCACTTGAACATAGCTAGAAACCTCCCTAAGTTGAGAGCAAAACAGATTGTCATCCAAAGAAAAATTGCTTTAAAAAGCAGGACCCCTCGAGCATAGACCTTGCTTATTATATTACAACCAAACTGGCAGTAGTCTGGGCATAAAACCAGGGCTCTGAATATCCAAAATTAAGACTGCTGAGACTCTAGCAGAAACCTTTTCTTTTTGCTCTCCCATGACATCATTAATTCATTTGATATTCTCTCTGCCTCTCTCTGATGGCAGTGATCATAATAAATCCATTTGCAGTTAATGTAGAGAACTCACTTTTCCTACTTGCAACATGCCCTAAATAGGCATGGAGGTCATGGCTCGGTTAGAGTAAAACCCTGAGTTATGGGAAAATACAGAGAAATCTTTCCATGAAAAGACTTCAAGCTTTAAAAGAAAGTGTCTTGGTTGTCTAGGTAGGCAAGAGACATGGATATATGCAAATACTCTGTACATAAATGCAGGAGCAGGGCATAGATGCCAATTATTCATCCCTCAAGCACATTTCTCAGTTGATCCAAAGCCCTGTTTCTTTGAAATGTCTTAGAATGATGGAACTATAGAATCTTCGAGCTAGAAGGGATCTCCAAAATCATCAATCAATAGTTTATTAAACACCTACTATGTGCTGAGCATGGTGCTTGGCAGTGAGGACAGAAAAATACAAGGAAACAGTCCCTTCTCTCAAGGAGACCGTATTCAGTCATCAACCCCAAACCCTTCTTTTTTTTTTTTCAGATAGGGAAACTAGAGTCCAGAAAGGCAAGATTGTCTTATTAAGTGAAGGAGTCTTAGAACTGGACAGGACTTTGTAGTATCATCTAGTCCAATGTCCTAACTTTACAAATGTGGAAACAGTCTCAGGTTAGTTAAAAGGCTTGCCTTAAATTATATAAGCAGTAAATGCAAGAACCTTGATTTTTTTTAACCCAGTCTTATGACTCTAAAGTCCAATGCTCTCTTTTTTTCCCACTCTGACAGACACCTCATGATTTGCTCAAGGTCACTTGACATATTACTATCCAGAGTGTCACTAGAACCCAGGATTTCTTTTTTTTTTTTTTTTTGCCTTTTGGAGGGCAATTGGGGTTAAGCAACTTGCCCAAGGTTACAGGGCTAGTTTGTGTGTGTGGGTGTTAAGTGTCTGGGGCTGGAACCGAACGTACTCAGGTCCTCCTGACTCTGGGGCTGGTGCGGTGCTTTACTCACTGCGCCACCTAGCCACCCGAACCCGGGATTTCTGACTCCCAGTTCAAGCTTCTTTGCCTTGTACTAGCTTTCCTAATATGTACTGTACTTCACTTACACTTCATAAAGTTATTTCATTTCCTCCTCAAGGTAGACAAGGCAAAGATGATTATTTCCATTTTATTGAGGAAGAAACTAAGACTCTGAGAAATTAAGCAAATTTCCCAATGTCACAGCAAATTGTTGGTATATTCTTAGTCCAATATCCTTTTTAGTAACTAGACCAGAACTGCCTCTCTAGTTTACAAAGACTAAAGTAGATAACAGGGACATTTTTAGACCATCTTTTGTCTCCTTGCCCCCTTCCTTAAGCTCCAATTTGTTTTCACTTAGTTATTCAGAAATTGTTTGATTATTGGGGAGAATACTGGGCTTAGAATCCAGAGAGACAAAGTCATTCACCATTCCCACATCTAACACATGCTAGCTAAATTACCATCAATGATAAAGTCCTTTAACCTACATGAACCTTAGTTTCTTCATCTGTAAAATAAAGATTAAAATACCTGTAGTATCTATCTCATAGGGTTGATATATGCATCAAATGGGTACTAGAGAAACTTCAGTTATTATTGTTTTTAGTATTTTCTGGGCACAGAATGAGATTCTCTATGCCTCCAAAAGGATTAGTAGAAGTTCTTGCTCTTTCCATAGATATGATCTAGTACTCAGTCCCTGGAATCCTAGGCATAATAAAAAAAGTAGGTGGGAGGAAAAGGGGAGAAATAAAACAGCCCAAAGCTGTCCACCCCCTCAGCCAGATGGTTTCTTTTCTCTCTCATGCTGCTCAGCTGTATCAATTAGAATCAAGGAAGAAGACTCTATTGACATATCTGCTTCTCTCATTAACATTCAAATCCTCAGGGAAGGCAAAAAATAGGGGATAGGGAGACAAATACAAGCCTTTCCATCCCAAACAGGGCTCAGGGAGAAATGGGCACATTTGGTGCTGGTCCTGAAGACAGGGAGACATCTTCCTGAGTTCAAACCTGGGCTTAGATACTTAGTAGCTTGTGTGACCCTGGGCAAGTCTCTTAACCCTGTTTGCCTCAGTTTCCTCATCTGTAAAATGAGCTGGAGAAGGAAATGGCAAACCAATTCAGTATCTTTGCCAAGAAAACCCCAGGTGAAGTCAAATCCGACTGAAACAACTCAACATCAATAGCCCCATAGGTCTGCCTGAGTAACAGGACCCAGGCTTTGCATGAAAGATTTCCAAGTTTTGTCTTTTAGATCCTGAAACTTGTCATGAAGCTTCTATGTTGAAGATATTCTGATCAAATGGCAGGTCCTTGGGAAAGCCCTTCCCTGATTCTCACTGTTATTCATAGCAAAGAGGATAGTAAAGCTACCTGATGAGGAGAGGGGAGAAGGCTAGACTTGAAATCTTTTTAAGGGGCCCAGGAAGCACTGAGATCAATGGATTGGTTAGGCCCAGGGAGAAAACAGAGAAACCCTGAGCTGGCCATAAAAGCACATTTTCTATTTTATAGCATAAGTTTTGTGTCTGCAGAGCTCGCTGGGGGTGAACCTGATGTAAGGTACACCCAAGTGCCCACTAAATCACTGCCATGGCTGCTACTGCAAAGCCAAGTTCCCACCAGGCAGGGTGAAATAATAGGGTGATGATGCTAATGCTTCTGCCTCTCCTTATTCTCTTCTTCCTCCTCCTATTTCTTCACCAGGAAAGCCACTTTCCTAGGCAAGACTGACATTCATATTGAAGAAAGAGCCTGTAGGGGGGAGAGTGGGAAGGGAAAGAAGAGAAGTCATTCTGCCCTTTTCATTTCCAAGAAATTTGGGAATAAAAATGTATTACAAGAAAAACATGCTGTTCATTATTCAGGATTGATTTTCAGTCATGATTGAATAAATAACAAAAATTATTCCCTACAGGAGAAAGGGGACAGAAAGTGGGAAAAGACCTGAGATTAACTTTTAGCTATAATGCTGTATGATAGGACCAGATGGCTTTCTCCTTATAATATGGGTAAGTTCATTTGAGTTTACAGTTTAAAGTCAAAGGCACTATGTGAGCAAAGTCAGTGGAGATTAAAGCCCATGGAAAGTATCAAGAAATCTTAGGTTAGGTTAACAGAAATGTAAGATTTAGCTAAAATAATAACAGAACGTATGAAAGGCTATTACCATGAGAGTCATCATAGCATAATATAGTAGAAAGAGAGCTGATCTCCAAGCTGATCTGGTTTCAAGTCCAGCCTGTGCCATATACTAACTATGTGACCCTAGGTGGGTGGATTAACTTCTCAGAGCCCTAGGAAACTTTCTAAAATTACAACCTGCAGAACAGTTGTTTATTTGAATTAATAAAAGTTTCCTCACTGGACAGCTCCCAATACCAGTGAAATCAGAAGTTTTTTGACCAAAACCAAAAATAATAGCTCACCTTTCTACATTGCTTTAAGGTTTTCCACACTGTATCCCATGACATAGGCAACAAGTATTCTTACTTCTGTTTAATATATGAAAAAACAAGGGTTCAGAGACATAAGGATCTGGGTACAAATTATGACTCTACTATTTATTACCTGCAGGACCATGGCTTCTATTTCCTCACCCATGAAAGCAAGATGTTGTCCTAAGTAACCATGTGCATTCTGCCCTTTTCATTCTCAAGAAACTAGGGAATGAAAATGATTGATAAGAAAATCATGTTGTTAATTATGCAGGGTTGATTTTCAGTCATTTTAAAATAAATAACAAAATTTATTATTTTGTTTTTCTGAAGTCCCTGTCATCTCCAGCTTTCCAAACTTAGGAACTTACAATTTGCCAATGTCATATAGCTTAGTAGAATGAGGGTTTAAACCCAAGTCATTGGATGCCAAATCCAGAGCTTTTTCAGTTGTCCCTGAGGCTGATTTTGAACCAACAACCTAGAATTTAGACATCCTATTTCAAGTAATCACTTGAAAGTCTACATATGCTTACTCCAAAGATGCTACCATTGACCAGACATCTCTTAAACTGTCAGAGATGCCATAAAATAAATTCCTCCCCCTGAGTAGGTGGATATGTGACCTCTAATCTCCTTCCAGTTCTAAGACTGATTCATGGACTGTTTTTTCTTTTTTTTTTTTCTTGTATCTTTAATCTTTTATCTATCTTTTCATTCTGTCTCCAATGTTGAACAAAGTGCTTGGCACATAATAGGTGCTTAATTATGTTTGTTGATTAAATGATTGATTCTAAGAGCTCCAGACCTACAAAGACCCATTTCACATGAGAAAACAGTTGGAGAATATGGAGAGAGGGAATTCCAGGCATAAAAATTCATAGCTATATTTGTATATATCCAAAGCTTTTCATGCTGTTGAAAATGCGATCAAAGAAAGAGGGAAAGAGGGGGAAGAATTTGTTCTTGTATTTTCACACCAGGAATGAAAAAAAAAAAAGCATTCCTGGTGGCTAAGCTTCCACTAAAATAGTCAGTGTATATATGTGCTGTATTTCACAAATCTGTTCAGTTTGATGAGTTTAAAACCTGTCAAATGCTTTACAAGATGAAAATACAGAGCTCAGATGGGATTTCATACCCCTTGCTATTACTGTCAGCAAAACAAGGTCTCCCCTAATCCCAAAGCTTCTATTAGAGTATATGTGTCTTTGAAATCATCTGTATTTCTGCATTTCATTCAAGGTTTGACAAATGCCCTTGTACCCACTCTCCAGCCTCATTCCAAAGAACACAGAGCTAGAGCTATAATTAGGATAGGGTGGTTGACATTTTGCCCCAGGGCACCAAAATGTAAAGGGCAGTAGCAATGTTTGCAGTCTTTCAGTCCTATATAAGTAGAATCCCAGTTACAAGAATAATTAGCCAAGAACTGAAGCTCCAGGAGCTTCTCCCCATGGTTGTATCACAAGTGAGCACTTCCCTTCCCAATGCCTACTTCCTATACTCCACCAGCAGACTTCTTAATGATAGCCTCGTAATGTCCTAAATTCCACCCACTACTCTATGTGTTTCCTTCTGTTTTCTCCATGTACAAAAATGTTTGGTTATAATATTATATTGAGGGCATAGCCCCACTCAGAAAGTTACCTGGAAAATCATAAGGCAACAACTCTGGGTTTGATAAGCTTACCATACCCTTCAGGAACAGTGGCAGATACAGTATCAGTGGAATGGAGTTGAGTCATAAAGGGGATATCTTGAGGAGTCATGGCCAGAGGAATGAATGAACCATCTGAGTGAAATCCAGAATCGTACAGTTTTCTACATCTCACAATGTGTACGTGAGCACTTGCTCACTAAGCCCTCAGTTCTAGAAGTATCCCTAAGTATACCGGTTCCTGCCTCTGTCCCTGTACCTACTCATGTTGATTCCTCCACCCATCTCCAACTATTGAAATCCTGACCATCCTTCAAGACCCAGTTCAAAATCTACATCTTCTATGGAGCTAGCCCTGATTCCTTCAGCTAAAATCACTTCTTACTCTGAACTCTTCTAGCCCTTATTATCTGTTTAGGACATAGGGCACTTGTCATATATTGTCTTGTGTTGTTAATTCTATGTCTGTGACCTGTTTCATAAAACACATTATAGGCAGGAACTAGCACTTACATCTTTGTAGCCCACACAGTACCCAATATAATACTAAATTTATAGTGAATAGATACCCAGAAGGCTGTAAAATTGTGCATATCCTTTGATTCAGCAATACCACTGCTAGGTCTATATCTCAAAGACATCAAAAAAGGGGGGGGGCTATTTGTACGAAAATATTTATAGCAGCTCTTTTTGTGGTGGCTAAGAATTGAAAATCAAAGGGATGCCCATCAGTTAGAGAATGGCTAAACAATCTCTATTACATGATTGTAATGGAATATTGTTGCACTATAAGAAATGACAAGCAGGATAATTTCAGGAAAACCTGGAAAGACTTATATGAACTGATGGGTAGTGAAGTGAACAGAACCAGGAGAACTTTATACACAGTAACAACAATATTGTTTGATGAAGAATTGTGAATGACTTTGCTATTCTCAGCAATACAATGATCCAAGAAATCCCAAAGGACTGATGATAAAGCATACAATCAGCCTCCAGAGAAAGAACTAATATTGTTTGAATACAGATTGAAGCATGCTATTTTTCACTTTCTTGCTTTCACTTTTTCCCTTTATCTGAGTCTTCTTGTACAAAATGACTAATATGGAAGTGTTTTACATGATTACACATGTATAACCTATATCTAATTGCTTACCGAATGGGGGGGGGGGAGGAAGAGAAGGATAGAATTTGGAACTTAAAACTTTTTTTTCATGTTAAAAATTGTTTTAACGTCACTGGGGCATAATAAAATATATTAAAAAATAAATGTATAGTAAATAAATATTCACCTACTATATTAATGAATGAGTGATAATACAGCCTTGCTAATGCACTCTTTTCCATTACCTGGGAAAGTCACAGTACTTGTTTATAAGACAGCTTAGTTAATGAATATTTCCTTCAGCTGCTTTTGTAAAATTGGAGGCACTGACACTTGCTGCTTCCTGCTTTCCTCATTACATAATAATCTTGCCACTTAGGACTTCTAAGAATCCTGCCCTCTCCCTCCCTGTACCTTTGTGCACACCATCCCCTGGAATTAAAAGAAATTCCTCTCCTTCTTTCCACTATCATGATCCTTCTTCTTCAAGGACCTGCTCAAATGCCACCTCCTTCAAGCTACCTTCCCTGACCACCTATTCCTAGAAGTTGTTCTTCCTTCTTGAACCAATCAGGTCAATGTTATTTGCCCTCTCTCACAGACCTATCCATATTTAACTGGAATCATATTTCTCTTTGGCAGCGAAGTAGAGAACTAGAGTCAAGAAGACCAGAGTTCAAATCCAGCTTCCAACACTTCTCAACTGTGTGACCCTGAGCAAGTCACTTCACCTCTATTTGCTTCCGTTTCTTTAACAGTATAATGAGAATAATAATAGCACCTGGCACATAGTTGGCGCTATAAAAATGTTAGTATTAGATATTATTATTATTAAGCACTTAGCATGGTGACTGGCACATAGTAAACCCTATATAAATATTAGCTATTATTATTATCTCATCCCACTACTAAATTGTAATCTCTTGGAGGGTAGGGACTAAGCTAGATATCAAAGGAGTCTAGACCACACAGGGAGGCTCAAACCAGCATCTGTTATCTTTTTCTCCCTTGTTTCTAGCACAGCACCTTGCTTATTGTGAACATTTAGAAAAAAAAAATGTTGGATTCATTCGAAATCATCACATCATTCTCCTTATGAGAAATGTAGATAAGAGGCAGTCTGATAGAGTGGATAAAGGGCCAGCCTTGATGTCAGGAAGACAGAGGTTCAGTCCTGCCTCTGCCACATACTAAATACCAGACCATGGACAAGTACCCCAACCTCACCATGTACCAAGCAACTGTAAGCTGAAGAAAAGGGACTAAGCAGCATTAACAGAGGAAGCTTCCTCATCCCAGATTTTCCTGTGCTCCAGAAATCACAGGCATTGTACCTATTTGTGCGCGTGCTTTCTCTCCCCCCACACCCACCCCTCTAGATTGTGGACTACTTGAGAGCTAGGGGCAGTCTTGTTGTCTTTTTATCTTCTGTAGATCCTAGCCTAGGGCTACATTAATCCTGCCTGTTAGAATGTAGGTGTTGTTATCAGGAAAGCCATCAGAACCAGATGTGATAAAAGTGAGAACAGCTGAGTGATTCAGTAGTGAGGCTAGGGAAAGTAGCAGCCCCCAAAGCAGAGGTGCATTAAGTTACCATTGAGGCAGCTCAGGGAAGGGGGAGGTGAGTAGGAGCTCAGAAGATTTAAGGAAGAGGAAGGTCTGTTACTAGGCCAGCCAACTTTAGCTACTTGAGATGGTTCAGATTGTTCATAAAGCAAGAATAGAATGTGCAGGTGAGTCTCTGTTTTGTACAGAATGTCATTGGATCATTTGAGTTTCCTGAGAAACTTCCCTGACATGGATGTAGCTTCTGGTTTCTTCTCTTATGCACTAACCTGCAGGAGAAGCATCAAGGGAGAATGTGCCTCTGTCTCTGTGTCCCTTCCCGGGATGGAATAACTATTCCCAGGTATCCCAGGATACCTCTTGGTATCATATACATGCCACAGTGTTCCAGTAAGGGTTAATATTCCAGTAAGGACTGAATCTGTAAGGATGAAGTCCTTCAGAGACAGCATCAGCTGCAATTTTAAAACATCAGTTGTTTTGGGACTCTGCCCCCTCTCCTAAAAGCATGTTGTGTGAGTCCAGATGGCATAGTTCCACCAGCATGTGATGGGCAGTGCCCTCCCCTTCCCCTGTCACTCTGGAGGGCATGGTTCACAGGCTCAGGGATAAGGTTTAGGAACTGCAGGGAGTGGTCACCTGGCTAATGTCTCTGCCTGTTCATATCACAGTGGCTATTATTCCAATGCTGCAAACTGTGCTATCTTGCTTCAATCTACTGTAGTGTTGCTGTCCATCTTTAAAGGGCAATACTAACATCATGTTAGGAGATGCTGCCCTGGAATGGAAAGTTCCTTTAATGGATGAAGGGAACTTCTTATTGCAGGGCTAACCATAGTTTAAGGTAAGGTTATTTGCCATTTGGGGGCATCTCCAACACAAACAGAAGGCTACTATAGCCAAACTGGTACTGTAGGCAGAGGTGGTCGGGGCCAAGGTGGATAGGGAGGGATCCTCGCTATCAACTTCTACCTACTGAGATACATTCTGGGCTGGGTGGAGTTTGTACTGTTGGGACTCTTTCAGAAAGACCTGAATGAGGATTTTTAAAAAGTTCTTCACCTGGGGTTTATGAACTTGTGGGATTTTTCTTATTGCAATTATTTCAATATAATTGGTTTCCTTTATAATCTCACATATTTTATTTTATGCATTTAAACATACTATTCTGAAAAAGAATTCATAGGCTTTATCAAACTGACAAAGGAGTCCATTATACACACAAAAAGTTAAGAACCACTGGTTTAAAAGCTCACTTAGTAAGGAATCCTATTCCTGGCTACTGGGCATCTTTGGTTTGCATGGCCCAGCAACTAAATGATAAGCAGGAACACAGAAAAAAGGGGCAGGGGCAGGGCCAGAAAGAATACTCTGAGTCATTGGGAAGCAAAAGAGTCCTAGGCCATGCATCTAGGGGTCAGCCAGATTATGGTCCCTTACCTAAGGTGGAGGGGGTGGGGGAAGTAAACAGAACCAGGCTCACACAACTTGTGCTTCAGATGTGGCAGACATGGCACCCTTGATGATCTATCACATAAATTTCAGTGGGTCCAGACTAAGTACTATATAGAAATGAGACTCATCAGAGGGAAGCTAGCCAGAGACCTCAGTTTCCTAAAGCACTGCCTTCTTGGGCTCACCACAGAGAATATTTTAATATTGGTATCCCAGTAAAAATGGACAATGATGTAGATTTCAAGCAACCAAGAGGAGCAGGGAAAGAAGTCTTTGGGCTATAACAAATTCCCCAAATTACTTTTTTGGGAAGTATTTTTCTGTGGTTAGAGACTAAGGAAGGTTACATAAGGGGCAGTGAACACAGTTAGAAATAAGTGTTTAGGCTACAATGCAGAAAATACAATCCTTACTTTCATTGGACTTTAGATTGCTGTACTTTCCCTGAACCTCATTAACAGCATTGAGTTTTTGGTTCCTTTCAAGATTCCATTCTCAAAGTTGTAACCTAGAGAGAGTGGCTGATTATCTACATTCAATGACTGGGGTGGCTCTTAGGTCCTCATTTATAATCAAACATTTATTTAGCACCCATCAAATATCAGAAACTGTGCTAAATGATGACTATGTTCTTTCCCTCAAGGAACTTACATTCTAAAAGAAAAGACTATATGTACATATAGAAAAGTCCCAAATTGATAGGTCTTTTAAATTCAAGCTTCTTCCCCTGGTTTTGGAAACAGGAGGAAAGGAAGATGCAAAGCCCAATGCACAGAAGAGTTATAGACCCTTATACCCCTTTCACTCAGACATCCCATTTCTTGGTATATATTCCAAGAAGCTCTTGAAGACAGAATAAAAGATCCCTCAAATAACAAAATATTCATAGCAATACTTTTTGTGATAGGGGAAAAAAACTAAAAATGAGATGATTACATATTACTCAGGGAATAACTAAAGAAATTGTGTATGAATGTAATAGAAAATGATTGCACCAAAAGTCATGATCAATATGAGGAATTTGAGGAAACACAGGAAGATAAATGAACTGGTGCAGAAAGAAGCAGTAAAAAGAATATGACATACACAATGACTATAATCATGTAAACCAAAATAATTCTAAAATGAAGCCTATTACTGCATAATGGTGATCATAGGATCATAGATTTCTAGCTGGGAGAGACTTTAGCGATTATCTAGTCTAATACTCTTATTTTAAAAGATGAGGAAACTGAGGGCCAGAGAGGGTGAGTGACTTCCCCAAACTCCCACAGCTAGTAAATATCACAGGTGGGATTTCAGCTCAGGTCTTCTGACTTCAGAGCCCATGCTCTCTCTATTGTTCCCTGCTGCCTCACCCTCAATTCTAAATCCAGGGCTCTTTTCATTATTCTATGCAAGCTCCTATAGCCAATCTTAGCCCCAGAGGAAACATGAAGAAAGCCCTACCTCTTTTTGGTAGAGAAGCAGGAAAATAGAGGAGTAGAATATTGCATACACTATCAAATGGGGTAATGGCTTTTATTTCATGTTGTTGTTGTGATTGTTGTTGAAAGGGGAATCACATGGTAGAGAGAAGGGAATAAATATATCAAGAAATGACCACAATATAAAAAAGCTTTGTTTTAAATGAATTCTCCTGATAGGACCCTGAAAGTACAACTGGAGCAGGATAAGAAGGAAGAGGAATGGGATGAATATATTGGACATTGAAGCACTCATATACATCACACATAGGCTTTTATCTGTGTGGAATGGTCAATACAAGGGAATATGGCCAACTAACAATAGGTGATCATAAAGTTTTCCTTTTAGAAGGTAAACCATAAATGGTTTCCCCTTGACAACAGGCAAAGATACAAGCTACACATTCTCTTCCAGGGAAGGGAAAGGAGGAGGAGAGGATATTAGGGAGAGGGTACTCTTAGTATTTATATAACCAAAGCAATCAGCACCATGGCCAGCATTTGTGGTGAAAAGGAAAGTGCCTAGAAAAAGCTTATCAAGCATTGTAGTGGAAAAAAACTGCCTAATCAAGTGAGTTGCTTTGTATATTTGGAGAGACACAGAGAGAGAGAGAGACAGAGAGAGAGAGAGACAGAGAGAGAGAGAGAGAGACAGAGAGACAGAGAGATAGATATAAATATATATAATGTGTGTGTATAAAGACTAATTTGAGAGCCCAGACATAACATAGTAAGTAGGTGCTTAAGAAATACTTGTTGAGGGGCGGCTAGGTGGTGCAGTGAATAGAGCATCGGCCCTGGAGTCAAGAAGACCTGAGTTTAAATCCAGCCTCAGACATTTAACACAAAACTAGCCCTGTGATCTTGGGCAAGTCGCTTAAGCCCAATTGCCCTACCTTCTTCCCTCCAAAAAGTAAAAAAAGAAAAAGAAAAAAAGAAAAGAAAATATTTGTTGAATGAATAAATGAGTGACTGGATGCTTCCCCTGAAGGCTGACTCTAATACTGCATCATGGCATGAGGGTGATACTGGGCTTTCCAAGGTTATTACAGCGGAGCAAAAACCTTAGCAGGTCCAAGGCAGAAAGGATTCAGAGAGACAGATAGTATATCTCTTGCCCAAGAACCAGACCATAAATAGGAAGAGGTTCATTATCTCTAATGGAAACTTCTCCCCACTTAAGTCAAACAGTTGGTCAAACAATGATGAAATATTTCAGCGACAGAAATTTTTGAAGACTGACTAGGAAATTTCAGAGGAATTATGGTTTGTGTATGAGGAAGAAGAATCCATATTGATGAAATCACAGATTCTTGATGTAAAGGGGAAGAAGAAGAAATATTCAATTATATACACTAGTGGAGGAAAGAAGATACTCAGATAATTTTTTTTTGCTTTTTTTTGGAGGGCAGGGCAATTGGGGTTAAGTGACTTGCCCAAGGTCACACAGCTAGTACGTGTTAAGTGTCTGAGGTCGGATTTGAACTAAGGTCCTCCTGACTCCAAAGCCAGTGCTCTATTCACTGTGCCACCTAGCTGCCCCTAGATAATTTTTTTAAAGAGTAAATAATCCAATTTTTTTTTGTTGTTATTGACTTTAGATTGTTTCTTTTTGCTGTATCTCTATCTCTGTGTGTCTCTGTCTCCCTTTGTATCTCTGTGTCTTCATCTGTTTCTGTGTCTGGATCTCCTTCTGTCTCAAACTTTGTCTCTGCTTTCTCTGTCTGTCTCTCTGTCTCTGTCTCTCTTTCTCTCATTTATATGTGTGTGTGTGTGTGTGTGTGTGTGTGGTTCTTTCTCTGTGTCTATCTTTCTGTGTGCCTCTGTCTTTCTCGTGTTTCTATCTCTATCTTTCTCTGTCTCTGTTTTTCCCTACATCTGTATATTTGCCTTTGTGTGTGTGTGTCTCTCTCTGTGTCTTCCTATGTCTGTCTCCCTGACTCCTCTCTGTCTTTCTGTTTCTCTCCATCTGTCTGTCTTCTGTCTCTGTTTCTCTGTCTCTGTCTCTGTCTCTCATCTCTCCCTCTCTCTGTTTCTTTGTGGTCAGTCAAAAATTTGGAAGTTAAGGACTTTTTTTGGGTCAGGAGGCAGGTCATCAGAGATAATCAATGAAATGAATACCACTCAGAGAGAATTGAAAGTCATCTGCGTTTAGTAAACCACTGCTTCTGCACTCCTAATAGAAGCCCCGCAGAGTAAGGCAGTGCTTCTAAAGGAGCCAAATTGATTATCAGATGATAGCTTAGGTACTAGGAGAATCAGACACAGAAAATAATTTAGAAACTCACATATAACCATGAAGAGAATGTTATATATTTTCTTCTGAGGGAAGGTGCTCTACCCCACTACATATAATCTAAAATGATGCCCAAGACAGCTTTTTCCATGAATAGTATTTCCTCTTTCCTACTTAAGATGCATAGGGTCTCCATTGGACACAAGGGAAGGAGTTTCCCATGTCCTGAGCCACCTAGGTAAGTCTGCATGTAATCCTTTACTCTTCCTTAGAATTCACTGGGTGAGACTCCAAGAAGGTACCCTGTTGCTATGTCCCTAAAACACTCCAATCCACACTATCACAGTCTTCAGGAAGGGCAGACATTCCCCCCCACACACAAATAATCCCACATGCTCCCTTGGCTCCCTGTATCCTCTTCCTAAGAGTTCTGAATGTTTCTGGGGTACTGCCTTTAGAGTTGCCAACGACATTGCCCTCTATTAGAAGGAGCCAGATAAGAACCACTGAGTCCCAATTTCTCCTTTGCCACAGTTTCATCTAGGTAGAAGTTGCAGACTAGAAGTACCAGTGCTGCAGTTGGATGTCTCTGTGGTTGGTAGACAGAGCCCTTCCAAATCCCATTCCTGGAGCAGAAACTGACTTCCAGAAAGAGCATTAAGCCCAAGCCAAAAGACCACGGCATGAGAGCCCCACTATTAGTGTGCCTAATTTTAGCTCTCTTCCCCATAGGAAAAGAAATTATTTGACAGGCTGAAAAGGACAAAATTGATAAGGAGGGGTGTGTTTATCTCCTTCATTTTCCCACCTAGATTGTGAGCTCTCAACCACATCAACAGCAGTGGACTGAGATAAATGAATGATTAAAAAAACAAAGCAAAACAATTCTACTGTGACCTCATAATGATACAGAGGAAATTATTCTTCCGTCAGTTCTATTTTGTCAGCTACAGAGTTTGTTCAGCAATAAAGAAACAAAGGAAAACTTGTAAC
The DNA here is from genome assembly GCF_028583685.1 of Petaurus breviceps papuanus. Taxonomy (NCBI): domain Eukaryota; kingdom Metazoa; phylum Chordata; class Mammalia; order Diprotodontia; family Petauridae; genus Petaurus; species Petaurus breviceps. The sequence continues at coordinate 10,416,574 of NW_027185754.1, read as the reverse complement.
CTCTCCTTTATTTCATATAACATATGATTGGAAATCTGTGCATTTTTCCAATCCAGGTAAATCAAATAAATATCTATAACCTGAAAAAAAATTGTCTTCACTTTTCCATGTCCTGCTTTCAAAAATTCTCTTACCTTTTCCCATTGCCCTTGCATCCAAATGCCTCCCCAGTTTTTCCAAAAAGACTCAGTTCAGTGCAGAAGAGATGAGGTAGTTAGTTGGCATAGTAGATGAAATGCTGGACTTGGAGTCTGGGATACCCAAATTTAAATCTTTCTTCAGACATTTTCTAACTATGTGACCCTAGCAAGTCATTTCACCTCATTGGGCCTCAGTTTCCTCATATGTAAAATGAAGGGATTAGATTTGATAGACTCTAAGATCTCCTCTTGTTTTAAATCAATGAGCCTAGAAATCTTTCAGAATCTGTTTTAATGCAGCAACTGGGAGCAGAAAGAAGAGAGCTAAGCAATGATAATAAACCTCTTCATTTAGTTTTAGAATGATGGAGGATTGCATCCAGTACCTGAGGAAATGCTGTACTACTTCCCCAACTAGCTATATTCTGATCTTCATTTCATTTCCCTCTCTCTCAGAAATGAGAACTGGGCTTCTGTGTCCTCAGCAGAGTTCTACAGAGAGAAGCATCTGCAATCGTGAGTAAATACCATATTAGAGACCAAGAGTGAGCCAACTCCAGTGACAACATTCTTAGTTTGTCAACTCACATCTGTCAGATCAAGCACAAGGCAAAAGGGTCTGATGGGAGCCACCTGCCACCCTGGGAGAGGGACATTGTAAAAAGAGAGACTGCATATTTAAATGAAAAGGGGGAAAAGGGAGGAGGGTGCACCACCAAATCCTCTGAAAACACAAAATTATGCATGTCATGAAATAATCATTGATTTTTTCTTTTTCTCTCTGTTTTCCTCTTTTAAAAGCCATTTTCAGATTTAAGTCTTCTTGCTAACCACAGCAGCCCCCAGTGGTAGAAAACTGGAAAAATGCATCCTGAGAAGAGAATCTCCAGTCTTTGAGATAAAACCTCAAACTAACCAGTATTTTAGCACGATTAAGCCAGATGAAATTAAAGCAAACCTTTAATGTGATGCACACCTTTCCCTCAGTCATGGCTGAAAATACCTATCTTTTGTATGCTTATTTAATATGCCAAACAATAATGAACAGCAGGAAACACCCTGGACTCCACATCAGGTTGACAGAAATTTAAGATAAATAAGAGAGGAAGGCAATGAATGCCTCACACATTTTGAGAATGAGGACCCAATCCTCAGATCCCCCTGAAACCACTATAAGCTTTCTTAGTTTCTCTACTGCTCAGTTTTCCCCTCTAAAGAATTGCTCAATGGAAAAGATTTGTAATTCCCTGCAAACCCCCTTCAGTGAAAGCTGAGTTTAGGTGTAGTTGCATACTCCAGTAGTACCTCTAAAATACTCATCTGTGGGAACACACATGAAGCAAGCTTTGGGAATTCCATAGTCTTCAATGACATTGGTCTTACAAAAGACTTAAAGGTGACGCTCTGAAACTTCAGCAATAGCCCTTACAGTAGGCTCCATCCTTCTTTCTGTCTGAGGAACTAGGGATGTTTGGCCTGGTGAAGAGAAAGCTTGGAGGGTAAGATAACATGATAGCTTCATTTAATTATATAAGAGACTGTCATGTGAAAAGAGTACTCTCTTTGACCACAGAGGGCAGAACCATAAGCAATGAATGGAAGTTTCAAAAGGGCTAATTTAGTCTTGATATCAGAAAAAAACCCTTCAAACAGAGCTGTCCAAGAGTGTAATGGATTGTGTTATATAAGGTAGTAACTCCCCCCTCCTTGGACATCTTCTAGCAGACCACATAACCACTTGTGAGGCATGTTGTAGAGAATATTCCTTTTCCTTTTATAAAGTTTTTATTTGTATTTTCTGTATCTTATGTCATCAAAATTATCCTAAGTTTATCTCCCCCCAAAACCTTCCAGAGAACCATCCCATGTGACAAATAGTCACAGTTTTTAAGAGAGGGAAAAAAAGTCAGCATGACCAATCAATACATGAAAAAAGTACAAACATCTATGGAATGTATAACACTTGTGGCCCTCCTACCTCCACAAAGGGGTAGGTTGGGGATGTCCTCTCATATCTCTTAATTTGAGTCCTGCTTGATCTTTATAATTTTGATACATTTGCTTTTGATTTTTTGGTGTGTTGTTATTTTCATTTACATCAATGTAGTTACTGTGTATGTTGTTTTCTTGGCTCTGCTTACTTCACTCTGCATCAGTTCAGGTAGATCTTTCCAAGCTTCTCCATATTCATCACAGACGTAGTTTCTTGCAGCATAGGAATATTTCATTACATTCAGGTACCACAATTTGTTTAACCATCCCCCAGTTGATGGGCATCTACTTTGTTTCGCATTCATAGCTCTCATCAAAAGTGCTACTATAGGGGTGGCCAGGTAGCACAGTGAGTAAGAGCACCGGCCCCAGAGTCGGGATGACCTGGGATCAAATCCGGGCTCTGATACTTAGTACCACACCCAGAAATAACTGGCTGTATAACCTTGAGCAAGTTACTTAACCCTGATTGCTTAAAAAAAAAGTGCTACTATAAATATTTTAGAGTCTATGGGGAATTTTCTTATCAATGCCTTCTTCTGTTTATAATCCCAGTAATGGAGCCTCTGGTTCAAAGAAGTGATTCTTTTTGATGTATAAATTTGACAAGAAGGTCACTGAGTTCCTTCTAGTTCTGAAATTCTGTAAATCTACCTCCCCTGGGCATGGGTGTCATATTAACACCAGGGTTGGAATTAGTTGTTATCAGTTCTTTCTAATAGAGTAGGATTTGGAAGATCTGGGTTCTTTACCTGGTTCTGCCACTGGCAATGTGACCTTGGGCAAGTCATTTGTTCATTCTGTGTTTCAATTTCCCCATATGTAAAATAAGGAGGTTGGATTAGATGATGTCTAAGGTCCATCCTAACGCTAATGTTCTATGGTTCCATCATGATTATGACTTACTCTTTTATGACAGGGTTGAATATCAACAGGGTAATTTTTAATTCTTTACAATGAAGTAATTCATGTATGGTCTATTTCTCATCTGCATCCTATCAGACAAACTCAGCTCCTTTAGGAAATGAATTCAACAATCCCAACTAGCCTCTCTAATGAACCAACTATTAATAAGAACCAATTGAATACTTTCAGATGTATTGCTTTCTTTAACCTAATTTTGATTTCCTAGGTGTAGGTGTCAGTTTTTTATTCAAGCCATTTCCTGAAGTCTCTTCCTGCATAAGGAAAAGTAAAAAGCTATTCTCAAGTATTCCTTTTAAGGGAAATTTACATTTGGAAGAGTGGAATTGTAACTCTTGAGCCTACCCTCAATCGACTCTGCAAATGTTTGAGTTGATTTAAATATAACTAAACACTGAGTTGTGTGATTTTGACACCAATTAATATACTCCAGTGAAGTTAGCAGAAGGGGACTTGAGTTAAACCAGAGAAGAATTGGATCTGAAAATGAAAGAAAGAAGCCCTTATGTTTTGTTCCTTGAATTATCTTAACACATTGAGTACAATTCCCCAGGGACTTATTACAAAGAATGAGAAGATGTTAAATGCTGGGAAAGGCCTAAGGCTCTCAGATCTCAGGGGAAAATGTGAGCAAGTCAATAAGGATCCATGTATATTTTCACCCAATATTTTTAATCATATCTTAATGGAATAAATTTTTATAGATGTGTCAGCTGTTTGGTGAATAAATGTGTTTAGAGAGAGGGTGGGCATACAAGGGTTAACAGGAAGCTTAAAATTCAAATAGACAGGAAGGGACCACCTGATGCTGTGGGGTCATTTAAGACTGCTCAAGCATTCTCTCTGTTGGCAATCTGCCTCTCTCTTTGACCCAGCATATAGTCCCTAACCTTCTTCTCCTGGCTCTGAGCTCTGCTGTTCCAGGCCATGGCTTAGCAAATTTGACCTCAGTCTTCTGTATTTCTGTTGGCTTTGCTCCCCTTGGCCTAGCTTTAGGTTAAATAAACATTGCTTGATGTTGATGATGATGATGGTGATGATGATGATGATGATGATGAAGACAATAGAAAGAACCTTAAACAAACTCCCACTTGTGCTGCTACTGCTTTCCACCCAGCAGCTGTTCTCCATTAAGAAATCAGGCCAAGTTCCAGCTCCCCTGGGGGAAGTCTTTTCTCCTCTAAGAGGTGTCTTGTGACTTCCCAGCATGGGGTTCTTTGTGAAGAAGCAGTCATCCAGCAGCAATGGGTCAGACTCAGTGGGAATAACCCAAATTCTGCCCCCTCCCCCTCCCTCCAGGCTATAGTTTGTAAAAAGCCAAGTTAATTTATCATTTGGAAGAACTTTTAGACACAGCTAAGCTCCATCCTTAATGAGGCCTGGCTCCGGGAACATGGACAGGGACATGGTTTTTAGTCTTCAGATTTGGGATTCCATGAAAGGAAATGATTTTGTGCCAAGGGTTGTCACCAGTTGATAAGAGGACCATACTAATGAGACCCAAGGCATAGACTTAATCCCCATGTGGCCTAATTAGCTCCCCTATGTTCCACTACATGTCTGACCCTAGCCAGCTGTCATGAAAAAAAATGCCTACTGTAGTCATAAGGGGGATTAGGAGAGAGAATGTGGATAACTCAGTGTAGTCTTCCCTACTTTTGAGAAAACATTCCCATTGCTGGATGAACATTCCCATTGCTGGATGAGTGGTGTCATCTGTTCATAAAGAGGACAGTGTGATGTTGTGAATAAGTCACTGGATTTGGAATCAGGAAGATATGTGTTCAAGTCATGTCTCAGACATAAGCTGTGTGGCTCTGGGAAAGTAACTTGACCTCACCTGTAGAAAGAGTTGGCTGTACTTGACCTCTAAAATTCCTTCCAGGCTTAAATCTATGATCCTTTGATCTCATACAAATGAACCCTTTGTACCCCAGTAACTTGGGCTGGGATAGGTTCAAAGGAAAGAAAACTGGATTAGAAACCAGAAGACTGGGTTTAATTTTTGACTCTGCTACCTTACCTGTGTGACCTTGAACAAGTTACTTAACTTCTCTTCTATAAAATGAAAGGATTGGAATAGAATAACAGGATTTAAAGCTAGAAGGGCCCTAAGTAATCATCTTGTTTAACCCCTTGTATATTACAGCAAATGAAATTGAGGACCAGAAGCAGGGATGTTAAGCTAAATGTTTAACAATCAGCTTTCAAAAAAATAAATAAAAGTACAAATGACACATTTTTAAGTTCAATCTGATTTATTAACATTTTCACCATCACTTAAGTCTTGAAATAACCAAACAATAAGTCAAATCTGGATTTGTAGCATTTACTGATATCTAAGGTATAAATGCTTACACTGAAAATTCAGGAGGTAAGCCCCTCAAGCTGGTTCCAGCACAATCCTGCAGAGGATAAATGTGTTGACCAAAACCACACAGATTGCTAAATGTAGGTCTTTTGATTCTCAACAGAGTGCTTTTCTCAGAATATCACAGACCTTACTACTGATACTCACAAAATTATTGCCTCAGCCCCATCCTCCACCTCCACTCCCTTATCCCACCAGGGCAATCTATGATCTTCTTCATTGAATGTAATGAATTAGAAGTGGCTCTGGAGATCTTTCAACCTCTTATTTTAAAGATGAGGAAAACAGGTCCCATAAAGGTTAAGCGACTTAGCTAAAAGATGTGAAACTCTGTAGCCTGTCCCCTTCCTACTTTCCAGTCCTCTAACAATGCACATGATGACCCCACTACACTGGCCTACTGCTTTTCCTTGAGCAGAACACTCATCTCCTGTCATGGCTATAGTCCTCAATCATTCTCCACTATACTCAGTCTGGCTTGTTTTCAGGAAAGTGTGAAATGACATCTGGCTTGAACCCCAAGAGAGGGAGCTCCCCTTTAAGTAACTGCCCTTTGATCTGCAAGACAGTTTCCCTTCTCATGGACTGATGAGAAGAAACAAGGGCTTGTTTATCCCCAAACTGTAGAATATGGCACCTTCTCTGTCTCTCCAAGCTGTTCTATCCAATTGAGCTGGTGTTGATTTATTTCTCTTTGGAGAAATCAAAAGCCTTTGAGTCCTGTGAAAAGTCTCAGATGGACAAAACCCCCATACAAAGCTCATCTGTTGGGGTACCGAATGCAAGGAGTAAAAAGAGAAATGCTGTTAAAATTTGGCAAGTAAATTAGGTATGCTAATTTTTTCTTTGCTGACAAATTCTCCCAGCTTTATCTGCTGTTAATCCCATATTTCTTTTCATATTCTCTGCAGATCTTTACAAGATTAATACAAGCTAAATCTGTGAGTCTCTGAGAGTGACTAATCCATTTTTCTGTCGTCTTTAACAAAGGGCAAATACCATTTCTTATCACCAAAAAAAAGCACCACTTTCCCATTTCCCCAGAGTAATTGAGCCAGAAGTTTCCTGATGTTTCTGCTATGTGGTGAGTGGGGAAGGTAACTCTGGATTTTGAAGATTAGGAGGCAGGCTCACTGGAGGCCAAGCAAGACCCGGGGATGCAAGACTGGAGACTAAGTGGCTTCCAACCCCACCACAGAAAAGTTCAGGTGTGAACCAGGAAAATCCATCACTGACGATCCAGTCTTTCCTATGAACAATTAAAAGTAAGCTATAGGTGGCATATTATCAGTCATGACGCAGTAACACAGTGGGAAGTGTTCTGGATTTGGAATCAGAGAAGCTGCATCCAAATCCTGGGTCTACCAGACAAATCATTTAACTGATTGGGATCTCAGTTTCCTTAATTGTAAAATAAAGTGGTTGGATCAAATTATCTTTGAAGCCCCTTCCATCTCTAAATTTATAATACTATGACTTGTATTTGAGAAATGACACACAAGGCATTATCAAGAATGTATATGATGGGGAAAGTAGGTGAGTTTGTCATGTATTAAGAGCAAGGCAGAATTTGCAAGAAATAAGAAAGGGAACAAGTATTCATGAAGTCTATAGTCATAGTACTATGTGCTAGCCATTGTGCTAAGTACTTTAGATTTGATCCTCACAACAATCTTGTGAAATAAGTGCTATTATTGCCACCTTTTTACAGTTGATAAAATTGAGTCAGGCAGAAGTTGTGACTTACCCAAGGTCACATAACCAATAACCACTTGAAGTTGCATATGAACTCAAGTCTTCCTGACTCCAGGAACCAGTGCTGTGTTGACCGTGCTACCTAGCTGACTTCAGACAACTGTAGTGTTTCTCTGGTAGCCATGAAATCCAAAAGAAGGAAAAGACTGTAGCATATTTGCCAGGGTATCTATGGGGAATTTACAAAAATATGTGGATGAAAAATTCTAATAGGTGAGAATGCATGAAGGGGCCAATGATCTGCTCCCATGGATCCATTGAAATATTGAAGAATAATTCTATCTTGAATTTTTTCTATATCATTTGACTTTGGTTGAAGCCCTTTTATTGCTTTTCTGTGTCTGAGATGAGATCCTGAGATTGAGTCTTTGGGTAATGAATTTGCTTTTTAGGGTCATAGACCGTCTGTTGAATGACAAACCCCAAAGTGAAGAGTGGAAGGGGACTAATCACAATTGGGGGAAAGGGCAGGGAATCAGAAGGGGGTGAACATGACTTCAGTGTCTGCCCACTGGAAATTCTGGGAGTCAAGATTCTTCATCGCCATTGGATGTACTTTACAAGTCTGCTTGGAAGTGACTGACAGACTGTGCTTACCATGTTTCTCCTCCAATACAAAGAGACTGGTTTGAACTTGAGCACTAAAAATCCAAGTGCAGTACGTGGATTAGGGCTTATTCTTGGAGGCTTAGTGCTTCATAAAAAAAGAATACATTTTAGCAGCTTGTGGAAAAAACTAATCCTCCTTCTCTGCTTCTGGCTGGAAGTAAGCAAAAGGCATCAGTTTTCCTCAGACTAGCAGGTAGATATTGCCAAATAGAAGAAGCACCTCTCAGCATGAGCTATCCAGGAGGCATAGACACAGGTGGATCAGACAACTTCTATGGGAAACATCCAGTGCCTGAGACGAATGAATATTAAAACTAAGACCAAAGTTTTGAGAAGTGGCTGAGACCTTGGGGGCCACCCAGCCTGCTCCATCATTTCACAGAGGAGCAAAGAGAAGTCCAGAGGGGTGTAGTGCTTTGTCCAAAGTCATACATCTAGTAAACAGCAAATTCTGAATTCAAAGCCAGGTCATGTGACCCCCAAATCCAGTGCTCTATTTGCTTTCATGAGACACTTTTCTTTTCCTCTCTAAGCTTCTTTAGCTCCTCTAATTTTAGTATCCAAGTGGGATTTACAAATACTGAAGGTGACTTCATTATCCCCATTTTGTAGATGGAGAAAGACACAGCATAGCCCTATAAACTAGGCACTTAATGTGTCTACTGGTGGGAAAGGAAGGAGCAGGTAAGACCGAAAACCTGGAGGCCATTATTTGATCAGTCTAATATTTGATGGTAGGATTCTTATAGACCTAAAGGTTTAGGTCTTCCACGGATTTCAATGGGGATAGAGACAACGTCTCCTCTGTAGAGGGAAGCAGAGCATTTTTCTTTCCACTTTTTCCACCCCTATAACATTTCACATAGAGGCCATCATACTGAGTCCCACAATTTTTCAGGAGTAGAATGACAGTCCTTCCCTTCTAACAAGACTTAAATAGAATTGGCGAAGGCATTGGAGGCATCAGTACACATGAGCAAATGATACCTGCAGTGGTCAATGATTCTTACTCTGAACTTGGCCTCAACTTTGGAAATATGAGCAAAATCTGTGTGGCTTAGTAGGAAGAACCCTGATTCTAGGGTTAGAGAACCTGGGTCTCGATTCTTACTACCTGTGCAACTTTGAAAGTTAGTTAATCAATCTGGTCCTCAGTTTAGTCATATGTAAAGTGGGGGGGGGATGGATTAGGGGGTCACTGAGATCCCTTTTAGTTCCAGTTCTATGATCTTAGACCTTTTTAATAGTAGCAAAGAACTGGAAACAAAGTAGTTTCCCATCTACTGAGGAATGCCTCAGCAAATTGTGGTACATAAATGTATTGAAATATTACTTTAATATAAGAAATAATGACTATGAAGAATTCAGAGAAGCATAGGAAGATTTATGTGAAGATTTATGCATCAGCAGAGTTTAGTTAAAAAAAGACCCAATAGAACAATATACACAAAGATCACAACAATGTAAATGGAAAGAACAATAAAACAAAGCTGAATACTGTTTCATCATGATGACCAGATTTGGCCCTACAAAACAGTTGAGAAAATTCAACTCTTCCTTTCTTCAGAAATGGGAAGCTATGAATGTTGAATATTGCATATGCTGACAGACTTAATTGATGTGTTAAGTGGTTTAATTGAATAGCTTTTCTTTTTTGTTTATAGGGGGTGGTTTATTGTGTAGAGGAAAGAAGAGAAAAAGGATATAGTTACATGAAGCAATATGATGCAAAAAATTAATATAAACATTTTAAATCATTAAACAAAACAAGCAATAAATTAACAATTATGCTTGATAATTTCTTAAAGAGTGTTACTGCTGAAATATTTGGAAGTTTTATCAGAAGTTTTGGAAACTTCTGAGTAACACAGGAATCAGAAGAAAAGGATGCACCATTTTCTAGCCAAGGGGTTGACTGTCCAAAATGACATAAGGACAAGAGGATCTGGGAATGCCCTGGAATAGTTGTGAAAGCACTTTGAAAATTTTAAAGCACTATATAAACTGAAAGTGATATTATTATTGTTATTGTTATTATTATCAAATCAATATGTTTCATTGACATAGCTAGGTAGGAAAAAGATGACCTTTTCTGGAACCATGAAGGACTGGCTAAGGAGAGGGAAGTTTCTGTTCATTTAAAAGCCACTATCTCATGTCTCCATCTCTTTCCTGACCTTTACTCTGCTTGGCTGCTCTTTCTCTTGGCATGCTGCCAGTAGGAACACCTGCTTAGTTGGTGTCCTTTACACACATCACCCTGTGACATCATGGAGTCAGCTTTCCTTCCCATGCCTCATATAACCTGGAGTCATCTATAAACCAGATTTGTTTAACTCAGCAAATACTCAAGCCAGACTCTAGGGCTTGTTACAAACTATGCATTTTGACAATCTTCTTATGCATCTTAGCACAGCACTGCTGTTTATATTGCAGTATATTCTCTGTGTATTTACTTGAATGTCCAGTGTGGGTTTAATGACTGAATATAACCTAGCCTTCTGGCTTCAATACACAATAGTAATAATTCTGTTCATTGCCTATAGAATCTAAACCCTGTAATTTTTTTCTGACCTACTATCTGCTTAACAACAAACGAGTTTCCACTCAGAAATAAGAATGGTAATAATAATAAATAAATATTAAATAAATAAAAATAATACCCCTTGTTCTTTTTTATTTCCTGGTAACCATTATCATAGCCTCATTTGAATAGGTATGTTTCAGAAGGTATTCCTGACCCAAAAGGACCATTTCAAGAACTAGGATAAGGGATAGTTGGGCTATAAATCCTAACTCTCTCGATGGAGTTTGAATAATGGGATTACTTCAAGAGACTGTGTGCACCAGACCCAGATGTACTTCAGGCCTGCTGGTGGTCTTTTGTGGATATTCACAGGGGGTCCTGTGAAGCAGTGGTCTCCAAAGTAGGAGGCCATATATCTCAGGCCTATGGGTTTTCCTGCCCCCAGCAAGATAACTTCTGATGAAAACTACTCTATAGGGTGACATCCAGGGTGCCAGAAGGGATGGGTGGATAGTGGTGGCAACAATAACAGATGCAGACTGAAATAGGGATCCATAGGACTCTGCAGCACCCAACTGAAATCAGGACCAGTTGGGTTTCAAGCTGGTGCCTGGGTTTGAGAGTGTCAGTGACTGCAAAATGCAGTGGTGATGGAGGCTGAAGTCAGGGACCATGGTGGCCAAGAAGGCTGTAAGGTACATGGGGACAGTACCTGGTTCCTCTTTCCCTTCCCAACCTCCTCCAAGGTCTGGGCAGCTGATGTAGAGGTAGGGACAGATGCAGGCAGAGTAAAGGGTGCCAAGCAGGACTAGCCTGGTATAGCTGTTAAAATGGCAGAAGCAATAGTGGGGCAGCAGATGAGGGGGCCGTATAGCATATGGGGTCTTATGCTGATAGGTTTAGAAGTAGGAGGGATTTTGAAGGCCATAAAGTCCAATTCCTTCACTTTATACATGAGGAAACAGGTTCAGAGAAGTTAAAGGTCTTACCTATTGTCATACAACTAGTAAATACCTGGGGTGGGATTTGAACCTAGGTCTATTCTGACTCCCAAGCCCGGGACCCTCTCCACCACACCACACTGCTTCTCAGAACTTGCTAAAACACCTAGGCCAATGCATTGGGCCCAGAAGGCTGCTGGAATAAGATAACCAGCAAACATTTACTAATGCCCTAGTATTATGCTAAGCACTGGGGACACAGATTTAAAAGTGAAACAGTCCATGCCTCATGTGTTTATATTCAATCAGAGGAGTTCATGAACATCTACATAGGCATATAGAAAATAAATACAATTATTTCTTGCCTTCTCATTGGGTGGGATAAAGGGGTGAAGGGAGGAAGGGAGAGAACTTGGAACTGAAAATAAAAATAAACTTAAAAAGAAAACGAATATAAGATAATAGGGGAGGGGGAGGCATTGACAAGTAGGGGGATCAAGAAAGATGTCATGCAGAAGATGGTGCTCGAGTAGATACTTGAAGGAAACAAGGAATTCCAAGAGAAGGATGTGAATGAGGAGTGCATTCCAGGGCTGGAGGATGGCCAGTACAAAGGCATTGAGAGGGAAGATAGATTGTCATGTAAAGGCACCCACAGGAAGACCGATTTAATAGGCCCAGATAGTATATGAAGGGGAGTAATGTGCAATAAAGCTGGAAAAGGAATGTGGGACCAGATTGTGAAGGGCTTCCAATAACAGAGAGAAGACCACGATAGAGAAAGCTATGAAGAAGATGAGAGAACTAAACCTTCGCTAGACAGAGAGGCATCAGGCTTTTATCTACCTGCCAGGGTGGAGGATGGAGCCCAGAGTGCATTGTGATGTTGCTACTCCTGCAGGTTTCATTCTTTTCTGGCTGAACCATAATGGCAACGGCTTTGACTTTTGAGCTTCCAGAGGTCACTGATACCAGAAATTTAAGAGCAATGTCCATGTCAAGATTTGCTAGAAGCCAGGAGTGAAGTAAAGAGTGAAGGCAGAATGACCTGATCCAGCCCAATCCAGCAGTAACATAGAGCCACAGTGATGGGCCTTGCCCCATTTGGAAGTGAATGTTGTTGGATTAATTGCTGTATTAAGTCTTAACCTACTCTCCATAGCAACTGAGTTGACAGTGAAAAGATTGTGCTCTTAAGGGCTGGGAAAGAAAATACATCTGTTCTTGCTAAATCTTTATAGTAAATATCTTTGTGAGACAGACAGACTCAGTTTGATACAGACAGAGAACAATGAATAGGGGAGTTATTTTAAAAGAAAGATTGTTTCTAACTTGGTAGATAGCAAGATATTGAGACAAAGGCAAACAATAAAGGAGACAAATCACGAAGGAGACTGTTTTTGGTGTCCTACTTAGCTCTGTAGGTGACTCCCCCTCACAGTTTCATTCGGGGGAGAAAAAGAATGGTATATAGAAGCTTCATTCCCTAAGCAGCTCTTAGACCTCTATGTGACCTGTTAGTCATTGGTCCGAACCCTTCAAGAACTACTTCTATCATTATGGATAAATGTGACTGATGACATAGTTCAGCTCCTCTAGAGCCCCCACAAATGAAAGTGAAGAAAATGGGAGAGGGCAAAGGACACAGGAGACCTACTGGGAAATGGCCCTTGGGGCCAGGTGCCAATGATCACACATCTGATGTTGCCCATAGTCTGTCTAGTGCCCACAGGTTAAGGATTGCCTTAGGCCTTGTTCTTCTTAGGCTTCCCAGAAAATCATTCTCCTGTTTTAGCTTCCTAGTTGAAAAACTAGATAGGCTGCTAAATTTAAATGCCTCTTTAAAAAAAAAAAAGAGGATGATAACTCTTTAATAGCTTGGCCACCCCAGAACTCTAACTCTGGAAAATTCAGGAAGGGGCTGCCCCAAGGGAAAAAATGTTCCTGTAAAACTCTCTGTAATTGAAGAAAAGAGTCTGGAATTTGAGCAACTACCAGATATATACAAAACTCTTAGAGAAGAAGAGCTTGAAGACTAATTGCATAATATGATTACCAAATGATTAAAAAAAACTCTTCTTACACTTTACTCAGTTCCACATATTTTATATCTAATGACACTAGCCTTCTTGCTGTTCCTCAAACAAGATACTCCATCTCCTGGCAGGTGTTTTCATTGCTGGTTCCCTAAGCCTGGAACTCTCTCCCTCTTTGTCTCTGTCTCCTGTCTTCCTTCAAGTCCCAGCTAAAAATCTCCCATTCTGCCAGATGCCTTTCCCAATTCCCCTCACTGCTGGTGTCTTCCCTCTGTCGATTATCTCTAATTTATCCTTTATATTTCTTTCTCATACATAGCTGAGTTTTCACGTTGACTCCCTGTTAGCTCCTTGAGAATGGCCTCTTTCTTTTGCCTTTATTTGTACCCCAGTGCATCACATGCTTGTTCATTTGACTTGAAGAATTATCATTGAGTTGTTTCTTATGGGTGAGTCTAAGAGGAAGACATAGAATAAGGTAATACTCCCGTAAAAGCTGTTTATAAGCATACCCCACAGCTATAATCAACATGGCTACTGCAGTATGCCTCTCTACCTCTATAATGCAGAGAGCAGTTGGCTCAATCAATTTAAATGGCTCTCTCCAATTAATTATTCTTTCTAGCTCAGCATTATAATAAGATGATTTCCTTCAGTAAGTAGAATGCTGTTTGTCCTATGTACATGGTGCTCCTCACCTTTTCAATTAAAATGCAATTCCTAGTTTTTGTTGACAGCAAATCCGGTGTCTGGGGTTCATAGAAAGTGACAAGGACAAACATTATTGGTGCCTCTCTACATTTGGGAAAAAACAAATGGCAAGTGCTCATTTTTTAAAAGAAAATAAAAGAAATTAAGCTTTGCTACTATTTCATATACAGATTGACATTGACACTCTCATTCTGTCTGTATGCCAGATGGTCACATGTCACGTACAGTACATGAAATGTCCTGAGGGAAGAGCTGGAGTTCCTCCCTACTGAGGGGTTGACAGTGACGCCCTCACTTGTTCATTAGCTTTCAGCATATTGGGACATACTGTCACATCATAAAGTATTAAACCAAGATTTTCAAAAATAATAAATACTTAATTATTAATATTTTGTAATATGTACAATTATCATTAATATTTTGATATTTTAGTGAGAGCAAAATGGGTTTTTGAACTATTAATACATAAAAGTATTTTAAAATATTTTCTTCCATCTTCATTTCAAATTGTTTTCTTAGTGTGCATTACATATGGATACAGTAATACATATATAATTTACATGCATCTATAATTTATTGTGTGTATAATTTTCATTATATGTTTAATTTATTATGCAAGTAATTTGTAAAAAAAAAAATATGACAATGGGGAGCATGCTCAATTCCCTCCTCCCTTTTAACTGCTAAAATGTGGAGTTCATAAAATGCTTGCACATTACTGTTGTTAAAAATTTCTCCTAGTGTATCAGTCGACAACAAATTTTCCAAAAGCCTAGAACCTTGGAGCTGAAAGGGTCTTTAGAGACAACTCTTGCATTTCACAGATGAAAGAAGGGGAGGAACGTGTCCAAGGTCAGGCAGCTAAATTTCAGTTCACCAAATCAAAGATTATATAATGTTGGGACAATTTCTAAGGCAGCTACAAAATTAATGGGAGGCAGGTGGTCCAGTGGGAAGAGCTTCAAGGACTCGTCAATAAATCCCAGCTCATTCACCGGTGTGACCTTAGACACGGTATTTAACCTCTGAAACCCAGTTTCCGCGTCGATAAAATAAAGACCTTTTAGATTAGATGGCCTCTAAGGCCTTTTCGAGCCCCCAATTTATAAAACAAATCTTGCTTTGTGGGTTTTTCACTTTAAAGAATAACTAGTATTTTATCACCCATTTTTCACTGTAGGGACTACCTTTAGTTATTTCAGAAAAATTCATCCGCCTAGGGAGTCTGGGACCCGCCTTGGGCGGAGGAACACAGAGGCGTGGGTTGTGAGAGCAGATGGACAAGCGAAGGATGGACTGGGGGGAAGGATGGGCGGTGCAGAGTGAGGGGGCGGCAGTGCCGGCCTGGGCCCGAGCGTGGTTATTCCCCTCTCTGTTCCGTAAGTGTTACTGTAGGAAACGCGATTTGGCAGTGCGCTTGTTATTGGGCCGTGCTCGTGTTTCTGTTGTTCTTTACTTGTCTACCAGTGGTTTAGCCCCAGTAGAATGAAAGCTCCCTGAGGGCCGGGCAGATTTCCGTTGTGTTCTTGTATCCCCAGCGCCCAAGAGATCTTAGTTAAGTTTTGTAGCTTTGAACTGAATTAGATTTGGGGAAAGGGGTTGTTGACTCAGGCCAACGGGTACTCAGCATGGACCAGGACTGTGCTAAGCTTTAGGGATACAAAGAAAACATGGAAAGAGGCCCTGCCCTCATGAAGCTTACAATGTAATGGAAAGGAAACGCGTATGTGTGTGTACTTAATGAATGCCATGTAACTTTAAGGGGAAGGCGATAGTATCTGGAGGACTGGGAAAAGCCCCCTAGAGAAAGTGTGTGTGTGTGTGTGTGTGTGTGTGTGTGTGTGTGTGTGCGCGCTGACAGGTCCATGCTGTTAGGATGAAATATTATATACAGTTGTCAGAGAAGATATCTGCATCGGATTTTTTTTTTTAATTTTGTCACAAGAGAGCACCCATTCTGAGTAGGGATGGGAAGTAACTTTTCTGAAAAAACAAAAGACATCAAAAATGAAAAAAGATTCAGCTTTTGCTATATGGATTTTGGCCTTTGGAATAGATTTCTGTCTCTAATAAAGACTTTTAAACACTTGAGTATCTTTTGATATTCGACAGAACTATAAAATTTCATCTGCAACCATTAACCCTTGAACACAATAAATTGTGGGAATAATAATAATAATAACCATAACAATAATAGCTAGCATTTATATAGCTCCTAACACTAGGCATTGTGCTAAGCGCTTTAAAAACTTCACTTCAGTTGATCATCACAACAACACTGGGAAATAGGTGCTATTATTATCCCCACTTTACAGTTAAGAAAGCAGAAATCAAGTGACTTGCCCAGGGTTGCACAACTAATAAGTATCCAGAACTTAACAAAGTGCCTGGCTCTTAGCAGCACTCAATAGATGTTTCTTGTTTAATGGAGGCTGGATTTAAATTCAGGTCTTCCTGACTTGAGTCTCAGTGCTCTGGCTATGACACCACCTAGCAGCAGTAATGATCTGCTAAATTTCTGTTACTACTACTAATAGCTAACATTTATATAGTGCATTAAAGTTTGCAGAGCACAGCTGTCAATTAGGTGCTATCATGCTCATTTACAGGTGGAGAAACTGAGGCTAAAAGAAGTTAAGTGACTTTCCCATAGTGCACAGCTCCTGTTTGAAGCAAGATTGAGCTCAGGTCTTGAACTTAATCCCCCCATCCCATCTAAAGTATTTCCATATTGTCTCATTTCCCCAGGTAAAAATCATCCTTAAGCAAAAAAACAACAACAAAAACACCTTGATTTCATAGTCATCAAGATGTCTGGAGTACCAACAATCTTCTTCTTTCTGCTTTGAGATTATTCTAGCAAGGTGGCACACTGAGCTTGGAGTCAGGAAGACCTGAGTTCAAATCTTGTCATGGACACTTGTTAGCAATGTGACCCTGGGCAAGTCATGATAATTGCACCAACCTCTCAGAGTTGTTGTGAGGCTCAAATAAGGTAATTGCATAGTTCCTAGCACCTAGTAATCCAAAAATGGTTTCTTCCTTATTTTTTTTCCTTCTGAGATTTGCTTTCAGCTACCTTTTAGGTATGAGCCTTTCTTCTTTTGGAGCACACAGTGCTTTGAGGAAGACTGCCATTCCAAGCTCCTTAGGGTTGTCCCTTCTTGAGATTTCACTACACTGGTTTCAAATTAATTCAAGTATTTTGTGAAACCAACAGTACCTGGTCCCTTAGTAAGTAGTTACATGAAATTATTTATCCTGGGAAAATGATAGTCAGGCTAAGTCTGGCTGGCAAGGTGTCCAATGTCTCCAGTGCAATTTCTGTTGCTGTCAGAGAGATCTCTATCTTTTCATTCTCAAGTGATAGTTGGGGCTTACGGTTGGGTGGGAACAACATTTCATTCTATCATAGATTCCGATGTCTTCTCCCATTAGAACTCTGCCCTGGGGAACTCCTCTTGCCCACACCATTTTGAAAAGCAATAGGTGGCAATGTATTTCCTTGTCTCTTTCTCTTCATATTTTCCTTTCTGTTGTCCTCATTTTCATTTATATCCCCAATCCTTTGAAATTACTGCCATGTTTCTCTGTTTCAGTTTGATCAGATAGTGCATCCCTGGGGTGGCTGTCACCCAGGGCATCAAATAAATTACTTTTAGTAATCGGTTTTTTAATGCTTTTTTTTAACCCTCTCAACCACCAGTGTCCTGTGCATCTTCCTTTTAGTCTGGTTTGGCTCATGTTTTAAGGCAGTTTTAATTTGTACATTTGTTTCTGTTAGCAGAATCTTGCCTTCATTAATTCTGCTTATAATTTTACAATTCAAACATGAAGATATGTTTCTTTTCATATACACATACACAGACTATGTCTGAGTAGGGAAAGAAAGGTTTGGGATTAAACTATTCATTATTTGTGTTGCTCCTGCTTCCAACAGTTTTCTTTATTGCTGATCTTAAGAAATTTTCACTTTTCATTTAACTTGGTATTTCTTTCCATTGCTTGATTAGATTTTAGACTCATTATTAGGCAGTGAAATATAGTATAAAAATAACAACACAAAACTTAAGTCAAAAGGCCTGGGTTTTCTAAAGACCATGTGACCTTGGGTGGGTCATTTAACTTGGAAACTGGTGGCCATCTCCAATCATCCTGATCTATATCTTGCCACTGAACCCAGATGGCTCCAGAGGAGAATGGAGGCTGGTGACTTTACACAGCCCTCCCTCACTTAAATTCAATTCACTTACAAATCATGGTATTACCTTTCTGATGTAATGGTCCTCTTCCAAGGGGAAGGACAAACAACAGTAACGACAACAACTTGGAAGTTAGGTGGTGCAGGTGGATGGAGCACTGAGCAGAAGTCAGGAAGACCCAAGTTAAAATCCTGTCTCATTAACTTATTAGCTGTGTTACCCTAGAAGAGTCACTTCACCACTGTTTGCCTCAGTTTCCTCAACTGCAAAATGGGGATAATTACAGCACCTACTTCTCAGGGTTGTTGTGAGTATCAAATCAAATGAGATAACATTTTTAAAGTGCCTGAAACAGGAATAACCAGGGTTTGAATCCTGGACTGAAGGGGAATGGGCAGTCCTCTCACTCCGATCCAGCAGAGCTTTCTGGTTCACTGGTACTGTCCAAGTTCAGCAGCAGTCTTCTGGAACTCAAACCAGGAGCATGCCCACAGGTATATTACTCAGACCCAAACCCAAGTCAAGAACTTCTATAACTCAGATGGAGGGGAAGGGCAGCAACTAGACTTTGCCTTGGATCAGACTACTTTGAGAGCATTGAGAACTAGAAAGTCAATTTTTTTTCTAGTGGCTGTAGCTATGAAGTATGTTCAAGCTTCAGAAAAGCCTTGCCTCTAGCACCCCTCAATACAGAAAAAAAACATATTGCTTGACCCCAGTGAGATCAATGAAATTGCCAATGCCAGGTTCAATCAGCAGATCTGGAAGCTGATTAAATATGGACTGATCATCCAGAAACCTAGTACTATCCATTCTCATGCCTGATACCAGAGAAATACTCAGACTTGATGAAAGGGCGGGCACATGGACATTGGTAAGAAAAAGAGTATTGCCAGTTCTTCTATGCCTGAGAGAGTGACCTGATGAAGAGAATAAGGATTCTGCTCTGTTCCAAAGATATTGCAAATCCAAAAAGATTAACCCCCATATATGTACTGCAGTCTGTATTTGAAGGTAAAGGAAAATGTTTTCAAGAATAAGAGATTGTCATGGAGCACATTCATAAACTGAGGCAGAAAAGACGCAGAAGAAGGGATGAGGTTCATCAATCCAAGACTAAGGAAGCATAAAAGTGTTGGGAGGAGTATCTAGAAGCTAAGAAAGAGGAGATTGTCAAGACTTGTCCAAGGAGGAGGAGACCAAGAAATGATTCTCCCCTATGTCCTGTACAAAGTTCATGCCATAAAACTTAACAAACTACCAAAACAAGGGAGGAAAAAAGCTTACAAGTCAGATGTCCCTGAGGTCTTAGAACAATACTCAGTACCCCTAGAAAACAGAAGGAGCTAAGAGTACACAAAGAAGGTGAAGGATATGGGCTTATAACCAAAAATAACTTACCCTGCAAAATTGAGTGTAAGCCACAAAGAAGAAAAGGAAATTTTAATGAAATCAAGGATTTCTAAGCAATCCCAATGAAAAAAACAGAACTACATAGAAATTTTGAAATAAAAACACAGGAGTGGCTAAGTGGCACACTGAATAGCACATGGGCCCTGGAGCCAGGAGGACCTGAGTTCAAATTCAGTCTCAGACACTTTACACTTACTAGCCATTTAACCTTGGGCAAGTCACTAAACCCCAATTGCCTTGCCTTCCCCCCTACAAAAAGCAAAAAATAAAATAAAAATAAAAACACAGGAGTCAAGAGGAACATAGCAAGTTAAATATGCTTGAACAATCATAAAAGACTAAACCAGTCAACAGTCTGAGCATTTATTAAGTGCTAGCATTGTGCTAAGCACTGGAAATACAAAGAAAGGTCATAGACAATCCTTGCTTGCCAGGAGCTAATGGATGAGACAACACAGAGGCTGTGTACAAACTATGTATTTGGTATGAATTGGAGATAATCAACAAAGGGAAGGCATTAGTATTAAGGGAAGTCAGGAAAATCTTCTTGAAGAAGGTGAGATTTTAGCTAGGACTTGAAACCAGAAAGTATAGTTGAAAAGGAACTGAATTCCAGGCATGGAAGATAGTGAAAATTCCCAGTCAAGAGGTATCAAATGTCTTTTTTAAGGAATAGCAGGAGATCAGTATCACTGGATTCCAGAGTACCTTGTGGGAGGGGGGGGGGGGAGGAGAGTGTCAGCAGGGGGCTGAGAGTAAGCAGACTGAAAGGTAGAAGGTAGAAGAGAACTAAGATTTGAAGGGCTTTTGATGCCAAATAGAGGATTTTATATTTGATCCTAGAGCTCTTGGAGTTTATTGAATAGTGAGGGTGACATGGTCAGACTTGGGCTTTAGGAAGATCTAGTTGACATTTGAGTGAAAGATGTAATGGGGGAAAACTTGAGGCAAGGAGACCCACCAGCAGCAGGTGGGTGGTGATGAAGGTCATTACTGGGGTAGTGGCAGTAACAGAAGAGAAAGAATGTATATATGAGAGATGTGTCAAAGGTAAAATCCATGGAACTTGGCAACAGATTGGATATAGGGGAGCCAGAGAGTGAAGATTCAAGTATAATATCTATGTTCATAAACTATTTATAGTACCCGGAGATGATACATGTCCCCTAAGAACTCTATGATTATCAGCTCTAATTGGTTATATCTATGATGATGTTCTTGGATTTCCCAATTACAAAAGTAAATAGGCCGACAGTTTAAATCAAATATGCCAGAAGGCATTGTAGTTTTCTTTCTCTCTTCCCTAGTTGAAAATCATTTAGAGCATTTTCTCTGCTGCATTGAGTTTTGTGTAGTTGAAAGTTGGCAAGCATTTTTTAAATGAAATTTCCAATTTGGGATGCCCAGGTATATGTGTGTTGATGGGTAGAGGGCTGACAGTGGCCAGAAATTGAAGGATCAGATTATCTCAGTTTTTTTTCATTTTTCCACAGTTCAGATGGCTTTGTTGGGTAGGGATTGTCCACTACCTCAGCTTTTCCTTTAGCAAATCCCTTTGTTAACCAGTTGGTTCTTCCCAGCTAATATGTATAGTTTCTCTTGCAAGCCATTCTTTCACACTTGTGTCCAAGATCAAATACTAGCCATGTTTAGGTTTAGGCAGAAAAAGTACATGGCAAGTTTTCACCTACTCTTTCCCAACTAATCTCCTTACTATCTCTATCTATATATGTAATAGAATCATAGTTTACAGCACCCAACTTTGAGATTGTCATTCTTCCTAAGATACCTTCCTTGCCCTGATGTCATTGTATCAGTTCACAGCTTGAGCAAAAATTACTCTAAAAGTAATTCACAAATAAAATCCAACCATTTATTTAGATTTCCCTCGTTTCAGTTCATGACAACCAGAAAGCATCCAGAACTAGAGAAAGCTGTTATAGTGGTCTCTGTACTTTGCTCTCCCTATTTTATGCTAAAATGTGAGCTGGGGGCATCATTCTGGCCCTTTTATTCTCTCTCAACCTGAGGTGAAAGCTGTTCAGCTGTAGACAAAGGACCTTTCACAACATGAAGACAAGTCAGACCCTGTCCATGGCAATCAGCTCATCTTTTAATTTTGGAGCCGCTGCTTTAACTTCCCCCAAACATGGTCTTCTACAAAGGACCAGAAGAGAATAATTTCTTTGGTCATCTGACCCCAACCTGAACTGTGGTATTTCAAATACCTTTAAATCATGTCACTGGCCAAAAGGATTCCATCTCATAGAAAAGAGCATTTCCTATTTTTATTAACAACTCTGAGCCAGTTTTAGATCTATTTGCTTCAATGGTAAGAATAAAACTTTGGTAGTTCTTTTGATCTTCCAGAGGAGTCACAGAGGGCAGGAGAAATATTTTTAAAGAGCCCTAAGACTCTGACAGAGGAGATAAATGATTCCCCTTTGTCAGAGATGTACTCTCTCTGAAATGAAGTGAATAGCATTTTTTAGTGCCCTGAATGGCACCCTAGGCACCCCAAATACTAATGTCTGCTGCCAAGTGTAGCAGCAAGCACCCCAAGCGTCCTCAGGGTTTGCAGCTACCACAGGTTCTTGGATCTGCTTTGTTAAAGGAAAGCAACTCAAAATGGGTTAACAAGCTTACTTTAATCAGTCAGACATATATCGTTTACCTTGTTCAGGAGAAAAGGTCAGCACCCTGAACCTCAAAGTATACAGGCATAATTATCAAGACAGAAACATCAAGTAGACAGATTTCCAAACTGTCAAACCATTACATCCATACCCAGTCAACATCTGGGTTTCCACATTCTGGGTTTTTCAAAGCCGGGGGACTCTCAACAACGGCTTCCCAGAATTCAGATCAAATCACAGAACACTTCTCAAAGTGAGTCCCCAAAACAAAGCTACACATCAGTGCTTATATAGCCTTCTCCTGGCTCAGAGAATGTAACAACCTTTTTGACCCACTGGCCAATCAAAAAGTATCTTCTGAAAAACAAGCCTCCCTCCCCAGGCTTCTGGTGCACTTTAGCCTAGGGGCAGGGAAGATCTTTAAAATTTACATTCGCATTACACCAAGGAAAGAGCTTTCTGCTCTCTGCTCACTAACTCATCCTTGAGTTTGTGTTTCTCACCTCCATACATTGTTGAGTGATGGACTTTTCTCCTCCCAATTATTTTCTCTAAATTACAGGAGTGATTCTTCTTTACAAACTAGGTAAACATATAAGAAGGTATTCCTCCTTTGTTTAAATGGGAGCCTGAAAGAATCCCTTATCCTTGTAATTCAAAATCCAAATCTCCTAATTCCTCCAGGGCCTTGGAGGATTCTTGGGCCTCATCAAATACAATCATCCTCTACATGAACCTTCACACAATACAGAGTGCAGTGTTGAAGCTCTGGAGCTCTCCTACTATTGCTTTGTTCCATATATCATATGAACTTAGCTGAACAGGCAAGGAGCTTCACATGCCTGTTACTATAATCACAAAGGCCAAAGGCCAGGCAACGGGATTGGGAGGTAGGGAGCAACTACTGCCACTGCTCCTAATGAGGATCTTCTTCTGCAAAATCAGACATAATCCAGGCCTCTGAGCTGCACCTTATATATGATCATAGAGCTGAATTATAATATGGGAATTATAATATGGGAAAAAAGCCTGGTGTGTGTGTGTGTGTGTGTAAGGCGGTTCAGGTGAGTCTCTATCTGGGTGGTTTCCCTTGCATATCTGTGTTTGGGTTTCTCCATATTGTGTCCCTGGGAGGTCTCCTATGTTAGGCAATTCTATAAGCTGCTGAGTTAAGGAATAGAATACAGCAAAGGGCCATAAGCAGTGATGCTTGTGTTACAAAAACAGCAACAGCTGAGTCCTTGACAGAAAAGTTTCTCAGAGGTCACAGAACCCTTGCAGTCAGTAATAACAAGACATGACAATACCCTTGCCTAAGAACCATACATAACAAAGACAATCCATTGGCAAGAGATGTGAATGGAGTTTCTCTTTTAGTCTGGGTAGTGGTTCACTGGGAGTGAGAAAGTAAAATGTTTTGTATAGTAGGTCATTTTTTTTAAACAGTTACAGAAGAAACTGGCTCCAAGAGAATGAACATAGGCTTAGATGATCATTGGCTTGATGGCGGCACCTCCTGAAAATCTTGGTCCAGTTGCTCTTCTGGTACCAAGTTGGGAGAATATAAAAATGGCCTCAAACTGACCTACATTTGGATGAAGAGAATGGAATTCCCCCCTGACAGTGTATAACTAGGATTTCTTGCTTATTGAATGAAAGGAGTTACTGGGTATATCTATCAAGTTGACTGACTGTAATTGGCCCAAACTTGTAACCTCTATAGTCTGAACTTACATTAGTGTTTTGACCTCAAAATCAAGACTGAAAACCAAGGGAGAAAGCTGTTCCCTGTGCAGTGGACCATTTAAAGGTACATTATGTCCTTTCACCTTGAAGATTCAGAGCTTGGAGGAGAGGCACTTTCCTTGGCATGAGCTGCATTTGAATTGAGCCTCTCCAGCTTTGTCATTTTCAGCTTTGATTGAACTCAGTGTAAATCTTTTGCTGATGAAAACACTCCCCTCTGGTATTCAGTACAATAAGATAAAAGTTAGATGTGGCTAAAAGGAGAATCTTCGAGACATCAAATTTCCCTTCACATCACAGGAATTAATGTAATAAGCAACATTAAATCACCATAGCGTGACCATATATGAGAAACTGCTGTTAACTATCAATAGGCTGCTCATAAAAAAGGAAAAAAATAAGCTGCCACTGGCAAATATTGCAAAAGACCATTTTAGATTTGCTATTTCTTTTTAAATGTCACAATGAATTAGAACTGGTCACTCCCTGGTCTACTTGGAGGGCATTTTTAATGTGTCTGTCACAGCTGCAAGGAACCTTGAAGTCATAAAGCAAATTCTTTATTACGAAAACATTGTTTAAGTTATTGAGTGAAGGAAGAAACCAGTCTGGTTCTATGAGAGCAAATGGTACAAAAGTTTGACTATCCTCAGGAAAATAATTGTGAAGCAACATTTCAAGGTAGTTTAATTTTCTAGTGCATTTTAATGACCAAATAAGAAGATATAAAAATATCAATTATACATAAACTCCAACATTTTGTTTTCCTTGTTATTCTAATAGATCAAATGGAGTATACAGTATGATTTTATTTTTAACAAACACTGCAATGAGTCTTTCATGCTACAGATCTGTGTAGTTATTGCATGCTACATAGTCAAGATAAAAGTAAATTGGAGCTTAAGTAGAACAACACACTTTTTCCCTCTGATGATACTGTAAGAAAACCTGTAAAATCCCATTATTCAGGTACCTCCCCATTCTGTTTCCTGTTAACAAACAACAGTATTTCTGTTTTCAGGAAATAAGATTGAGTTAGTAGGGACATAGAATTGGAATTTTGGTAGATATGGGGCAGTGTGTGAATCCACTAGCTCTGTCTGCTTTTGTCCATGGTCCATTACCAGCTTCAAAACCAACATGAGGTGAGGAGACATTGGAGGGCCAGGCAGTTTCCCTCACAGCACAGTCTGTTTCCTGTGGGGCTGGGTGCTTTCTGCATGTCAAGCCCTGTTCCCACCAAAGTCACAATGATAAGCATTCCTGGACACCGGACTCTTGAAGTGACTTCATTTCCTACTCATTCCACAACATTATCATCCTTCTCTAGCATCACATGACGGGGACCCACAGCATGCTCTTTACTGTCAGACTTCTTTTTCTGCAGCTATTAATGTTGCAAATGCAGAATCTGGTTTCTCAGCAAGAACCTCTGGCAAATCAAACTCAATCGCCTGAAAGAGAACCAGGACCAAAATATTAGAAAAATCTCCAACGTGAAGCCAGAACCTAATAATGTTTCTGGGTAAATGAATGAAGACAGGACTTTCTTTACCTTCCCACTGTCCATGACCAGGACACGGTCACAGTTTAGGACTGTGTTTAAACGATGGGCAATGGTTAAAACAGTGCAGCCCTTGAAAGCTTCTTTGATGGTGCTCTGAACCAGGGCATCTGTTTTAGAATCCATCGAAGCAGTGGCTTCATCCAGGAGAACAATCTGTTGAAGAAAGGTATATACTAACATCATTCCATACCAACTTTGAGTCCTGGAAGGAAAAGGCCAGTGTTTTTGTTTAGATGCCTCTTGGGGGAAATTACGCAGTATTTGTATGAATTCTTCAAGTAACATAACTTCCTTTTAAATGTTTAATCTAACTATACAAATGGGCAAAGAAGAAGCAATGTGGCATCACCCACAATCCCATTATTTAATATGTCCATATCAACAACTGGGTGGCATGGAGTAGTGGAAAGAACACGACCTGGAATCAGGGGATTTGGATTCAAATCCCAGTTCTGCTGTGGGCAGGTTACTTCATCGTCTCTTTGAGTTTCAGCTTCCTCCTCTGTAAAATGGTGGTAGGGATGATGATAATAGTTGCTCTGCCTCTTCCACAGGATTATTTTGATGAACAGAGAGGTATTGGACATTAAAGTGTTTTGTAAACCTTAACATTCAATATAAATGTGAATTGTTATCACAAAAATGCTGAAGTGCGTTTGAAAAATAGGGTCTTTAAAAGCAATAGCATTATCTTCAATAACCCAGGGTAGCCAGGTTCCTGAGAAAATGAAGTGTAGATTATGCATTCCTTGCACCCATAATTTCTCATAACCCATTGGAGCACTGTTTACTAGACCTCCAACTTATCAGGAAACAGAGCTACAAGACGAGAGGAGGATTTTAAACCTGAACCACTTGGAGAATAGAAAGGACATATAAGCTGGGCTCCTGAGAGGAGGTTCAGGAGAAGATTGGTGCCTTTGACAATTTATCCCTCCCACTCACCCACCCAAACCTTGTTTTAGAAGCCTGTGCTCATTTTTAAAGTGGTCCAGTTGTTCTGTCTCTGCCAAAAGGCAAGCATGCTGCTATAACTCCTGTCTTTAGCAGCCCTGCTAGAAATACCCAAAGTATGACCAATCAGTTTTCCGCGATGTTTCCTTACTTTTGAATTACGGAGAAGTGCTCTTGCCATACAAAGCAGCTGTCGTTCCCCTACTGAGAAGTTTTCTCCATTTGCTGTGACTTCTGCCTGTAATTTCTCTGGGAGTTTCATTATCTATAAAACATGGTAAATGTCACGTTTACAACGCTGATCTATACAGTTGTCATGGTTGGTGCTTATTGACTGCTGCTCCTTCCACATTCATCAGTACACTTTATTTTACTGAACATAGAGGAGGAGATGCCAAACAACAATTACTTAAAAATCTCAAACATGCATGAGTAAAAAGATCAGGGAATAACTAGACATTAATAATTCAAAATTGTTGTGTGATTCATATGCCCCCATAGTTAGCCCAACTAAAAGAGCTAGTGACTCATCTGCAGTTCTGGAGAACTTCTACACTATTAGGAATGACTGTCAGTGACAGTGTGTTCACAGCTAGGGTAGGGTAGGGAAAGCTCCCTGGTATTTGAGGTTAGCAGAGAAAGGCTTTCATTATTCCATTTGAATAACCCATTTAAATCAAAATTGTTGCCCCAGAAATAATCCTAATTATCAAAGGCAGGTAGCCAATGGAAGTGCCCATTTTGGATCCAAGAGTAGAAGAAAACACCTCTGAGAAGCAGAGGTCCCTGATGTGGCTACACACCTGCTGTCTCTAGTCTGGGCCACTAAGACTGGCTGCATTCCCATAGGCATGCCAGTGTCTGCAGATTGTACTGAATTAGCTAACTATAATAAAAGCAAAAAAAAAAAAAATCACAGTTCTGGACTGGGTATCTGTGGAGAAAGAGACAAAAGAGTTCTCAGAAAAAAAATGCCATTGCCTAAAAACATACTGTATCTTTCATGAAAGTTCTCTCCAGGACCTGCCAGAGTTCCTCATCTGTGCGTCTCTCAAAAGGATCCAAATTAAACCTAATAAAATAAGAGAAAACTTACTGTGCTACAATGAAAGAATGACCGTTTATTTTATTTTATAGGTGCATTTAAATGTGGTTTTCTGCATTTTGGCAACAAAAAAGATATAAGTGAATTGATTGATATTGGACTGATTAGCCTAAAGCCGTGCTAGACTGATGTATCACTATCAAGCAATAAAGCAGACCTCATAAAGGCACTTTGGTGAATCCCAGAATTAAACAATTGGAAGGGACCCTAGGATTCATCTAGTCAAACTTCCTACTCAAATTCTAGAATTCTTCTCCACTTCATTGTGGTATAGTGGGGGAAAAAATGGTAATTCTGGAGTCACACAGTCTGGGTTCAAATCTTGCCTCTTACACTTACTACTTGTAGGACCTTGAACAAGTCATTTAATCTCTCTGGGTCTCCACTCATCTGAAAAATAAAAAGGCTGAACTAGATTGGCCTCTGAGGTCCCTTCTTTCTCTAGATACATTATCCAAAACAAGTAACCATCTAGCCTCTGCTTAAATACTTCTCATGACAGGACACTCAGTACCTTCCATGTCATATCATTCCATTGCTGGACAGTTCTGATTTTTAGAATTCTCCTTCAGCTAAGCTGAAAGCTTGCTTCCTTAGAACTTCCACCCATTGATCCTAGTTCTCTTGTCCAGAGAGACACTTCTTAATCTCATTGCATGTTCTATATGACAGCTCTTTATATATTTAAAGATAATTAACATAACCATCCTTCAGACTTCTCTTCTTCATAGCCTCAGTTCCTTCAGTCCTTCCTCCTGTGTCATGGTTTCCAGTCCCCTCACCATCCTGATCATCTTCTTCTAAATGTGTCCCAGTTTGGCAACATCTCTTTTACAATGTAGGTCTCAAAAGTGAAGAAAGTTCTTTAGAAGTACTTTTACCAGAATAAAATACATGGCCTAAACACTTTCCTTGTACTGAACATTAGGATTTTTAAAAAATTTCTTTTTTGTTGTCACCTTGCTTTTGATTCATAGCAGTCACATGTGTGCACTCTGTCTCTCTCTCCGTCTCTCTCTCTCATACACACACACATGCACACACACATACATACACACACCTACATCTTTTTCCAGTGAACTGTCACCTAACAGACTTAGACAGCTCAGTCAGGGAGCTGGAAGGCCTCAGTTTGAATTCTGCCTCTGGCCTGGGTGACCATGTATACTGACAAACACAGAAGAAGTCAACATCTTGTTTTAGCTATTTATTTAGCATCTTGTTTCAGTTCAAGTTTCTTTTAAGGCTTGCCCATGATTACATCAAGTCTTTGAACTTGTGAACTCCTGTTGCTGATGCAACAGGAAGGGGCAGAACAGGGAGGAAGAGGCCCAGGCTGGAGAGAGCAGAACTGAGAAAAGAGGACAACTGAGAGGAAGCATGGCTGTGGTGCCGGTACTTTGTCTGTCTGTTTTGATGTTATTTTGTCAGATTTACCTGCTGGTAGAGGATGTTGCTGTTGTTACAAAAGCCCTGGGACCTTACTGCTGGTTCAGAAGCCCTGAAAGAGGATTTTCTTATTGCCTGTTTACAGAAGCCCTGGAGAGGAATCTTACTGATGTTTTCAGAGGTTCTAGGACTATACTGATGATTTATGTTAATTTCTCAGACCTCGTTTTGAGGTTTGTGTTGATTTCACGGTCAGAAAGTGAATTGATGATGGTGCCGGCAATGTGGCTGAATGTTATTGTAGCTTTGTTAAGCTTTGTCTTCCCAGGAACAGAAACTGTAAAGGACCTGTGGTGGACTGGACACTGTGAGCTTCAATATGGAACAGGAACTGGATAAGGAACTGGGAGCTGCCTGCCTTTGAACCCACGTGACAGTTGGGTGGATTCAGGTAGGAGCTGGACCATGGAAGAGGAACCATGGAATCTGAGAGCCAGCCTCAAGGCAAGATGAAAAGACCTTTCCTTGGGTATTTAATGCAAACTGAGAAGATCATGATTTACTGTGGCCTAGGGGTGGGAGGACTTTGTACTCTGTATCTTGTACCTATTCAGGATGATTGAATTAAGGATGATTGGAAACTAATCTTCAATTAAGAAGAAAGAAGATTTTTTGACTGAGATATTAAGAGAATGTGACATAGGGGTGGAGAACTTTGATCTTTGTGTCCATTAAGGCAAGCCTCCTTAAGGATGATTGAGTTAAATTCTTACTGAATGATATCTTTTGCTTAAAACTATATGACCACTTTGGTGAAAACTATGTGGCCATTTTAGTGATAAGTTGTTATGTCATAACATTGTGAATTCTGTACTTCTGTTTTTGTCAAAGTTTTGTCTTAGTGTATTACTGAAAAAAAATAGAGAGTTCACTATATGGTGTAATCAGAACCTTGAAGCTGTTCACAGCAGCAGTCTTCTGGAAAGCTGCTCATGTTTGGCTTTCCACTGTGGACAAGTAATTGAGGTTCTCTGAGACTCGGTTTTCTCATCTGCAAAGTAGGGGAAATAATTCCTTTAACAGTGACTTTAAGAGATTGATGAGATTAAGAAATGAGATAATGTACATAGAATGCTTTGCAAAACTTAAAAGTGTAACATATAAAACTATTTATTATCTAGTCACATCCATCTTACCCTTATTAGTTGAACATTTCATTCCAATCTGTCAGGGTCTTTTTAGATCTAAGCTCTGTTATTCAGTATACTAGTTATCCCTCACAACTTCATGGCATCCATAAACTTGATAAGCATGCTATCTATGCTGTCACATAAGTCATTGGCAAAAACATTGAACGGAATATAGCCAAAGACAATTCCATGCAGCACTCCACTGGGACCTCTTTACAGTTAGACATCAGCTCATTAAATACTACATTTGGGGGCCAGTTATTCATCTATTTATTAATTCTCCAAACTATTACCAATAACATCTAACCATCTTGTACATAAAGATATCATGAAAAACTTTGATACATGTTTTAATTAAATCTAAATATCCTATCCAAGGCACTTCCATAACCTACCAGTCTAGTAATTTTGTCATGAAAGAATGTGGAGGCATGATCTCTGTAATGATAAGGGTTCACTGTTATCAAGTGTTTCAGTTAAAAACTACTTTACATATATAAAATTTCATGTTATCATCATCGGGTGACTGATGATTCACTGAATTAATTCAGTCAGTCAACAAGTGTTTAATAAGCCCTTAGTATGCATTGGCTTCTTATTGCAAAATTCAAACTTAAATTGAATCAAGTACAGAAAATCAACAGACCATATAGGTATGACCTAAAGAGCATCCCACATGAATATGAAGTGGAGGTGATGAATCATTTTAAGGGATTAGATCTGGTAGATAGTACCTAAAGAATTATGGAAAGAGGTTCACAATATTGTACAGGAGGCAACAACAAAAAATATTTCAAAGAAAAAGAACAAGAAAGCAAAATGGCTTCTGATAGGGCTTTATAAATAGATGAGAAAAGAAGTGAAAGGCAAAATCCCAAAGAATAGCAAGGAGAGAAAAGATTTTCTCAAATGAGCAACGCAAAGAAATAGAGGAAAATAATAGAATGGTAAATACAAGATCTCTTCAAAAAATTTAGAGATACCAAGGAAAACCTTCATGTGAAAGTATACATAATAAAAGACAAAAAAGATAATGATTTAACAAGAAGAGATTAAGAAGAGGTAGCAAATACAAAAGAACTATACAAGAAAGATCTTAACATCACTAATAACCAGGATGGTATGGTTACTGATCTAGAACCACACATCCTGGAGAATAAAGTTAAGTGGCCCTTTGGAAGCATTGCTAACAATAAGGTTGATGGAGGTGATGGAATTCTAGCTGAGCTATGTAAAACCCTAAAAGATGATGCTATTAAAATGCTGCACTCAATATGCCAGCAAATTTGGAAAACATAACAGTGGCCACTGGCTGGGAAAAGAGCAGTTTATGTCTGAATTCTAAAGAAGGGCAACGCCAAGGAATGTTCCAAATACTGAAAAATTGTGCACATTTCACATGCTAGCAAGGTTATGCTTAAGATTTTTTTAAGCTAAGCTTCAGCAATATGTGAACTGAAAATTACCAGAAGAACAGGATGGTTTTGGAAGAGGCAGAGGAACTAGCGACCAAATTGCCAAACTCACTGGATTATGGAGAAAGTAAGGAAGTTCCAGAAAAACATCTACTTCTGCTTCACTAACTACACTAAAGCCAGTAACTGTGTAGATCATAACAAAATGTGGCAGTCCTCAAAGAGATGGGAATAGCAGATCATTGAGGAACCTGTATGCAGGTCAAAAGGCAACAGTTATAACTGAACATGGACCAACTGATTGCTTTAAGGTTGGAAAAGGGGTACAACAAAGTGATATACTGTCACTTTAACTTATATGCAGAGTACATTATGTGCAGTGCCAAGCTGGCTGGAATTAAGGTTACTGGGAGAAATATCAATAAACTCAGATATGTAGATGATACCACTCTGATGGCAGAAAGTGAAAAGGAATTAAGAAGCCTCTTGATGAGAGTGAAAGAGGAGAGTGTAAAAACTGTTTGAAGCTTAACATAAAAAACAAACAAACAAAAGATCTTGGCAACTGATCCCATCACTTTCTGGCAAATAGAAGGAGAAGAAATGGAAGCAATGTCAGATTTTTATATTCTTGGCCTCAAAGATCACTGCAGATGGCAACTGTAGCCAAGATGTTTGCTCCTTGGAAAGAAAGCTACGGCAAATCTAAACAACATATTGAAAAGTAGAAACATCAGTTTTCCAGTAAAAG
Source organism: Petaurus breviceps papuanus (assembly GCF_028583685.1). NCBI lineage: Eukaryota > Metazoa > Chordata > Mammalia > Diprotodontia > Petauridae > Petaurus > Petaurus breviceps. Next base: position 10,384,200 of record NW_027185754.1, on the reverse strand, counting down.
TGTACATAGGCAAAGCTGTGGTTTTTCCTGTAGAAATTTATGACTGTAAGAGTTGGACTATAAGGAAAACTGAGCACCTCAGAATTGGTGCTTTTAAATTGTGATGCTGAAGAAGTCTTTTGAAGGTCCCTTGGACAGCAAAGAGATCATATAAGTCAAGACTTAAAAAATTAATTCAGGTCTTTCATTGGAAGATCAAATACTCAAGCTGAGCTTAAATACTTTGACCATATAATGAGAAGATGGGACTCATTGGAAAAGACCCTGATGTTGGAAAAGATTCAAGGCAAAAGGAAAAGGAGACAGCAGAGGATGGGATAGATAGGTAATATCATGGAAACAACAAACATGAACTTGGACAGACTTTAAGAGACAGTAGAGGATAAGAGGGTCTGGCATGCTATGGTCCATGAGGTCATGAAGAGTCAGACATGATTAAACAACTGAGCAGCAACATTCACTAGGCATTGTGCTAAGCACCAAAGATATAACAGAATCTCCTCCCACCAAAAAAGAAAAAGAAAAAAGAAAACCCCATGGATGCTACTCTCAAAGCCCAGTCTAATGGAGATATCTAGATATGTAAATATCTAGATACATACAACATATATACAGAACATAGGTGATCTGTAAAAAGAAGGCATTATTTCATTTAGTCAGGGAGTAATCTTGAATCAGGTCCTCTCCAGTGCCATACAGCTCATTACCATTCCAACATACTAAATGGTACCTGATGTGAGCTTAAAAAAATTAATGACCTCAAGGAGGTCAGTTTCTTTATCCCTGAGAGTGAATTATTTTTCCATAGTGATTACTAAGTAATAATAGTATTTACCATACTAGTCAAAACAGCTTTGCCGCTATTACTTTATTTTACTCCAATGTTGGGTTGAGAGGGATACAGTGGGGCAAGTATAATGATTGGTCTTCCTGGATCAGCTATTGGCAGTATATGGCTGACTCTTTGCAGCTCATAGGATTTGGTCCTTCTTAGGAAATCATGCCATATTTAACAGTGATTCACTAAAAGATAGTTACCATCAATTCTTCTGTCTGCCACTGAAATGGTGCTTCCTTGCAGACTGTTTCCCCCTACACTGGGGGACCTGATAAGTTCCTGGCCAGTCTGGTTTCACTATCTGAGAATATGAACGTGCAATGATAAAAACAGCTACCTTACTGTACCTACAAACAGGACAGGATCCTGGGGAATCACAGACAGTTTGGTTCTGAGATCTTCTAAACCAATGGTACAGATGTCAACATCATCAATGAAAATCGTGCCAGCAGTTGGCTCTACTAGTCGAAACAAGGCCATTCCTAATGAAGATTTTCCTGGGGAAGAGAAAAAGTTATAAAACAGAGAGTCGGGTTCCCATCATATTTGAACATTTAAGGAAGAGAATGGTTTTTAAAATGATGCCTTGGTATAGCAGCAGGGGCAGAAATCAGTTACTATTCCAGGGGATGCAATTAGAAGCCCTAAAACAATTAACTTATATGTCATTAGTACTGGGATGAGCAGGCATTTCTTCCAAGCTCTATGTACTGACAGTCTGTAATACTAATTTATAAGAGAAGAGTAAATATATAGAAATACACATATATATATGCTGTAACTTTGGACAATTGTAGGCACTTCATGTGTGTGTGTGTGTTTGTACATGTATTATATATGTATATATGTGTATGTGTGTGTATACAGAGAGTGCCAACACACACACCACTGTCCATAGTTGTAGCATTTACACAGCCAATCCCAAGCAGAATAGATAAGTAAACAAAAACCATGATTGATCTCACCAGAACCAGTCCTTCCAACGATGCCAATGGTCTGTCCACTTTGGATATTCAGATTTAACCCACTGAGGACAAGAGGGGTATTTTCCCTGTATCTCATTTGGTAATCTTTGAATGTGATTTCACCTCGTTGTGGCCACTCTTTGGGACAGCTCACTGATCTGAAGGAGTCAGTAGACTCAGGAATGCAGGTCTAGGATGCAAAATAATTAACCAACTAGTAAACATTGGACAAAGGTGAAAATGATCTGAGTACAGGCATTCCTGGGAATATTAAACATTGTCTCACTTTTGAGCACTCATTAGAATGATTTCTTACCGAGATATATTCCCTTAGTAGTTCCACAGAGGTAAATTTGGCTTGTGTCTCTGTACCTGTTCTTACACAGACTTGTAGGAGTCCACTTAACTATTGAAAGGGACAAATTGTCACAATTAGCATATTATTTCCTAATTTCAGTGACTTTGGTCACTTTTTAGGGCAATAAATGTATTATTATTATAGCTACACTTCTGAAAAGCCAAAATAATGAGAACTACATTTTCAGATCAACTTCCAGGAGTTGTTGTGATGTTTTCCCTTTAAACACTTCCTTTGTATCTAGAAATAAATGGTAATTACATTTTTTTTCCACTGGCACTCCAGATGGCTGGAATCATCCCACTCCACCACCATTTGATCACACACAGCTTTCTTCATTCCAGTTCTCTGGAACTGTGATGAAGTGGAACTGTTCTGTGAGCCCATGCTGGGTACCAGCTCCTTGTTCCCACCTGGTGGTGTACTGCTTCACTGAGTCCCACCTGAACTAATTCTGTGTCCTCTCAGAGAATATTACAGCCACTAGAAAGGACCTCATTGATAATTTAAGCCAACCTCCCCCCTCCTCCATTTTACATACAAAACAGAGGCTTAGAAAGGTGAGGTGATTTGCCCAAGATCCCATAGTAAATTAGTGGCAGGGCCAGGATTATGACTCAGGTTTCCTGACTACTCCCAGTTTATGAAATCATAATCTGTCTCCCTCTCTTTCTCCTGTCCTGCTTCCTATCTCCCTACTCCACCTCCTGACAACTCAAAAGTCTGGTGAATGACTCTAAACTTCTTTCTGATACCTCACCCTCAAGAATGTGAGTTTGACTCTACAAGTCCAGACATTTCATATTATAGGAAAGAAATTAGTGAATTCTAATTTAAATTTAAATATTTATATTTATGTCTTCTTAAAAAAATATCACTAGAAGGCAACAGCAGATGTGACCCAATCCCTTCATGAGTAAACTAATAGTTTTTATTAGTATTTAATTCTGTTTTCATTGATCTTTGGACTGAAGAAGAAATATAAACCTGGCTAACAGGTTGAATTCAGTAAGATAAGACAATACTCAGCTGCCCATATTGAAGTTCAAGTCTCCAGGCCTGGTTAACTACATCCCAGGGTTTTAAAAGAAATGACTGATTGTGGAGCAAATGTTATTTCAATGATCTCTGAAAAGTTGTGGCAAATAGAAAAGGTACTGCAGGACTGGAAATTTCAAGTAAATTTCCTAATTTTTTGAAAAGAGAAGAGTATCATGCCTTTAAGTACTTGCTATATCCAGCCCTAGCTTCTCTTCTGAGCAACATTCCTACATCACTTACCGCCTTTTGGACATCTTAAAATGAATTATTTCATAGGAATTGCAAACTCAACATGTCCAAAATAGAACTCATTATCTCCATCCCTTCCATCAATACCCTCCCTTCTGCCAAACTTACTTTTTACTGCTGAAAGTACCACCATCCTGCCTGTCTCTAAGGCTTACAACTTGGAATATCATCCTCACTCTTACCCCACATAGCCACGTTATCTTTTCTTCCTTCATAGTAGCTTTTGTATTTATTCCTTCCTTTCAGTTGTCCCAGGCTTAATTCTAGCTCTCAGTATTTCTCATCTGGACCATTGCAATATCCTTCTAACTGGTCTTCCTGCATCAATCAAGTCTCTTCCCAGTGCAACCCATTTGCCACTTCGCTGCCAAGGTCATTTTTCTAAAGTGTAGGTCTGCATTGGTGGTTGATTATTGTCCTTTATTCTCAAAGAGGACCAAAATGACATCATTATGTCAGAGTCAAGTTACAATGCATCCAGGTGTGGCTGATCAGACCAATACAAGCTCAGAATGCTCTGCTACAGGTCGGGCTTAAATAGTCCATGGAAACATTTGGGGTGGATTTCTAAATTTGCACATCTCATGTTTCTTTTGAGCTACTTTATAGCATGTAGGCCTGTAACTCCCTTGCTCAGTGAGTTCCTGTTGCCTCTGGCCTCCTAGCAGTTCTTTAAACTTGGCACTGGCTGTCTCCTACCCCTGGAATGTTCTATCACCTTACCTCTGCCTCTTTCCCTGGCTTTCAAGACTCAGCTCAGATGTCACCATACCTAATCCACCCAACTGTGGAGGCCTTTGCCTCCCAGATTGCTTTTCATCTACTCTGCCATATATTTTTAATTTGCCTTGTTATTTATGTGTGGTTTCCCCTATGTGGTTTCTTGATGGTAGGGACTGTTTTTGCCTTTCTGTGTTTCTCTAATGAATGCTTGTTGTCTGATTTGAGAGGTTGCATAGAAGGTACCAACCAACATTGCTAAAGGAAATAACTCACTGAGAACTCCCCACACCGATTAAATTGCAAGTACAATTCCTGTCCATAAACTTACTACCTAAATTACTTTGTGCAAGTAATTTCCCCTTTTTAGGCCTTAGTTTCCTCATCTCTAAAGTAAGGGGATTAGAAACGGTTATTTCTAATGTCCTTTCCAACTATAAATCTATGATCTTACTATAATTTCCTATAAAAAGTCCAAAGAAGACTTAGTAGAGTAGGCAAAAGTTACCTAACACATCAGGCAGGGACAAGATTAAGACTTCTCACAGCAACTGTAACTGAGGGGGCTAACATTGTGTAGTAAGTAGGAGAAAGTCCCATGGGTAAATGAAGCCTCAGATACTTCAGTTCCAAAATCAGTGCAGAGCCGCCTGCTCTGAGTGCTCAGTGGGTAAGCACCTTGCACACCAAGGCTCTATCCTGACCCACAGTATCCTCTTGTGAAGGCAATTCACCACAACAATAGGTTGACTGAATGAACAACAATAAAAGTATTAAGTGCTTACTATGTACTGTGCTAAGTGCTGGGAATACAAATTTTAAAAAATAGAACAGTCCCTAGTCTCAAGGAGCTCACATTCTTATGGGGGAGACAACACAAATGAAAAGTTTCAGGTACAAGTGAGATGGAAAGGTCCCATTGTCCTTAGAGTGCAGCAGCAAGACAGATGACTATGTCTCCTCTTTAATGTCATTTCCACTGATAACATCATACCAGTTTCGATGCTGAACCAGTCTGAATAGTTGGACACTGTGACCTAAAACCCTTTCAGTCCATCTATACTTGGTCTATGAGTGCAGTTAGGGCTTGAGATAATTTAGTTCGTTTCTAACTTGAAAGTGTTGTAATTCTTAGATATTATTTTTTTCTTTCATTTTCTAACCACCCCCTAACTCTCCTCAACATTTTAGACTGGCTTTTCTTCTTCTTTATTTTATTCTAATATCTCTGGTCTAAGAGTCTCAAGAGGTGTTTACCCAAACCAAGGTCTTTTCTCCATCCTCATTCTCCCTAGCTTCTCAAAAGCATTTGACGCTATTGACCATCCTCTCCTTTAAATTCTCCACATTTATTACTTCTAGACTAACAACATAGGACAGTATACTAGCCTCATCCTTCTTCAACTCTTCCTTCTGTGTTTCTTTCACTGTCTTCTTCCTTCTCTATTCTAACTATGAGTTTCTCCTACTGACTAGTTCTTAATTTCCTGTTCTTTTCCCTCAACAATTTCTCCTTTATAGAAGGCATTCACTTCCATTGCTTCAAATATAGCCTCTAACTGTATGACTTAAAAGCTGTATCTTTCAGCAAATATTCATTAAGCACCTTTTGTTTGCAGAGTGTAGTGATGGGGGGGTAGAGAGAATTTAATTGAAACAGCCCTTGGCCCTCTTGAAACATAGACTCATATTGAGATAATACACAAACTAATTCACAATACTATATAGCATGAAAGCATGTTTGAAAAAAAAACTTTTTAGTAAAATGAAAACATCAAGTACTGTATTTCTCTAAAGCCCTTTCCAAACACTGGGAAAATCCCCTTGGAAAGAGAGATGATAAGATTGACAACAAAAAGGCTTTTCTTTCAAAAAGGTGAAATCTGCTCAAGACAGATACAGATAACTAGTCTTGTTCACATTATTATCTCTTCACATCCTTCTATTGAGAAAAGATTAAGATAATGACTGAAAGGAGGAGGTTCTTTGTTTAACTGCAGGAATGAAGGGACTGGTCACATTCTTATGGTCATGATACAAATGGAAAGTTTCAGGTACAAGTGAGATAGCAACTTGGGTACTCAACAGCTTCTGAAATGTTAACCCCAAATTATATTGTTACATAGTGATTTCTTTGGTCTAGGTTCCTAAAGTTGTTACCTGAAATGTTCTTGGGGCAGAGAGTAACCAATCCATCTTCAAATCCTCTAACACATTTCCTCAGGAATGTACTGACCTCAGATTCTTCTTATGTCAAGCCAAAATAAGTTTCTCTGCAACTTTTACTCATTGTTCTTAGTTCTCTCAGCAAATACTCAACTGGATCCATGGCCTTATGAATTTTGACTTGATCTCCAATGATACAGACCACTCATGAGATTCACTCATGCTTGCCCATCCTGTATAGCAGAGATGTCAAGTGTGTGCTTGAACCAGATTAAAATGTCATTGGGAAATGTTTAACAAAATAAATAAAAACACAATATGACATAATGTTAATTTGTGGTTTTCTAAGTCCATAATTGGCCCACAGGGATCCATTTCTATGGGAGTTTGACACCACTGCTGTACAGTACCATGCTTGTCCATATGTTGTGAGCTCACCCCAGAAATTCCTCCAAACGTGCTGGGTGCCTTCTCTACTTTTTCTGACATTGTAAAGATACTCATGAAGATCACTAGCTATCCTTTATTATCATTCTCTCACCATGTGAACAGCCCATATTTTTTGTCTCATGTTTCTTTGATGACATTACAGTTTTCCTTTGTAATTCCTTGCTTGTAATAAGTTACACTCTACTTACCTTCCTTGTTGTTGTTATTGTTAAGTCATTTCAACTATGTCTGACTCTTCTTGACCCCATTTGGCATTTTCTTGGCAAAGATACTGGAATGGTTTGCCATTTCCTTCTCCAACTCATTTTACAGAGGAGGAAACTGAAGCAGAGTTAAATGACTTGCCCAGGATCACTTAGCTAGTAAGTATTTGAGGCCAGATTTGAAATCAGAAAAATGAGTCTTCCTGACTTCAGGCCCAGCACTTATATCTATTGTACCTCCTAGCCGCTCCCTCTTACCTACTATTTTCTATTCAGAGAGACATTTGACTTATTAAAAGAACGTTGCAATCCAACCTATTCTCTTCCTCATATTCAATTCTGGGTCCAAGTCATTATCTATTTTCAGAGTATTAAGATGGCATAAAAGTTCCTAGAGGGGTCCATTTGTCTTGCATCCAGCAATATTCTAAAAGGACATTTGATGGAACAATAATCAAGAAGACCAAAGAGAAACACCAGTAAGCTGCTTCTCCATGGGATTTCACAAGAAGACAACCATAAACCTGCAGGCATTCAGACAGGAGATATGGTGAGGGAAGTGTAAGTCAGAATGAGTCTCAGGTAAAGAGACCAGAAGCCAAGAGGACCTCAGTCCAAGGTTATAGGAACAGCAAAAAGGCCTAGAATCTTCCAGTACATTACGGAAGAGAGATACAAGGCCTGCTTGTGCATGTGCACCTAGAGGCACTATAAATAAAAGGCTTCAAGCCAGCATTTCCTTGAAACTACAGGACCGGTGCTATGCCAGGGCAGTCATCAGAGGAGGGGGCAGGGTCTCTAAGAGACCATAACTCCTGTGAGAGCCACAGCCAGTACAGCACTTGAGAACCTCTATACCAGGGAACCTTTCAAGATCGAGAGATCAACTCAGTCACAGATTTGGTCCTGCCAGGGCTACACAAGGAGATAGAGCCACTCCAGGGTTGGTGGTAGTGTAAGAGGGATGAAAGAGAAAGAGTAAAGACCCATGTAGTGACACCAGGAGATAGGGGAAGAAGTCAGAAGTTATGACAGAGGGTGGCACCTAGTTCTAACTATCTCATCCAGACACTACTTGGGTGTGATGCCCAGACTACAGAAGAAACAGCACCAAAGTCTGCCCACCCCATGTAAAAAATGTAGCACAAAGTTCCAGGACAAAGGCTGGATATCTATGTATATGTCTGTATGAATGCATATATTCAGAAAAGTCAGAATACATTGAAAAAATAGTATGAGTTGAGAAGCCCAAGAGACAAACCAAGAAGAATGCAACTCCAGTTATTGTTTGTCCTTCATTCTCAAAGAGGACCAATGACATCATGATGGTGATGTCTTGACTTGCATGTGAATTTGATTTAAGTGAGGCAGAGTGGTAGAAAGTTATTAGCCTCACTCACTCCTTCAGCATCTTGCAAGTCCAGTGGCAAGACAGGAGTCAAGACAACTGTCCATGGCTGGGGATGCAATGGGTGACCTTGGCCTTTCTAAATTAAGTTCTTTCCCAGTAAATACCAAGTAGAGACTCAGAGAAAGGAATGTTTTGGTCACAATTCTCAGTGAGTAGCTGGAAGAAATTAATCAAGAGCTAAAAATGAAATTAGAAATCAAATTAAACCTCTTAAGGAAAAAGTTTGCAGGAGAACAAATAGCTTAGAGCAGAAGTGGAAAACCTTATCCAAGTAGTGGATTCCATGAATAATAGACTGGAGCAAATATATCCCAAAGATATATAACCCAAAAATTCTAGAGACAAGAAGTATTAGTACAAAGTTTGAAGATTGAGAAAATTAAAACATATTATATATCTCCATCAAAAACAGCTAACCTGGAAAACCTGACAAGAGAATTTAAGAATTGTCAGACTCAGGGGTGGCCAGGTAGCACAGCGAGTAAGAGCACCGGCCCCAGGGTCAGGATGACCTGGGGATCAAATCCGGGCTCAGATACTTAGCACCACACCCAGAAATAACTGGCTGAGTAACCTTGAGCAAGTTACTTAACCCCAATTGCTTAAAAAAAAAAAAAAGAATTGTCAGACTCCCTGAAAGCCAAACCAAATAAAGACCCTTGATGCCATATTACAAGATGTAACAAAACTGCTCAAGTCTATTAGAACTAGCAGGCAAAGTGAAAATAGAATGAATCCATTAGTCACTCCCCCCCGCAAAAAAAAAAACAAACAACTAACCCCCCCTTCTAGAATATCATTGCCAAAATCTAGCACTTCTAGGCTAAAATTACTGCAAATAGCCAGAAAAGAAAGAATTCAAGTACCAATAAATGAGGACCATGAAAACACTTGGCAGCAACTGCTATGAAAGGAGAGGTGCTCTTGGAATTTGTTGTTGTTGTCATTTCAGTTTTGCCTGACTCTCCGTGATCCCATTTGGAGATTTCTTGGCAAAGACACTGGAATGGTTTGCCATGTCCTCCAGATCATTTTACAAATGAGAAAACTGAGGCATACAGGGTTGTAACTTGCTCAGGGTCACTGAGGCCAGATTTGTGCTTAAGTGAGACTTGCTGATTCAAGGCCCAACCCTCTATTCACTGTACCGCTTAGCTGCTCTTGGAATATGTCATTCCAAATAACAAAAGATAAAGACTTTATAATCTAAGTACAACTTATCCTGAAAAACTACGAGGAGAAAAATAGATCCTTAATAAAAAAGACTTGCAAGCATTCTTGATGAAAAGATCATTGCTTCTTAGAATCTTTGAAATAAAAACATGAAAGACAAAAGAAACTTTGAAAGGCCGATACATTCAAACAATTAGAAGAGGCTAATTATAATAAAGTGCTTACTTCAGAAGAAGAGACACATATCTCTTCAAAGTCTCATTGTTTTCAAAAATTACAAAGGCTTCTGCAAAGATTTCTGTAAAGAAATACAAATGGAAGGTCTGGTTTTAAGAGAGGAAAGAGAAGAGAGGAAGGCATATATTAGTGAAAAATGAGGAAGAAGGTGTTTTACAATTTCTCATAATGGAGATATATGAGAAGAAGAGTATACAGACATGGAGGGAGTGGGGATGAGTTTTATTTTTTTTTAATTTATTTTGTTAAATATTTCCTGATTACATTTTAATCTGGTTTGGTTGCAGGCTGCAGGCCTCATGTTTGACACCCCTGTTCTAAATCACTGTTCCCCTTGGCTGCCATAATCTTGATTTGGCATAAAGTAGGGTGTTGGCTGACTAAAGCACTGACAATACTATTTCTTTATCTCACAATTCCTTGATATTACCCTGTACCATTTTTTCCTCTCCTTCAATTTCTAATGAACAATTAGTCCTCATCTCCAAGGCCAACTCCTTTTCTCTTGATCACTTCCCTCCTTTCCTCTCCAGTAAACTGTCCCCACTGTCATCCTCACTTTCTCTGTCGTCAGTCTCTTTTTATTGTTTTTTTTCCCTGCTGCCTAAAAACAGGTCTCAGTCTTTCCTAATCCATTAAAAAAAAACAACCTCTCATTAGATCCCACCATCTTTGCTGCCTCTCTTTTTATCTTTCCTCTTTCTCAGCCAAACTCTGACAAAGTTATTTATACACCATGCCTCCATTTCCCGTCCTCTCACTCTCTTATGCCTTATAATCTTTCTTTTGACTTTGTCATTCAACTGAAACTGCTCTCCAAAGTTATTGATGAGCTCTTAATTAACAAATCGAATGAACTTTTCTCAGTGATCATTTTTTTTAAACCTTTCACAGCATTGGACACTGTTCATCACAATTTCCTCCTAGACACTCTCTCTTCTCTCAATTTTCATACACTGTTCTCTCCTACCGTGTTTCCCCGATAATAAGACCTATCCCGAAAATAAGCCCTCCCCTTACTGTGTAAGATTCCTCTAAAATAAACCCTCCCCCGAAAATAAGCCCTATTGAGATTGCTACTGTAGTGAAAGTGATCCCCTGCGCTACACGCTACACTACGGTACCCTCTGTATGCACCGTCTCCCCCCCGCCCCCCCGTGAAACACACGCCGCGCTCCAAGCTGCATCCAATCAGAGCTGCAGCAGTGAGCGCGTCATCCTGTTCTTCTCCAGTGATTTGCTTGCTGGCGCCATTGAGAGCAGTGCCGCAGAGGAGAGCTGAGGCAGGACAACATAAGCCCTCCCCTGAAAATAAGCCCTCTGGTGTTTTTCTTTCCAAAAAATTTAATAAGACAGTGTCTTATTATCGGGGAAACACGGTAGTTCTCCTTCTGTCTTAATACTTTTCAGTCTCCTTTGCTGATTCATCATTTATGTCATGCCCACTAAGGTAGGCAAGGTCTCTCTTTCTTTCACTTGGTGACCTCATCAGCTCTCATGGATTCAGTTACAGTCTCTATGCCAATAACTCATAGATCTATATATTATCTATCCAACCTTAATAGCTCTCCTGATTTCCAGTATTACATCACAAACTTCCCAATGGACATTTCAAGCTGGATTTCTGATAGGCATGTCAAAGTCAATATGTCAAAAACAGAATTCACTATCTTCCTCTAAAATCTGCCCCTCTTTGGAACTTCCCTATTACTATTGAGGGCATCATCATCTTCCCATTTATCTAGGCTTGTGACTTTTATGTTATCTTCAGTTTCTCACTATCTTTCATCCCACATGTCTAATCAACTTATGAATCTTGTTATCTCTAGCCCCTCAGAAATTGCATAAATCCCCTTTCTCCCCACTCATATTGTCATCACCTTAGTGGAGTTCTTCATCATCTCCTGCCTGGATTACTACAATAGTTTTATGTTTTGTCTTCCTACCTTAGCCTTTTCCTCCTACTCTAATCTGTCCTCCACATTGCTTCTTAAAGTGCAGATCTAATCACGTCTATCTTCCTAATCAATAAAAATCACCATTGCCTTTTCACCTCTGGGGTCAAATAATCTCCTATGTGGCATTTTGATCTATTCACAAGTTGATCCCTTTCTGTCTTTGCTTTCTCCTGTAGCATACTTGCCTTTCTGCACATATAACACTGTCATCTCTGTACATCTGCTCTGGCTTTCCTTCATTCCTGGATTAAATTTCCTTTTTGCCTCTACCTCTTGGATTCCATGGTTTCCTTTAAGACTCAATTTAGGCAGTACTTTCTACAGGAAGCTTTTCTTCATATTTCCAGCTGCTAGTTCACTCCCACCCAAATATTTACATTTATTTTGTATATATTATATATTGTATATACTATATGTTACAAGTTCTTTGGGATTTAAGTTTCCAGTGGGCAAAACTTTCAGTTTTGTCTTTGTATTCACACTACTTAGCATAATGCCTACCATGCAGTAAGCCTTTAATAAATGTGTATTGATTATTCTTTAAACTCATTTGATCTATCATTAGATTTGATTTATATTTGTTGAACTTCTGTAATATAATTATTATAATTGGGGTTGTTGTCTTTTTTTCTGTCCACATCCCATTTTTTGGCATGACTTATTTTAAACATATCAAGTTCAAGTTGTTCTAATTGCCATACTTTTTCTCATTTTTATTTAAGTTTTATATTCGTTTTTATCTTTGCTCTAATAAGTTATATATGCCTGGAAGCTGGTTCAGGGTTGACTTGCGCATCAGTAATGAGTCATTTCCTGACTGTTAAAATATAATCCCTTTCATTTTTTATGTTATGAGCACCTTCCAATTCTTTTCTGAAAATATTCATGATATAAAGGTGTAAGCTTCTATATAATTTACAAGTCTTTCGCCTTTTGCATTACTTATTCTTGACCAATATTTTCCAATATATTTTTCAACATCCTTAGCTTATTCTCACCCTTGGAGAGTCTTACCAAATTCTTCTCAGATTTCCTCTATAACTTCTTTCTTTGCAGTCAATTTTGATTCATAATTTGTAGTTATTTAGGGGGTAGTATTTTTGTAAAAAAAAATATATATATATTTTCATCAGCACTACAATAAAAAGATGACCAAGTGTCCCATGAAATGATGCTTCTTGTTGCCTTGGAGTACCTGATAAAACCAGTCCTGTCAATTCCTTAATTCATCTTCTCGAGATGAACCTGTGAGACAACCTTCCATTACATTACAAATTTCTTCTTCTGGTTTCATTTATAATGAGGATGTAAAACTTACAAAATTCAACTCTTCCATTAGCATATCTACTTGTTCACTGGACAAGGACATCAAATTTGGAGTATCAGCAGCTAAGTTAATTTTTTTAGATGGTCTGAAAACTTTGTGATTTTTAGAATATCCTTCCTCCTTCCTCACTGCTGAGCCAGTCATTGCAGAAGCAAAAGAAAGTCACACAAGACTAAGGACCATTTGGTATTTTTTATCTTTCATTGGTGACCAAGGCCATTCCTAGTTATACCAATCAGAAAAACAAAATGAAAAAAAAAGAAACCTAATCCTCTCAATATTCTTTCCCCTTAAGTATTTGAAGAAGGTTACCATACCTATTTTCCCCCTCCAAATTTACCTTTTTTCCAAGTTAAATTTTCCTAATGCCTAACACCAGTTCATTTCAATTTATCTAATAGACAACTAAGTTACCCAGTGGTTAGAGCTCCTGGCCTGGAATCAGGAAGACATAAGTTCCAAGCCAACCTCAGGCACTTGGTACCTGTGTGACCCTGGGCATGTCACTGTATTTGCCTCAATTTCTTTACCTGTCAGATGAGTATAATACATGAGTAGAACCTCCCAGGGTTGTTGTGAGTTTCAAATAAAATAATAATTGTAAAGTGCTTATCACAATGCCTGGTACATAGTATGCACTATAAAATATTAGCTATTGTTATTATTTGAACAAATTAAAAGTACCTTCTATGTTCAAGGCTCTGCATTAGACTCTGGCGAGTGCAAAGACAAAAATTAAATAGTTCTTGCAATCAAGGGGCTTATATTCTACTTGTGGGAGCAATATATGCAGCAGTAGTGTCAAACTCAAATAGAAATTGATCCCTGTACTGTGTATTGACTTAGAAAAACACAAATTAATATTATCTATGTTGTATTTTTACTTATTTTATTAAACATTTCTCAGTTAAATTTTAATCTGGTTCCAGCCACACTAGGGAGTTACAGACATTGAGTTTGACACCTCTGATGTACACAGATGAGTAAATATAAAACAGTTTGACGGGGGAGAGAGCGTATTACAACTGTCAAGAAAGGCTTCCTGATGCAGGAGATACAGAAACTTAGTCCTGAAGGAAAGAAAAGATTCTTTCAATTGGTGATGAGGAGGGTGTGCTTTCCAGGTCTGGGGAACTACATGGGTAAATGCATGGAAGTGGGACATGGAACACTGATTTTGGGAAACATTAGTACATGTTGACCAGATCATAACATGTGGGGAGAAAAGTAACAGGGAGCAAAAGCTGGACAGATTGAGGACTTTAAGCACCAGGCTGAGGAATTTATGTTTCAGACTAGAGGAAATGGGGAACCATTGCAAATTTTTGAATGGTAATACCATGCATAGTCAGATGTGCCTTAGGAGGTTTATTTTAGTAGCTGTGTTGAAGTTAGAGTAGAGGGGGGAGAGGGAAGATAAGAGATTAACTAAGAGGCTATTAAAGTAGTCCAGGTGAGAGGTGGAGGCAGTAGATGTTTGAAGGAAGAGATAGGGGGCAAATATGAAAGATTTTTCTAGAGGTTAAATTCAGGAAGACTCAGCAACTGATTGAATGTGGAGGAAGAGACAGATAAAGACAGAGGAGGGAGACAAGTCAGTGATGGCTTGGAGGATATGAACCTGGATGACAGAGATAATAGCAGAGCCCTTGACAAAAATAGAGAAATTTTGAGGAAGAGCAAATTTAGGGGGAAAGATAATGGGATTACTTAATTTATACGTGTTAAGTGCGAAATGACAATGGGAAATACAGGAAGAGATATCCAGTAGGCAGTTAGTGATATGGACCTGGGGTTCAGGAGAACAATTGGATGGCAAAGTAAAGTGTAGAATATTAAGTTCCTTGAGGTTAGAGGCTCTTGTTTTTGTTTCTCTTATACTAATCCCTGGCATATAGTAGGTGCTTGATGAATGTTTGTTAAATTCATTTAGATTAAATGGTCTTCAGTCCCTTTAACATCCTGGTCACCCTCAATTGCATGTCTTATTACTTGTTGTCTTTTGTAAACTGTAGTGCCCACTGCCGAATACAATACTTCAGATATGTCCTGAAAGAGCAGGTGGCAGAGGTACTTTCACCTCCTTTGTTCTATTATTCCTCATTTAAAGATCTCCTTCACTTTTTCTGGCTTATATACAGTTCACTCATTTTGAGCTTGTAGTCCACTAAAACTCCCAGATCTTTTTCACGGGACTTCTTATACTTGAGAACATCATCTTATACTTGACAAACTGATTTTCTTTTCACCCCAAGCGTGAGACTTTATATTTATTGTTCTTGTATTTTTTTATTAGATTCAGCATATCATTCTAGCTTGTCAGAATTTTTTGTGTCATGATTCTATCATCTGCTAGCTCTTCCTTCCTGGCTTTATATCCACTGCACATTTGCTAAGCATGCCACCTAATGCCTTCATCAAAGCCACTGATAAAAGTGTTAAATAGTACAGACAGGTTATTAAGGTGTGCCAGTAGAGACCTCTCTACAAATGAGGAGTTTTGGGGTCCAGTCATTCAACCAGTTCTGATACACCTAATTGTACTATTGAATAGCCCACTTCTCTTCATCTTGTTGACAAGGAAAGTGTGAGTTAATTTTGTCTAATGTTTTGCTGAGAAATAGTTTATAGACTCCACCCTCTTCACTTGAAAAAACAATAGGCATCACTTGCCCTTCTCTTGTCCTGCAGCACCTCCCCAGTTTTCCCTAGTCTTTCAACAATACCTCAGTAATCACATCTATCAGTTATTTTAGAATCCTGCTATGTAGTTTGTCTGGACCTGTTCCTTTAAACTAATTGAGAGTAGTTAGGTGATCTCTTATTATCTCCTCATTTATCTTGGGTTTCAAAAATCCTTGTTAACGATTTTTATTCTTTTCCTCTTAGTCTGAAGATCATTCTCCTTAGCAGGGAAAACAAGCAAAATTAGATTTAAGTAGTTTTTCCTTCTTTATCTCATGCCTCTTCCATTATTCCATCCCCACCTGCTTGGGTAGCAGTCCTGTTCCTTCTTTAATCATCCTATTAACTCCACCATCACTAAAAATAAAAAGCATCTTTCTATTGTCAGCATTCCCCATCAACATTAGTTCGTTTCTAGCCCAAGTATGCCTGACTCTATTTTGGTAGTTCCATGCTATGGTTCTGTATTCATCTGCCTTTACCTGATCTTTACTTCCATCTTCTACACGTCTTTAAAAAAAAATCTAAAATGGCTGATGAGTTCCTTGTGTATTCACAGGATGTGCCTTTTCAAACAGTGTCCCCTTTTCTTACTTATCATAATTGTTTGTATCATCAGAGTTGCACTGAGAATCTCAGTTGGGCTAACTTTTCCTGTGAAGTTTTATGCCAAGGAATCATATCTATCCATTCTCTAATCATTTGACATCTGTCGTATTAAAATCTTAGGTGCACATATGACAATGTCAAATTTTCCTCTCTATTACAAATTCTAAGACCCAATGATCAGTTTGTCACAAAGTTACGATCATTTCTACTTCAGCAATTAATTATTAATTATTTGTCAAAATCAGAGATTTTTCCTTCATGTCTCAGATTTGTTTCCTACTTCAGTAACCCCAAATACGGGCCATTATCACTGTACATTGAGATTTCTGCAGTAGTTTCCTAAATGATCTGTTTTCTTTCCTCTCCAGTCCACATTCTTTACAGTCACAAGTTCAACTTCCTAAAGCTCCATTTTGAATGAATTATTGCTTCCCATGAACAAGAATCTAAAATGGCTATATGTTGGTTATTATATCAAGCTCATTAACCTGGCTGTTATGGGAATGGGAATCTGAAGATCTTCCCTGCCCCTAGGCCCTTTGATAGGTTTAGGTGACTCTGAGAACCTTCCCTGATTTGAGAATATGCTCTGCCCCCTAATGGACTGAATGTGGTCACCTGGAGCCTGTGGTGGGAGGCTTGTTCTTCAGGGACACCCACACCTTGTTACTTTGTGATTGGGCAGTGGGTCACAAGGGTTGTGATGGTCTCTGACCCAGAAGAAGGCTGTATACCCTGATGTGAGGTTTTGCTTTGGGGCTCACTTTGGGAAGAGTTGTGTGATGTGGCCAGAAGAGACTCTGGGCAGCCATTGAGCCCCCCCCCCCCCCAGACAGGTTTGAAAACCCAGATGTTGGTGCTTTCCTCTCTGGTAACTGACTAGGTATGGATGTAATGGTCAGACAGTAGGAAGCCCTGTCTGCTGATTTGTTTCTCTGTCTGCTTGTAACTTCTGTTTGTATTCTGTCTGTATTTTCTGAAGTTCAGGGTGCTGACTTTTTCCCCTGAACTAAGTAAATGATATATGTTTGATTGATTAAAATAAGATTGTTAACCCATTTTGAGTTGCTTTCCTTTGGAAAAGCAGATCTAAGAACTTGTGTTGGCAGCCATCCTGGGTATGCTAGGGTGCTTGCTGCTACACTGGCACATCTTTAATTTGGTCCTACCTTGTCCAACCAGTTTCCTACTTTTTCCCAACATGAACCCTGATCTGGTAATGAAAATATATTTATTGTTCCCTTCAAACCTCAACTGAAAAAGCTTAATTCTCATTATTTGACTCATACTAAACATCCCCTACTAAAACGTTCTCCCCTTTCTCTTTGCCAGTTCATTTCCTATTCATTCTTCAAGGTTCATCTCATATCTACCTTCTCAATCTGAAAAGCATGCTGCTTACACTTTCATACAATCATTAATAAAAATTATGAGATGGATCAAGCCTTTCTTGATTATTACAACTCAGAAAAATCTTGTCCTCTTAAGAATTTCAGTAGCATGCAGTCTGTACCATAGAGCTTAGCACTCAATTATATTTTGTAAGTTATATCTGTGTGTATATACATGTGTGTATAAACAAGTATACATAAAAATATATATTGGTTGCATTTATTCACATACGTGTATATGTATGTGTATATGTATATATGTATGTGTATACATATGTGTGTATATCCATATATTTTTTCTTTCTGCTAAATTACAAGTACCCCAAGAGCAGAGGCAATAATCCTACTTTTTGGTACTCCTACACAGTAGACTTTTGAGAAGTACTGATTTTTTTTTTCTTCTGTGATTTCTTTTTGTGTTAAATTCTTATACTGGTAGAGTAGATGGAATGTTAGGCCTGGAGTCAGGAAGACCTGGGTTCAAATATGCCTTTAGATATTTACTAGTGTGATCCTGGGCAAGTCACTTAACCTTTGTTTGCCTCAGTTTTCTCAAATGCAAAATGGAGATAATAATAGCATCTATCTTGCCCAGTTGTTATGAGGATCAAATGAGATAGTATTTGTAAAGCACTTTAGTACACTTAGAACACAGTAGGCACTTAATAAATACAAGTCTCACATACTTTTTAAAAAAGGAACTAATTCTCAATTAAATCAGTAAACAAGATAAAAAGGAAACATTTCCATAGATTTCACCAAATGTGAAATTTAGCAATACAAGGACCACCCTTTTTGGAAAACTAATGATATTAATAGAAAACCAGATTGGGGGTCACCACCTTTGAACCAATGAAAGGAGGCAACAGTATCAATGAACTGAACTCATTTCACTAAGCAAGAACAATTGTGGGCACTGGGCAAAGGGAAGAGTGTGACAAAGGACCTTATCTACCTTTCTGTATATCAAAACATCTAAGTAAGAGCCATCCTCAGGTCAGATGTTACCTGGATGATGTAGGTCAAGGATAAGCCTTTGGAGGAAGCACTGATTGAAGAGTAACTCAGAGACACCAGGGTAGCCACAATGAAAGTGACCAGATTCATGAGGATATCTGTTCTTAGTGCAAACCACCGGAGTGCACAATTAAAATACAGGAGGTGACTAGAATTTTCATCATTTAATATCTTAAACCTGAAATAAAGAGAATTTCAATAAAGAGAAGCCTGAAATTGAGAACTTAGATTATTTAAACATATTTGTTCTTTACACATCTGCAAACAGATGCTTAAGAAAGACTAGGAGCATAAAGCATTTTCTGTACGGTTGAAAAAAAACAACACTGTTATTTCATGGTTCCCTACAGAATGCAGCAGTTAGCTACCTTTTTTTTCATTAATGCTGTCCAAAAGTAGAACAGGCTGCTTGGAGAGATGGTGGGCTTCCCCACTGTAGTTTTCAAGAGGATATTGTAGAGGGAAATTCATCTAGTATATAGGCCATGTTAGATGGCCTCTAAAGTCCCTTCCAATTCTAAGACCCTGTGATTCCATTTCTATGCTTTTTAAAATCTTTAGACCATGCTGGGTTTTTGTTAACACATATTGTGAGAAAGCCCATCCTTCTAAAAAAAATAATGCTGTCATATAATGTAGGCAGCCATCAATACGACATGTTTTTAAGTATCCCCAGACTAGCTTTTCAGTAACTGCCTCTTTTCTCCTATAGCTTATTTTCTTCATTGTTTAGTAAAAAAATAAAAACTTCCAACTGCCATGATATTTCTTTTGTACAGATATAAATTCCAAATATTCAGCTGACAGACTAGGAAGCTAGAGGCATTATCTTTGTGGTTAGTTTCACAAGATACAGAATCACCATCTGGAGTTCAACTTGGGAATATTTCCTGATGTAGCCTATTATAATTAGAATTCAAACTCCTTTAGAAGTTTATGATATGAGATAAATTCTTGACAAGAGAACACATCAGTCAGTATTTATTGGAAAGGTATGGGGGACATAGTATTCTTTAAGGTTCTTTCATGAGAAAACTTTCATGGGAAAAAAATTTTAAGAAGTCAAGGGTTTAATCTAAGTGTTTGGCATGAATGATTGTATGGATAACTGCATTTCTCTCTTCCCTCTAAAACAAAATAGAACGTTCTTGACTGTATGACAAAGCCTGGTGATGCATGCCTGTAATCCTTGCTACTGGGAAGGGCTGAAGCTTAGCTGATCTCTTGAGCTTGGTGTCTATACTAACTGATGGGAGCCACCAGGTTGCCTAAAGAGGGGTGGGGGTTGGGGATGGCAAACTGACCCAGGCTGAAAATAGAGCAGGTCAAAGTTCATGGACTAATCAAAATGAGAACAGGACTAAATATAGCCTCTGTACATCCAGCTTGGGATAGGGAGACCTAGGCTTTATACAATTTTTAAAAATTTAAATTAATTTTAAAAAATTTTAAGGATGTATGATTGGTAATATCTTTAACCAAACTGATAATGTATGTAGCTGTGATAAAAATTTCAGTTTGATTTTTATTTCAAAATCTAGGATAAAAGACAATTAGAATCAGGATTTGAAATAGGGTAGTCCTTTAAGAAAGGAATCTTTGGTCTGTGTGGAGGTTGCCAATAAATGTACTTCCTATTGAGAAAACTCAGAAAGTGATCAGTAATAAACCCTATAACTTAGTTATTTCCAACTGTCATTTAATGCATGTATGTTTTGTAATTTTTATGGGTCTACAAAACTTTTGCCATCAAAGGTCTTTATGAAAATTTGGATACTTTGCCCCCCTCCTTTCTTCCAGCCCTTTCATCTACCTGGCTTCTGGTTCGTCTCCTGTTATCCCCACACCATCTTAAAGTAGAAATATTGAGGCTCAGGGTGGGGAAGAGTTGAGCATTTTTGCAGAAGAGAACACTGATATCATATGGAGTCTAATTTATTGTTTGGGAAAGGAAACAATAAACCCTTTCTGCAGGAGCCCCCTAAATAGAGGGAAAATGACTGTTCTCAACTCTTCTGGAAACTCAGAGTGAAAAGCATTTTATGGCTATAAAGAAACCTCTGGAATAAATGGAAGAATCCTCAAGAATCTGAAAGACTTAGTTTGTATAGAAGCATTTCATCCCTGTGCAAGGCAGTAAGTTAACTTCAATAGATTCTGAAGACTGCTTTGTCTGAAGAACTCAATGTAATCTAGTTGTGATATATGTGCAGTGGTATAGAGAAGTGTTTGCCTATTTCTTATAATTTAAGGTGACATTAAGCAGGATCATTTTCCTTTAAATATCTCCCTCACTGCTTATGATGATACACAAAATTTCACCATTAGCATTAGTAAAGAATATGGTTGATTTTTATGAACATGTTGAGTTGAATTATTCTGGTTTTGAGGTAATGGGAACTATTTTATTTACATGCTGGGATTTCCTTACTTGTCCCTTAAGTTGGAAAGAGGGTATGAAGTTAGCTAGCTAATTTAGTGGTTATTTGGTAACTGTGGGTGAAACACCACAAAGCTTCCATCAGTGGAGTTCTTGTTTGGCTGGTAGTGAACATGGGCCTGCAAGAATGAACCAATGAGCCTCATCCAGAGAGCCCAAGTTGGTGAATGCCAAACTTCTTGTCTTAAAGTCCTCCTAATGCTCAGTCCAGAGAGAATTAGACTGCTTAGACTAGATATTGGGTAAACTTTAATCTAGAATAATTTAAGGTCTAAGTATATTTCTTCTGTATGTACTTTATTTGCCTTAACTTTGATTTGTTATTTAGATGCATAGAATCAAAGGTTTAGAGCTTGGAGCTTAGAGCTTAACTCAGTGAATCAACCTGGCTCAGGGGCCAGGAAGGTCTAGAAGGCTTGAGCCCTTAATTTGGAGTTTTCGGATCCGGAGAGTTCTGTAAGGAGTGTAAAGTGAAAGAGCCATAGGGTTGAAGGCGAGGTACCTTGAGAAGAAACTCATAGGTCAGGGAGTCCTAAAGCCCCAGGACTGGCTTTGGCATCTTTTAAAGGGATTCATTCCTGTGGTAATTAAGCTTTTTAGTTTCCCAGCTTGGTCTGTTTAAATATACCTCCCAGGGCAAGTTGTGAAACTTCAGGCCTTTATCAGCTATGGCTTTGTAGTCTCCTTTATTAGATCACTTTACAATTGGATTGAGGCACAGAAGAGGGGCCAAAGTAAAGATGTAAAAACAGCAGAAAGGAGAAAGGATGCTAGACTTGGGGGTAGGCTGTTAAAAGTAAATTGCCCCAAGCACCCAGGTTCACTAAGGTCTGGCTCTATGCAAGAAAAGGGCCTCCTTATTTAGACATAGTACTAATATGGTTAGAACTTTAGTCTGCCTGTGGAAGCACTGGACTATTTGAGAAATTAGTGACCCAGTCATTTAGCATTGCCCTGGGCTGTCATTTAATCCCTGAGCCAGAGGTTTTGGGGGCATCTGCTATTTAAGTGCTACAGAAGGTCAAAGCCCTTTGCACAGATAGAAGTGAAGAACCAAGGGCTGAAGTGTCATTTGTTCCTATTAACCAGCTGACAGATGCAATGCTGAGACCACTCCAGGGCACTGTTTGGTGCTTACTTGCTGATAAATTCTTCCTTTTTATTATAGGCATGAATGATGCCCAGACCTTGCATAGAGGAAGTGATGTGAGAGAACCAAGGAGACCGACTGATGTTTTCCACGCTCTTCAGCTCTTGGATTCCTCTGTGGAAAATTCTGCAAGAAAGCAGAGAAGCAAGGAAGGCTGTGTGTGGGGGCACCAGGAGCACCATCAGTAAGTTAACACCACTTAGAGAGCTAATATTTACATGGGGGATCTTGAAGACTAACTTATTTCAACCTCTACATTTGCAGCTAAAACTAAATTGAGACAAAAGATCCAGGCCTCATCAATTCCTATCCCAAGGAGTTAAGGGATAATTCAGGCAGGATTTGAATTCTAATATTCCAAGGGATTAGGCATAATTCAAGCAGGTTTATCTTGTAGCCTGATAGCTATGGGGGGGGGGGGGGCGCGGCAACCTAAACGAATTATTAGCAGCCTTTGTTTCTTCATCTACAAAATGGGAATAATATTCCTGGCAGTAGGTCCCTCATCAGATTGTTGTTAAGGAAAATTGGTTTGTAAACCTGAAGGTGTCACAGTTTTCCAGCATTTAGCATCATCATAGGCTTTAGAACTAGGAGAGATCTTGGTCTAGCACCCTCATTTTACTGAAGGGGAAACTGAGGTCAAGAGAATACAAGTGTAAATGGCTTGTCCAAGATCACTCAGCCAGTGGGTAGCAGAGTTGAGGGCCTAGCCCTAAGTCCTCTGGTTCTAAACCCAGTGCCAGGGAATGTACCTTGTTACAGATGAAGTGTTATCTGTTCATTAAAAATAAACCTGGTAGGACTCTTCCTTTGACAAGACTTTAACAGTTAAATTTTACAGTTTGTGCATGAAGCTAATAAAACTAAGTTCTTCTCAAAACAAAAATATTCATTGTTGGTTGATTTATACTGCCTTGAAAAGGCAGTAGAAACACCAAACTTTAGGTTCACTTTGTTGCTCTTTTTTTGAGGCTACAAACTGTTTTACCTTTGCTATATAGGAGCAAACACCTACACAAAAAAAGTTTAGTCACTGACTGAGAAGCTTATCTAAATTTTCCAGTCTTCATCAACATGTTTCTAACCTCATGTGAGCCAAGTCTTTTATGTGTAGGCTTTGTTGTCTGCCTGGGGTATCAGACACCTCCCTGGATTTGGAGTCAGATGACTAGAGTTAGAACCCTGTCTTTTCCGCTCAGTGCCTGTGTGATATTAGGCAAATTATTCCTCTTCTCTAGGCCTCAGTTTTTCCATCTGTAAAAATGAAAGGATTGGACTAAAGGATCTCCGGGGTCCTTTCTAGTTCTAAATCCTATAATCCAATAATCTTAGGTCAACACTAGAAGGACCAGGTACATCAACTGATGCAAAAATTGGCTTGGTCTTTTGAGATATTCTTCAATGGAGCATATCATTATAGCTTTGCTAAAGTTCATTTCAGGAGAGCTTTTTCCTAATGTCAGGTTAATGTCCTATACCCTATTAAATGAAAACCTCTTCTAGGGCAAAGACTACTCTTTCCTGGGGCTCAGAAAAGTAAAGTGATCTTCCTAGGGCCACAGAGCTAATAAATGTCAGAACTAGAATGTGGATTCATTTCTTCTGACTACAAATTCTAAGTTCTATCCACTACACCAGGCTGCCTTCCCTCCATAGCAGTGATTATAATCAACCTGTGTGTTTAATCTATAAGGTAGTATATATCTACAGTACTAGGGGTAAAATATATGATATCTAGACTAGCCTTATAACTACAATTCTACAGCTTTCATAAGGTGAGTCAGTATCTTATGTCTTGGCACTAGCATACGACTTTGGGTGTATAGACCATCTATTCAACTGCATCCTGGAGTGTTTGTGAAAACTATACTGAAGCCAGGGTAGTAATTCTGTGTGATATATCTAAATATTGAGTAGGACACAGGTAAATATATAGGAGCAGTGGGAAAGAATAGAGAAACGGCCTCAAATTGACAGCAAGACTTTTCTGAAGACTCCACTGTTTCTCTCCCTTAGAAAGGGCAGGTTTTACTTGGTTGACCACAGTCAGTGACATAATCATTACCCTTAGGATAGCATGAAATTATATTGTAGAAATTGACTATTCTGAAAACAAACTTTCTCCAGTATGAAAACAGGATTGAAATAAATTAAGCTCAGGAAAACTATGCAAGGTCAGTCTGAAATTCTTAGCTCCCCAAAGTACCAAGACACAATCTGGAATAGGCTCCACCCAGATTTTTTTCCTCCATTCTTTAACAGTAAATTGAGGCTGGTCTTTGAAGATGATTCCTAAATGTTCTTATAATGACTTATAATGAGAGATGCTAACACAAGAAGTAGTTCTGCATGCCTCTGCCATGGGAAGGGAAGGAGAAGGGAATAAGTGTACCTATACATGCCACACACAGTAGAGGTAGATGTGTTGTAGTTGGACTGAATTAGAGTCTATAGATTGCTAGAGCTAAGTCTTTGAAAACCTGCACCTTATGAAGTATTGCTTTTTCTCTACAGTTGTCAGTTAGAAGTCTTAGGACCCCAGAGGCTTACCCTCTAATTCCTTTCTGTTGGGCCAACCATATTTGAAAAGATTAGCTGATTTAGGCCATTTTCTGGCCTCATACTTGACTCTGATGTTTCCCAACCAAGGAATGCTTTAGTGATTCTTCCAATTGTTCTTGCCATGCCACATCATTTCAGTGTCCTCACTCCCTCTGGCTAATTTTTAACAATGAAGGTTGTAGAGATGATTGGTCTGGCAAAGTACCGGTGGAAGGAAAGGGCTCGGGAATGGGGAATGACCCATGCTATAGGATAATAGAATATTAGAGCTGTGAAGGGACTTTAGAGATTACCTAGTCCAATCTGCTCATTTTACAAATGATAAAACTATGGCCCAGAGAAATAAATGATGATGATGGTAATAATGCTTATGAGTTAGGCAGTAAAAATGATCACCCCCATTTTACAGATGAAAAGACTAGGCCCAGAAATGTTAAATGACTTGTCTAGAGTCCCATAGCTGGGAAGCAGTAGAGCTAAGAGCCCAGCAAGTTCAGAGCTCTATCAGAGTGAGAAAAGTTAAGAAAAGCTGTTTTTGCTTCCCTGTGTCTCACTTGGTCTCATCCTGATGCTTCTCCTTCTAGTCTGCCTCTGCCTAGGCTTTCTGCCTTAAGTCACCATCAGTAGGATCCACAAGCCTTCCCAGGATTCATTAGGACTCTCCATCTTTAGACAAACAATGAATTTTCTCAAAGAGAAGTTAATTCATCTATACAGCTTTTATTAGATTAGAATGCTAAATCTGGAAGGACTCTTGGGAATCATGGTCCTGAGAGCAGCAAGGACTTGCCCAGTTCCTAGATCTGGAGGTGTCCCTAGCTGTCTCCTCTCCTTGAGGTATGAGCAAAGGGACTACTGATGTGAGGGGAGGACATCTGAAACTTGGCTCTGACTTCAGAAGCAATGATTGTCTTTCAGAAAATGTCTTTTCTTTGATAGAAACCCCCCAAATCAATTTATTCTGGATAAAATAAAAAGATATTTAAATACCACACGGCATTTATGGCCACCAAAGTACCAGTCTGACAAAGGATCTTTGACCACACCTCACCCAGCAGTAGCATCAACAACTTACCGAAAGAGAATGTAGAAAATGACAGCTAGAACAGCCAACACAAAGAGTACAGCAGGAAACACCACCGCTAATATAACTAAAATAGATAACACCATAGAAAATTGCTGCAAAAAGTTCTCAGTGTGAAACGGCAGCCTCACATCCAACTCATCCATGTCCTTGGAAAAACGGTTCATTAGCCTGCCAGTGGGAGTTGTGTCAAAGAAACTCATTGGGCTTTTTAAGATCTGTGGGGGGAAAAAAACAGGAATTTATATGGAGCAGTGATCTTTGGTGCAATGTTCTAGGGTCATTGAGCAAACTCAAAACCATTTTGCTGGAATTTGTGTTATAGACTGAGAGCTGGGAAAGACCCAAGAGGTAATCGCATCCCACATTAGCATTTTACCAATGGGAACACCAAGTGTCTGAGTGGGGAGAGACACAGGCAGAGAGCAGCAGAAGGAGGGTGTGAAATCAGGTCCTCTGACCCCAAATCCAGTGACTGTGTTTAGTTCTTCTTGTGGCTTGCATTTGTTTTCCCTCTATCCCATACTGTCAAGCTCAGGGTCAGAGATCTAGAACTGAAAGGGCCCTTAGGACATGTAGTCCAGCTCTTCCACTTTGCAGCTGAGTGAAGTTTAGAGGTGAAGCAACTTGCCTAACCTGGAAGAGATTCTAGAGGTCACCGAGTCCAAGGCTCTAAATTTTATAGCTGAGGACACTGTAGCTCAGTGAGGTCACACATGTAGTAAGCAACTAAAGCAGGATTTGTACCCCAGGTCCCTTGACTACAAATCTCTCTTTCTGTTACTCCACATGAGAGTCATATGTTCATTCTTGAAGGGATCTTACAGATGCCTCCCAACATCTTTGTTTAACAGATGGGGAAACTGAAGTTCAGGGAGGTTACACAGATAGTGAATAGTAGATCAAGGACTGAGATCCAAGACTTATGATTCTCAATCCAGTGAATCCCATAGTTTGAGTTTTTGTTTTTCATTTTCCACCACAACTCCCCACCCCAAAAATCTCTGATTTAGCAAATCACCTACTCTGTCCTACCTTTTCAAATACACGATCATGTAATGTGGAAGATGCCATTAGAGTTGTCTTGGTGAAAATAAATCCTTTTATAATACTGAAAATGATCACAGACATCATACTCGCCACATACACCCACTGATAAATGGGTTGCTTGGGATTCACCAATATATCACTAGTCTCACAATTGGTCTCATTATTATGAGTCCTACAGCCCATCTGTGGAAAGAAAACAGATAAGAAGCTCATGAAATGGTGATGTATCTGAATTGTCTTTTCGACAACATAAGGGAAAGGGAGGTTAAAGGAGCATTTCAGGGAGAAATTGAAAAGGAAGATGGGATAGATTTTGAAAACTTGAATTATTGCTGATGACATAGAGTAGGCTTTATGTTACCAATGAGTTTGTGTCTTAGGACCAGGAATCCAGGGCAACCATTTCTCAGTGTAGGGGCCTATGTCTCATTAGGTTCTGCCATTTAGTGGAAAAAGCAAGCAAACAACTGTGCATCTTTCATTTCAAAGCAGAAGTAAATGGACTAGAGAACAAGGATAGCTAGATAGAAGGATAGAAGGATAGCTGAGGGAGGCCCAAAACAGAATTCATCCCTTTGGCCTCCCACAACTCTATGATCTCAGTTGCATTTGGCACTCAGAAAGCAAAGTAAAATTGAGTATGTTGTGAAAGTACTTAAACCACCTCAAAGTAACATGGGGTGAATGTGATACCAGAGCACCCATCACTACTACCTGCTGTGAATGGTTTTGGAGAAGTCAGTTTATGTATTGGAACCTCAATATTCCTATTTATAAAATAAGACATATAGCTCTGCCTACTTCTAGTAAAGAAAGGAGGTAACATGCACAAAATGTTTTGAACCTCTTATAAGAAATGTGTGGAGTAAATTCAAGGGATTCTCATTTTGACCCTAAACTGATATCTAGCTCCATCTCTTTTAAGTGAGAATGTAGCTATCTGGTAGCAATCCGAGAAGATATAATATCGGGGCAGCCAGGTAGCACAGTGAGTAAGAGCACTGGCTCCAGTGTTAGGATGATCTGGGGATCAAATCCGGGCTCAGATACTTAGCACCACACCCAGAAATAACTGGCCATGTAACCTTGAGCAAGTTATTTAACCCCGATTGCTTAAAAAAAAAAAGATATAATATCCTGCTTAGAAATGCCTTTTTAATTTTTCTCAGGGTTGTGTGTTTAAATTCACATGACTGTTAAGGAACAAACACAGGCCATTTTCTAAATAGTTTTATTGCTTATGATAATAAAACACATGGAAATTAAGAGACTGATGGATGAGCCTTTCATAAAGCAAAATTCTCAGTGCCTTCCTCAAAGTGTAACTTATAAAGGACCCAACTTGGGAAAAAGATGCCATCATGCTCTAGGTTTTGACCTGCCATTTATGGAGAGCAAGAAAATGCATGAACATGGAGATATTATGAGCCAAGTTGCCCTTGTAAGGATAAAGAGAGAAGATAACATCAAGATCCTCATGGATATTTTACAGCCTTCTGCAAAGTCTTTAAGAACACTGTAAGTAACTAAAGCTCTTCTCCTAGTATCTTGGAGCTCTCCTTTGGAAAGTTAAAATTCATCACTTTTGGAATCTCTTTCCCCAAGGATGAAAAGTCTTTGTTTCCAAAGGTCATCTCCAGGGAGGTAGGTTCATTTGCTCTTCCAAAAGTTGGTAGAAATTTCTAGGATGTGTTCAGTTCCAAAGGTGCTTTGGGGTTTAGTGGATGTCTGCATGCTAGAGGGCTTTTGACCCTGTTTACCATATCAGCACTTCACTGTGGCTGCCACAGAAAAACCTGAAGTAGGAAGGAGTGAAGAATAGCTGAGCAGGGGTACTTTGAAGCAGGCACTTACCTGCCTGAGTTGGAGACACCACTTTCTGAGGATATTACAGAGAGTAGAAGTCAATGAGCATTTCCTTTTTGGCCAAATTTTAAAATCTATGTAAACTGGTTCTTTTTAAAAAACACTTTTGGTTCATGAAATTTTAGAGCTTCGGGAAACCAGAGAGATCCTCCAACCCAAACCCTTCATTTTACTTATGGAAAAAATTGATGCCCAGAGGGGACAAGTAACTTGCCTAAAGTGATATAGGTAGTAATTAGCAGAGCTAGGACTCTAACCCTAATTAGGTTTACTGGTTCCTAACCTAGTGCTCTTTCTGCTATAAGAGAGCTCAGAAAATCACTTTGATAATTGAGGAAAACTGGGGCCCATAAAAGGGAAAGTGTCTCGATCAAAGTCAGGCTTCAGACTTCCCATGAATTGCTCATTTTTGTGGGACCTTTTCTTGGGAAAACAGGTGTTTGGGATCTAAATTTGAAGCCTCCTTGGTTTTGATCATGGTACACAGAGCACATGGGACTTTGCTTCAGGTCACTGACCTAGTGGAGGTCATACTTCCTCTATGGTTTCTGACATCCCCAAGTATTGAAGGGTATTCCTCTGCCCTATTTATGCCACTTGCCCCACAAGCTTGAGTAGCAGAACCTGCCACCCTTCCTCAGGATTGAGTCACTGTGGTTCCCTAGTCACAAGGCCTACCTTCCTTCACAGACTCAGTGAGGACAAGAATCAGACCTCCACCTCTTTTAGTGTACCTATCCCAAAGATTGGATGCTTCCCTCCCCACTGGACTCTTCTTGCCCCACTTTAAGGTACTTCTAGTTATGTCTCCAAATGTTAGTGAAGGCTTAAAAAGCATGTTTGCCTTTAGGGAATTGAGAGTGAAGGTAGCTAATTACAAATATCATTATTTGTTAAACTTCTTTTAAAAAAAATAAAATGAATGAAACTTACCCCAGATCCCTGGTCTAGCCAGTAACCTAACCACAAGTTGCTGAAAGCTGAACTTCCAATCATCAGAAAGAAGAGAAACACCACAGAGATGGACAGGATATACCCTGGAAGAGGAGGGGGAAATCCCCAAACTAGTTATTCATATGATATAAACCAGGTCTTTCTGTCTTCCTGGAATCCAGATATTTTGTAGGTGTTAAAATGTACAAAGCAGTTTCTCTAGCTGCCCATACACTTATAGCTACCTATCAGGAACCTCCTCACATGAGGAAGCTCACGTGTGAAGTTCAGTGCACAAAGCACTGTCATCCTGGATTTATTTGTTCCCTTCAATTGGAAAATCGGTCCTGATTGTCTGCCTATGGCACCGGAGTGTGTTACAAAAATGTACCTTCATTGAGAAAGCTCAGAATTCTTAAATAGAATGCTGATCTCTGGAGGAAAAATACATGCACTATAAGCAACACAGATTCCACATCTCCAAGCTTGACACATTCCTTTTTTGGTGGAGATTCTGTTGTGAAAGCATGTACTATCTGAATTGGCTGAAGTCAGATTAGGTGATGAGAGCACTACATTTCAAGAGGTGAAGCTGGTCAGCT
The DNA here is from genome assembly GCF_028583685.1 of Petaurus breviceps papuanus. Lineage (NCBI taxonomy): Eukaryota > Metazoa > Chordata > Mammalia > Diprotodontia > Petauridae > Petaurus > Petaurus breviceps. The sequence continues at coordinate 10,353,712 of NW_027185754.1, read as the reverse complement.
TCTGGTTCCCACTTGTTTTTCCTTACAATAAGGGCTGGCAGCCTTACTGGAGATAAAGAATGATTCCATTGAAATACTGAATTCATCAGACTTTAGATTTCAGGAAGGGAATTGATTAACAGCATTAGTAGAAAGTAGTTATTGTTAAAGAGACCATAAGATGTGTACTGAAGAGTTTTACAAAGATTTAAGCATAAATTAAACCCAGAGGCATTTTATACCAGACCTCCAGCAGCCTTAATGTACGTGTGATATGTTCTCCAGGTCACTGATCCTTCCTGGGACGTTTCAGTCTGAATGAGTTGGTGCGTAGGAACTGCCAAGAAAAACACAAAGGGCAGTAGCCAGTAGCTGCACATAAGATCCCCACACGCAAACTGACTTCTAGTTGTGCAAACCAGTAGTTGTACAGAATCTCAACCCCTGCCACACTGTCACCCTAAGTCCTGTTCTAGTTTCTATGCATCTAGAAAATGGCTCCCCCATGTCCACACATGTAAGGTTAAACAAAATAGAGATACTGCCTGCAAGGGAGCCCTGGCAGCCCTGTCTGAATGTGACCTTCTTAATGTTGCCCTTTTCCCACCTCCTACTTCTCAACAGAGCAAAATGAAAAGGTCAACCCCCAAGCAGAGTCAGAAATCAAATTCCTTCCTCTAAGCAAAAGGCATAGAGTCAGGCTGATGAGTGCACTATAGATATACAGACTCTGTCCTGGTAAGAACAACTTTCACAGCTCAAGAGAGCTCACTGAATAAAAACCCCATTATATACTGACTTAGAACCTTTATGTTCCTTTGAATGTACTTAGCAGGGCTTAAGAACATTATGCTTCTCTCTGGGACAGCAAAATGAAGGGAGAATTCTCATAGGTTTCAAGAGTCATACATGCAGGTCCTAATGACTGCCCTCTCAGAGTGCTAAAAAAAAATTGACCAAATTTTCATCAGTTCATTAACACTACCTAGAGCATCTGTAATGTTCTTTTCTCTTTAACTGTATTCTACAAAATGTCCTCATGCCAAATGTAGCAGGCCTCAGTTTCTTGAATCAGCTTGTACATTCCCTTCTTTTTCCTTCCCATTAGTTTTCAGTAAAATGGATTGTTGATGGTCACATAAATTTTAGGTTAATAGAATACCTGCTAAGAAACAACATAGCTCTAAGGATGGGTAAAGCCATTTGACCTTAAGAGTTGAGGTGAGATGGTTCAATTGTTCTTATGTCCAGTGTAAAGGCACCTAATTCACTTTCTGCCAATTTCATTGAATCTTTCATTGCAGGCCCCCTTTGGGGCCGTCTACCCCATCTTTCCCTCTAGCATGTGGCAAGAGACAAATGATTCCTACTTCAAGGCCCAGGAACATTCAAAGGCAACAATGATTTCCCTTTCCTCAGCCTTGTTTTTATTACAAACTTTCCACTTTGAAGGCATTGTTTTTCAGTTAATGTTTTCTGAGGCATAAAAACTCACCTTTAAAAATTATCCTTCATTTCATACCTTTTTAAGAATTTGTTTAAGTTTGTTAACAAGTAGCTCGCAAATCTCCCAAAGGAACAACATGGTATAATGACAAAAACACTGAATTTATAGTCTGAAGAGTTAGAAAGTTTTTACTCCCTAATTAGTGTGACCTTGAGCGAGTCACCTAATCATGCTGAGCCTTACTTTCCTCCTTTGTAAAGTAAGGCAGCCAAAGGAGGTGACCTCTGGCCTGTTGTGATCGTCTGATTTGAGCTCATGGGCCCTCCCCATTGGCAACTTTGCCATATTGCCTCAGCATTTTGTATACAGTTTGGCTTGTGGTAGATGAACTTTGATTTTTTTCTTATTGTTTCATGTGTCTACAAAATTAAGACTCCCAATTCAAGGGTAGGGACTGACTTTTATTTAGCTCACAGTGCTTGGCATGGTATCTGGGGCTCAGCATTTTGAGTGTATGTAATAGGACTGGGAGTCAGAGAAGTCAGTTGGAGTCTGGCTTTTGCCACTTATTACCCATGTAACCATAGGGAAATCATGAAACCTGTCCTGGCTACATAGTCCTCCTCTGTAAAACAGGCTTGATACTAAAGCTTGCACCAAGTCACTGGGCTGTTTTCAAGAAAAGTACTTCCTGAACTATAAAGTGTTATAAAAATGTGAGCTATTATTATGAGCTACTATAGATAATACTTAAAAATAATGAGTACACAGATGAATGGATGATGCAGAGTGGCAGAGCCAAAAGAATGCTGGTCTTGGAATCAGGAAGACCTGGGTTTGAGTTGTACCTCAAAAACTTTCATGTCACCTAACCTCCCTTAAGCCCTTTTTCCACATCTGTAAAATAGGAATAATATCTGTAGCACTTGCCTTACAGGGCTGTTGACAGCATCTGTATTGAATCTAGATTGTTTTGCAAACCTAAAAACTCTCAATAAATGTCTATTAAAGTGGATGAAACCATACCTTTTGTGTCTAGAGGGTCTAGATCTGTGTCAGGTTCTTTTCCTTCATCTTTTTCATCATGTGGAGCCAAAGCTAGGATTAGAAATAAAGACAGCTATGGAGCCATTCAGTAGCCATGAGCAATAAGAGAGTTGAGACCCTAATTCTGATTGTACCAGCATTTTCCTCTCCCTTGGCAGCTTGATCCCTCTGGTTCTCCTTTTGGGCTTCCATCATTGCTTCATTGTAAATGTTTTCAGGATCCTGGGAACAAAATAAAATTCCTCCTGAAAAGGAAAACCTAAAATTTGCCAAAAAAGAAACCCATAAGTAACTCCTCCCAAATATCTTTTTGGAAAGATTGTAAGTTACCTTGAATTGTAGCCCTCGAAGGTTGTGAACCATCCTTGCATATTGCCCCCGTTTCAGCATGAGTTCCTTGTGAGTTCCTTTTTCACAAATCTCCCCATCTTCTAATAAAACGACTTCATCACAAAATTCTAAAAACTGCAGAAATGTGAAAGAAATCTATGACATAATGCATTGGGAAGACAGGATTCAAAGAAAAAGACAGGGTTTAATGGTCTCTTCCATAGGACAAGCATCTCCCATGGTCCACCTTAGCTTGGGACTTGAAAATGCCCTGAGTACAAAAATGATCACATAGCATCGTTGAGAGGCAGCATGGCATAGTAGAGAGAGACAAGGCTTTTGAATCAGGGAGATCCCACCTCTGGTACTAACTAGCTGTGTGACCATAGGCAAGTCATTTTAACCTTTCTGAAATTCAGTTTTCTCTTTTATAAAATGTGAGATAATAATACCTGTAGTCATCTGCTTCTCATAGGGTTATCAAAAGGTTCAGATGAACCATTGTAGGTAAAATACTTTGTGAAATTTAAAAGTACATGTGTCAGTGATCAAGGTAACCACCCCAATAGGGAAAGAGAACAATGATTAAGCATCTACTGTATGCTAGGCACCATGTTAAGCACTTTACAAATATCAACTTGGAAAATTACATTAATAAACTCTATAAAAGTATTGTGGTAGTGTGCTGTAGCAGGACCAGGATTGGATTTAGAGTCATTGAGTTCAAATCCCAGCTCTTCTACTTACTGACTTTGGGTAAACCATTTGAGCTCTGTGAGCTTTCTTCTTCCTCTGTGGAACAAGAAAGTTAGACTTAATCTCTAAATTCCCTTTCATCTCTAATCCTATAAAATGTTCCACAAAGATACCAAACATTTATTTCCTCTGCTTTCTTTATATTAATTACAAATTATCTAACCTCCCTTATTTCTACCGTGTTTCCCCGATAATAAGACCTATCCCGAAAATAAGCCCTCCCCTTACTGTGTAAGATTCCTCTAAAATAAGCCCTCCCCCGAAAATAAGCCCTGTTGAGATTGCTACTGTAGTGAAGGTGATACCCGGCCCGACACGCTACTTTACGTTACCCTCTGTATGCCCCGTCCCCCACCCCCCCCCCGGTGAAATGCACGCCACACTCCGAGCTGCATCCAATCAGAGCTGCAGCAGTGAGCGCATCATCCTGTTCTTCCCCAGTGATTTGCTTATTGAATAAAGGTACATTTTTTTGTTCACATTTACCTGTTTATTAAAATTGCTGTCAATGTTCATTAAAATAAGCCCTCCCCTGAAAATAAGCCCTCTGGTGTTTTTCTATCCAAAAAATAATGACAGTGTCTTATTATTGGGGAAACACGGTAGCACTGTCCCTCTGCTAATTATTTCTATTTATCCTGTATTGCTTTGTTATAAATTTGTTTGTGTATTGTCCCTACCACTAAGTTGTAAGCTCAGATATTGTTAATGCATTGTTCATGGAATGGGAAGATCTTTCTTGCCAATTAACAGGCCTATGTGACCTGCTTTGAGCCTGAGTCACATGGAGCCTGTAGTGGAAGGAGCTTGCTGAATGGATGGAGCAGGAGGGGTGGGGCAGGAAGTGGGAGAGTGAGGTGGAGCTTAGAAAGGAGGTAGAGAGAGGCAGAGCAGCTAGGTGGATGAGAGAGGGGCATTTGCCTCAGGGAGCTTGTTTGTGGGGAGACCTAACAGAGGGAAGGCTTGGAGATGGTGGTGCTCCCTGCAGTGGTAATGGGTACCACCTTATTATCATGGTGTATTTGGCTTTGAGATATCTGAATAAATAGCTTGGTTTTGTCTTCAAAGAAGAGAGTCTGTTATATCTTCCAATTCAGACCTGGAAATATGCCTGCATATTCATAGAAGCTTCTGTGGTTATTGCATTGGCAATATAGCTCCTTGGAGAAGCAACTGTCTTTTGTCTCTTTTTATATGCTCAGTGTTTAATATGGTGACTGTCATATTGTAGGTACTTAATGTTTATTGATTAATTATCCATAGCAATATCATCATCACTGGTATTACTCATTATCACTCATCCCCACATAGAATATTACACTCTTTGTCATCAATAGGGCCTCTACAATTATTACAAGTTCAATACATATACAGATTCAGATATGTAATTAGAATATTACAATAGCATCCACATGTTAGGATTATATAAATACTTTGCCCCCAAACACTTATTTCCATCATCCCCCCTTGTCCTAAAGAACTAAACTTAACAATGTTTTCCTTTGATTCTGAAATAAGATTGAGCTTTGTTCAGTGTCAAATCTGTCCTTACAGTGGGTGAGATGTAATCCATCTGAGAAAAGGGGTTTCTTCCTTTAAAATCTTTTTTTTTTAAGTGTGCAAATGAAGAACTAGGAAGTGTTCATCAAATACCTTCCTCAAACTTCACTAGCCTGCTGGTTGAGGTTAGAATCTACACATTCATTCTCCTTTGGGATGCCTGAAAGGAATATTACTTCTTATCTGATCACACCTTGGGAAGGTAGGACTAGAGAACTCCAAATAAAAGGAATCTTGAAACTTACATTTCAGTTGGCCAAGTCTTTATAGTCCTTACAGTGGTCATTGAACAGACATAGTGGGCAAAAAGAGTGCTTTTCTCAGAGAGAACACAAAATGCCCAAACCTTCCTGATAACTAAATGGAGAGAATGGCTTAACCTCTCGTGGTTTAGATGAGACCATTCTTAACAAGTCTTTTTTGTGAAAATACCACCACCTAACTGTTACGTAGTACACTTTTGTTTATTATATCATTTCACAATAACCAAATGAGATAGGGCTAAGTATTTTTTCCTACAATATACGTATAAGGAATTTTGTTGTTTCATTGTTGTTCAGTCATGTTCAATTCTTTGTGACCTCATTTGGGGTTTTCTTGGCAAAGATATTGTAGTGGTTTGCCATTTCCTTCTCTCCAGCTAATTTTTACACATGAGGAAACTGAGACAAACAGGGTTAAGTAAGACTTGCTTAACAGGTCACACAGCTAGTAAATGTCTGAGGCCAGATTTGAACTCAGAAAGGTGAGAATTCCTGACTCCAAACTGGGCCCTCTATCCACTGTGCCACCTAGCTGCCATATGTAAGGAAACTGAGCCTCAAAGAAGAAAAACAAGTTATTCAAGGTTACACAGACTTAGTGACCATGCCAGAACTGAAGTTCAGGTCTGGCTATGGACCTGAACTGCTTAGAATACTTGAGTGGCTTCTGTATTGAAGCCCTAAAATATAACCTTCTGTTTGGCATTTAGAGCCCTTCACAATCTAGCTCCGACCTCTTTCTAGACTAACACTCTGTATTCTACCCAAGTGACCTTCTTACTATTCCTTGTATGTAAACATTCCATCTTGCCTCCTTGCTTTGGACAGACTGATCTGTGTAAATGACATTTTTTTCTCTCCTCCCTTCTGACTCTTAGAATCCCTAACTTCCTTCAGTGTTAACCCAAGCCCCACTTTTATGTAGCCCCCTTTCCTGATTCCTCCCCTTCACCGTTCAAGGTATAAATCCTGCTCCCTCTTATCCTGAACTTACTTTGTATGAATTTTGTACGTACATACTTACCTGTGTGTACATTGTATACTTCTTGTTTCCCCCAGTAGACCATCAGCTTCAAGGCATGAACTGTTTTTTGGGGGTCTTTTGTTTGTTTGTCTTTTTGTTTTTAGCCTTTTGGAGGGCAGTTGGGGTTAAGTAACTTGCCCAAGGTTACAGGGATAGTTTTGTGTGTGTGTGGGTGGGTGTTAAGTGTCTGAGGCCAAAACAGAACTCGGGATCTCCCAACTCCAAGGCGGCTTCACTCACTGTGCCACCTAGCCGCCCTTTGGTTTGTTTTTTTTTAATCTTTGTATCCCCAGCATCTAGCATTGTGCCTGGCTCTTCTTAAGTAATTAATAGGTGTTTATTGAAGTTGAAAAGTTGAATTGAATTGACTATAAAATATATCTGCTGACTCTCAAACTGAAACTCTTTCTGCTGTACCAAAACATATGCCTTGGCTCCAAGGGACAATAATTAAAGAAGCATTTCTGACTAGCAACCCTCAGTTTCAGTCAGTCCAGTTTTACTCGGTGTGGTTTTAAGCAATACAGTTTGGTGGAAAGAGCCCCGGATTTAGAGGTAGAGGCTTTGGGTTCAAGATCCCACTTTGGTACTTATTACTATCTGTATTATCTTGGACAAGTCTCTTCCTCTCTGTGCCTTAGACTCGTCATATGTAAAATGAAGAGATTGTACTAAATAATCTCAGAGGGCCTTTCTAGGGTCCTAGTTGTTCTTGTAGAGAACGTGTTTTCTATGATATTTGGGGCCAAGGAGGCCTCATTCATTGGAAGAAATTTTCTGCACATTTCCCAGAAGGTTGAACATTAGCACACTCAATGAGCATCACACAAAAACTCCGTGTAGGTGGAAGAAGGATAGCTAGCAGAGACATGGAAGCAAAAGAAAAAGGATTTGAGATCATAGAACTCTGGGGCCTTAGAGATCATCTGGTCCAACCAAGATTCACTTTATAGATGAGGAAACTGAGGTCCAAAGAGATTAAATTATTTTCCTGTGTTCACCCAGGTAGTAAGTGACGAGACCAGGATTATGATTCCCCATCCTCTGATTCCAAAGCCACCTCTCTTTCCATTTGAACTACATTGCCTCTCAAGGCAAAGCCACAGCAATAGAAGGTAAATTCCTTGAGGGGTTGTGCTTTTGTCTTTGTGCCCCTAGTACCTGGCAACATATCTGGTGGATTATAGGCTTTTAAATTTAGTGATGTGGAGAAAAAGCAGGCATAATGAATCTAATCATGGTATCCTAAACTTTAGTGTCTTACCTAGATCATGATCATGTTTTTGAGTGATAAGATCAGTATTTGTTCGTCACCCAGGAGTCAGTGCTGTCTAACATGTAACATGTTGCTATAAACTGAGGAACAGGCTCGCTGAGCAGAGTGACTTTGGACTTTTTTTTTTTAAGGCAATTGGAGTTAAGTGACTTGCCCAGGGCCACACAGATAGTAAGGGTCTGAGGTCAAATTTGAACTCAGGTCCTCTTGACTCCAGGACTGTTGCTCTATCCACTGTGCCATCTAGCTGCGCCTTGGTTGGACTTTAGGCTGCATAATTGCTAACATGAATTTGTTATGTGCTCCCTGCTCCCCTCCTGTTATGTTGAGAATGCAGAAGGATCGGATATCAACTTGCATAGTGCCACCCTGGAGAGGTGGGAGGGTAGAACCATGTAGGTATGATACAGGGATCATTTACTAACTGATTCAATTCCTTGTTGTTTACTCTCCAATTCTATTTTAATTAAATGCCTTTAGCTTTTGAATTTATGCATCATTTGGTATGGCCTGTTGTAGAGATATACATTGGGAGGGACTCGAGTAATGGCATTGAATTGGTGAAACCTTGTGTCACCAATAGAGGTGTGCTACATTTTATTTTGCAAACTTGTTTTGCAATCCCCACATCAGATTTCTTTGGCTGGTTTGTCACAGTCATTGCACCTGTTTCTACTTATATTAGAAAAGCCATCAACCAGCCCACAAGCATAAAGGCAGAAGATTCTTCCTGTCCTGCCCTAACCTCCTTGCCTTTTTCCTCCGGATTGAGCGAGTAGGAAATGGAGCTCATTCTCCCAGTGCCACCTGGTGGCTGGTTGCTTTTTCTTAAAGGCACGGAGTAAAATGTGTTGGGAGAGTGGGGAGGGGATGTCCAGTTTTTTAGAGCTGGAAAAGTACCTTAGAGATCTTGTAGCTCAATTTCCTTATTTTTATAGAGGAAAAAACAGGTTCGGAGAGGTTGTCAGATGTCATGTGGCTAGTTAGAGGTCGAACCATCATCAAGGTAAATAAGGTAGTCATGCCCATGAAGACCATTTGCATAGGAGATTTAAATATAGAACTCACTTTGGCTAGTGGATTTGTAATCCCCCTCCAGGTGATGTTCTATCCTCTGCGTGTCCCCAGGGTTTGTATAACTTCAGTTGCTGGTTGATGGAGTGGAAGAAGCACAGGGCTTGGAGGCTGGAGGCCTGACTGGGCTTGGAGCACCTCACTTCATTTCTCCAAGCTTCAGTTGCTCTGTCAGTAAAACAGGTATAATGCTCCTGATGCTTCCTGCCTCACGTGGTGGTTGTAAGGAAGGTGCTTTGTAAACCTCAAAGTTTTATACCCACTGGAGTTGTTATTCCGAATAACCTATTTTATTCACTTTACAAATGGTCAGAGTGGTGCTGAGTCAGAAAGTGTCCACTAGTGCTGTGGCCACATAGAATACTGACTCCCATTACCTGCAGCTGGTGAGTCACCAGAACCATGGTCTTCCCCTTGAGTGCCTTCTTAATGCACTCTTCAAAAATTTGCTTCCCAACATGGGCATCCACCGCTGAGAGTGGGTCATCCAGCAGGTAGATCTCACGATTGGCATACACAGCTCGTGCCAAGCTGATCCTTTGCTTCTGACCCCCAGAGAGGTTGAGGCCCCGCTCCCCAATCTGCAAAAGAGTAGAAAGATCATGCCCTATTGGCCCTTCCATTTTCTGCTTGGAAGGAATAACCAGTCAGTAGAGAAGCTATTCTGATTTTTCAGTCTAGTACTTCAGATTTATAGTGAAACAAGAGTTGCTTATCTATCACAGAACTTTTTTGACACACACCCTCCCCCAGCCCACTCCTCCAGCTTGATCAGAATAGTATGAAGGTTAAACTGGAAGGGACTGAAACCAGATCCTGATTATGTTCTATGTGGGAAACTCAAGGTGAAGAATAGTCTGCTAAGAGCATTTGACCAGAGAGCTGGTCACGGCAAGAGGATGTTCTTCCCTTCACCGAGTAGCAATAGTACCTGAACCTTTTTTCGGTAGAACCTAAATTGTGACAGCTGACCCACCAAGCCAGACTCTGCCTGATCAGCAAGGGGAAGCACCTTTGAATACATTTTTCCTAAGAGCCTGCTGACTTCACCTTCCCATGATGGCCAAAGACCACACCTATTGACATTCAAAGAAGTTTGGTCTCACTCGTTACCTTGCTCTTGGCCTTTGGTGTTTGGTTTGATCAGATCAATAAGAGGGAAAGTCCAGCGGAGGAGCAATGACAAGAAGAGGCAAAAACTTATACATGAGGATTCTGAGGAGAACCACAGCATTAGACTGTATCAGGAGGCTCAGTCCTCAAGAATTCTTCAACTAGAGTAGGTCCCCTCTAAGTCTAAAGGATCTTGGGGAAGAGGCCTGCATTTGTGGTTGCTGTTCTGTGTGAGGACATGGCAATGCTCACCTCAGTCAGATCTCCATAAGGAAGATTTTTTAAGTCCTGTTGCAAGCCACAGACCTTGACTGCATGCTGGTACCTAAAGGAACAAAATGAAAAAGCAGGCCTTTTGAGAAAGGCCCCTCAGCTGTGTGTTGTGAAAGAGTTTAGGCTCTGCCTTTGAAGCCCTTATTTTGTTTTACTAAGTTAACACTGTTCTTCAGGTTGGTTTATGGAGAGAAATTAGATACATAAGCCTTGTTCCAATCATCACCTCACCCTTATAAATCCCTATGTGTCTCTCAGGGATGGAAGCTGAAACTTTCAGTGACTGTGGGACTCAGTCTAGCCTACAAGTCTACATTTCCCTCTTCCCTACCACCAGCACCTCCACCTTCATTCTAATTTTCTAATAATATTGATGCCTTCTTTCCTAGATAGGTTTTGCCTTAATAGTGTGCCCTTAAAACTGTAAACTTTGTTCCTATTTCATTAAATCACTTCCAGGAAAGGAATAGCAACACATCCTAATGGCAGTAGCATCAAATAATGTCAGGACTGATTAAGCACATACCTGCCACCTCTGATTTCAAGGGAGTTTAGGTTACTCAGCCTAAAGCAAAATTAGTGACTTCATTTTTCTGCAGTCAGTAAACATATGTGATGTTGTGCTAAGTCCTTAGCATATGCTACGTGACAGCAAAGATAAGAGTTTTGATTCAAATCAGCTTCTCATTGTGTGAACATGGGTACTCTAAAGCAGTTTCTTCCAGTTTTCTAGGGTGGTTAGAAGAAACAGCAGTATCTGTTTGTCTATTATAAATGCTGCAATGGGACACTTAAAAAAAACTCACTTTGCTATCATTCGAAATGGCATCATATATCTAAACCCGTTTACTGGGTAATGTACTTTTACCTTTGACTGTCAAACTTTTCTCCAAACAATATGTTTTCTCTCATGTTTCCATGAAAAATCCATGCTTGCTGTGACACATAAGCCACTGTTCCATTTACTGCCACGGACCCATCCCATAATTGCATCTAAAATAAAAATATCACATAACATTGAGATATTCAAACTACTGGAAAGTCACATTCTGGATACCACTGTATCCTCTTTGGGCCAGCAGCATTCCATCGTCATTATGTGAACACTGCTAAGGTAGTAGAAAGTAGACAATTTCTTTTCCATACCATAAAGCCTACTGTAGTGCCTAGATGATATAATAATAACTGACATTCATATGGCACCTTACAGGCATGCATACAAACACATGTATATACATGCATGTACATATATATTCTGAATACTATTGTATCTTTTTAGTGTCAGTAGCCTTCCATAGTCGTTACATGAATGCTACTAAGGTAGTTGCAGGTAGACATTAATTTCTTTGCTACAGTAAAGCTATGATTCCTAACCTGTAATAATAATAATTGACATGTGTATGGTACTGTGCAGCCACATATGTGTATGTGAACATATGTATATTTATACATACATGTGTCATTATATCAGCACAATCCAGTGAGGTGGTTGTGGTGGCCATTATTCTATCTTGTAGATGAGGAAACTAAGTCACAGGAACATGAAATGGCTGGCCCTGAGGTTCCACAACTAGTAAGGAAGAGAGCTTGGTTTCAAACCCAGCTCTTCCGACTCCCATCCTGTATTCTTTCCACTACACTACAGTTTTTATTCACTATAATGGTAATTTATATTCTCCATCATGATCATTTTAAACATGGGTCTTAGAGCTAGAATGGATTCAAGTCATTATCTAGGAGAGGCCTCTGCCTTCAGGTAGCTACAATGCATAGTCCCTCTTTTAGAGCTCAGATAACCAAGGTCCAGAAATCACATAGTAAGTGATGGAGGAGACACTAGAATTCAAGTCACTTACAGTGTTCTTGCCACTTGTAATGCCATGCACAGAAGCTTTCCAGAAGAACTGCTACTGTGAACAGCTTTTTTAAGGTTCTGATTACTCAGTATAGTGATCACTCTATTCTATCACAAAAGCAAAACATCCATGGAAAATCAAGGTACAGCATAATTTAAAATGCAGCATTCACCATATTACAACTTATTACAGAAAATCACAATATAATATTCACAACATATTCTCAAAGTAAAATAGTCACTCTTAAGTTAATTCAATTAGTCACTTATCAGTAGTATCAAATTACACAGTCAAAGTCTTCCACTCTGGGGCAAAGTCTTGATTAACTCAATCAGTCACTCATCAGTAACAATAGTCAAAGTACAATCAGTCACTTATTCAGCAGTCTTACTAAGTATCATACACAAAACCCTCTATCCCTTAGGTTATTAGTAAACTATAATTCCATAATTACTCAGTACCCAAGGAGAGGTCTTTTCTTCATCTTGACTTGGGGCCTGTTCTCAGATTCCCTGGTCCCAGATTCTACCTGGATTCAATGGCAAACAGCTCCCAGTTCCTTGACCAGCTCTCTGGGCAGGTCCTGCTCCACACTGGCGTTCACAGGGTCTGGTCCATGTCAGCTCCTTCACCATTTCTGCTCCAAGGAATTCAAGGCTCAACCAAGCCACAAACAAACAAAGTCTCAGCATCCTGGTCATGCTTCAGTCACCTGGGCTCCTGGTCCCTGGGGCTCCTGCGTTCGTTCGGGATTCTAGGCTCCTGGCTCCTGGCCTCCTGGCTCTGGGCTCTGGGCTCTTGGGATCCTGTTCAGAAGAAGCTCCACCACCACAGGTTTTCAGGACTCAGTTCTCCATTCTTCTGTAGCTGTTCTGCCACCAGATCTCAGTCTCAAGGAAATTCTGACTGTGCCTCTCTGGGGCTTTCCATATATACACAGTATTACCTACTTCACTTCCTTCAGCCAACTTCCTGTTATGTCAGTAACAAGGGGCAGGAGTACATACCTTCTGTTTCCCCAATCAGAGGCTTGATCAGTTACTAAGTGTTAAGTACCTGCTACTTTTGCCAACACAAAGGGATTTTCAAATTCAAAATTACATTATCATTACACCACTCCATCCCATTTCAGTCAAGTCACTTAACTTCTCCAGTTTCCTCCTCTGTAAAATGCACACCTATTCCACCTATAAATCCGATGATCCTAATCAGATTAATCTAATAAAAGCATTAAGTACCTGTTTTCTCTCTCAATCCTCATTTTGCTGTCTGCATTGAATGGCATTGTCAGTCACTTCTTCTTACTTACTTCTCTCCAGGTTTGGGGGACTCTGCTTTCTCCTGGTTTACTTCCTACCTCTCTGACTGCTACTTCTCAGATTCCTTTTCTTGATCTTCAGCCAGGTTTTTGTGGGAAATTCCACAGGGCTCTGTTCTAGGCCTTTTTTTTCTTCTTCCTCTGTACTGTTGCACTCAGTGACCTCATCAACTCCCATAGATTCAATTATCAGCTCTATGATGATGATTCTCAAATCTGTTTATCCAACCCTAATCTCTGTTAACCTCTAGTCTCCCACCTCCAACTGTATAGTAGACATCTCAAATTAGATTTTCTGTAATCATCTTAAACTCAACATGTCCAAAACTGAATTTATTATCTTTCCTCCCAAAACCTTTCTAAATCCCTCTTAATTCTAGTGTCTTCTCTCTGTTGATTATTTTCTATTTATCCTGCACGTAGCTTATTTGTACACAGCTGTTTGCATATTATTTTTCCCATACATTAGACTGTGAGCTCCTTGAGAGCAGGAGTTATCCTTTGCCTTTCTTTATATCTCTAGCTCTTAGTATATGCCCGGCACATATTGTTGTTACTCAGTTTCAGTCTTATCCTATTTTTTGTGACTCTATTGGGGATTTTCTTGGCAAAGATTCTAGAGTGTTTTGCCATTTCCTTCTCTAGCTCAATTTACAGATGAAGAAACTGAGGCAAACAGGGTTAAGTGACTTGCCTAATTAGTCCTAATCATCAGTTCTTACTTGACTGTAAACTCCATGAGGGCATGAGTTGTCTTAGCCAAACTTAATATACAATTAGTAAGTTTCTGAGGCTGGATTTGAATTCAGGAAAATGAGTCTTTCTGATTCTAGGCTGGTACTGTACCCTTTGTGCCAGCTAGCTACTGTTACATAGCACATAATAAATATTAACTGACCAATTAACTTTATGTAAGGCACTATGAATCTTGAGGAGCTCATGTTCTACTGTGAAAAAGCATAGTACACGTGTGTACACAGATAAGCTAATACAATGCAGTTTGAAGAGGGAGAAGGCACTGACAAGGGGGCCAACCAAGAGAGGCTTCACATAGCAGAGGGACCAGTTCTAAGATGCAGAGGGAGTTAGGGATTCTAAGATCCCATGAACATCCTCAAGAACTGCAAAGGTTTTAATGAACAGTCTCTTATTTGCAGTTCCATCTTGAAGGGGTCAGTTGTCATCTTAGTTTTGCCTCCTAGAATGTGTGACAACCTTGTGTGACACCATGTCCTACATCAGATAAAGGAAAGTAAAGCATGAGAAATTACCATTGAGACATCATTTAAAATACTCTCATTGCATAGAGCAAGAGAGGAATATTTCCACAGTAGGACTCTGCCTGGTCTGGACTTGCCAAGCAAAATATACCCTATTTGTAGCAAGAAATAGATCATCTAGGGGTTATTTGAATGCATTTTTTTAGGTAAATGATATTTTTTAAAGCATTTTTCTTACCTGTCCCAGGATGGCTGATATGAGGGAGCTTTTTCCACTTCCAACATTGCCACAAATTCCCAAGACCTTTCCCTGCCAAAACAACAGAGGTTAGACATAGTGATGCTGCCAGGACCCCCTGCCCTTAAAATCCAGTCACAGTGACTTTGCTCTAAGCTGCATAGAGGAGAGTATAGTAAATGTTACCCTGAGAAAACCTGTCTTCAGCCTCAAAGGTTGAAGCCCTAATATGTATAGGGATGCAGAAATGTAAGTCTTAATTAAATCCTTTTCACTGTGCAGCATAGCGGAGCAGCCCAGAGGGCTTCTTGTAATAATGTAGGAGCGTTGGCGTGAAGCACTATGCTTGTGCTGGGCCTAGAGACACAACCCCGCCTTGCTGCAAAAAAGGAAAAGATAATGAAAATGAAGAGGCTATGCAACAAAGAGGGAGAAAAGGAAGCATATTAGTATGTGGCAAGGTGTTTTTAAGAGGCTGTTTTTATAAGTTATCACCCATATTACAACTGTAGTAACTCTGAAATTATCAAACAGACTTCTGTTCCTTACAAACTAAATTTACAGGTTTCTTTCAGATGGAAGAGACCTAAAAAGTTGAGCTTTTGTCTTTATAGCTAATTAGATAATCAGTGACAAAGGGAGATGAATTGGCCTGGTTTAGCATTGGCACATTAAAGGATAGTATTGAAGATGAAAGAGATTTTGCTTTCCAGACATTTAGGTCATCTAAAGAAGACACAATTCAGATTAGACAGAAGGATATGGGGAAGGTATGGGAGATTTCATTAGAGTATTCAGCCAGAGAATTTTTTAAGGTGAACATTTACTGAATATTCACTTACAAAGATATTTATTCATCAAATTTAAAAAATTAGAAATTAAATGATCAAATTAATATACAACATATAAACTTAACTCAAAAAATGTCAACATTGCAGTTGATTCCTTTTAATCACATCCTTACCCTTACTCTAAAATATAGAATAACCTTCTTTAGTTTTATATTCTTGCCTTAAAAATGTATATTTTTCACTGTATCCTGCTCCCTTAGCCCTGCAGTTTAGCCATGAAGAGGGTGGTAGAATTTAAGGACTGATGATTGGAAGCATCTTTTTTAAAGTAATATTTAACTTTTTAAAAAAAATTTCTTTTTGAAATTTTCACTTTTGTGCCTTCCTTGATTGTACTAACTAGAGCAACAGGACCTTAAGAGTATGGTTTGAGTCACAAAACAAAGTGGCCAGAGAAGTCAGATGGGTAAAAATGTCGCTAACTGATTGTTTTCCCCAACCCTGTCGTACCCAAGCAGGAGTGAGGCCTGCTGGAGACAAGAAGAAGAGGGATAGACAACCCACCCAACAGGTGCTGGGCTCCACCAAGCACAAGTACCACATGAGCATGCAGGGTAGCTGCACAAAGAGAACCCTCGTGTTTGAGGGTTAAAGAGAAGCCAGAGCCTCATGGGAATGGCAGAATGGAAATGCGTAGGAAGTAGAACAAGTTAGTAACAGGGGCAACCACAATAACTGGAGTTCTCAGAGACTAGAACCATCCAACTTTGGGCTCTAGATCCTGTAGCCTCCTCTTGGCATAACCCACATACAGGCCTATATAGGGAGATGATTTTTTTTTGTCAATATTTGATCTGCACCTTGTCTGTATAATGTGCCCTTGATCAACTTACACAGCAAATGATAACTTTAAAAAAGAACAATAGAGAAAAAATGGAGAAGGAAAAAATACAATTTTGTTTTTAAAAAAATTAAAATGTGATAGTGTTGACCTCTAAGGCAAATCTCAAGAATATATGGGAGCAAAGGTACAGTATGCTGAGGGGGATTATAGAAACAGCAAAGCTTCACACAACAACATTCAGCCTTTGAGAATGGTGCACAGTTATACTGAGCAGTGTGGGGCAGACCTACTGTTGACTTGCTCTAAGAATATATACTTTTTTGTACTCCTAGTTGAGCTCCACATTGTATAATCAATAAGAAACATCCTTCCTCTTTGAGCTTACTTATCCTGGAAAAAGTTGAGTCGAAATGATGGGAAGATTAATATGCTTTATAAAGAATGTTGCCTCTCTACCCACCCTACCCCCCACCTTTGCAACAAAAGATGTAGCTTATTTTGATTTAGCAATTCTGAAGGGAAGAGTAGTTACTGGACACTGATTCTACCATGTCAGCATGCTTCATTTTTCAAAGAATTTAGAAAGCTGAACCATCTGTGTCTTTTCAATCC
The DNA here is from genome assembly GCF_028583685.1 of Petaurus breviceps papuanus. Classification (NCBI taxonomy): domain Eukaryota; kingdom Metazoa; phylum Chordata; class Mammalia; order Diprotodontia; family Petauridae; genus Petaurus; species Petaurus breviceps. The sequence goes on along the minus strand of NW_027185754.1, from coordinate 10,336,691 downwards.
TGGCTGCATACATGCATGTGTGTGTCCCTCTCTCCCCCTCCCTTCACAGGTGTATTTTGCATTGATCAAAGGCATCTGCTCTCTTCCAGTAGAGGTAAGCATATCCCTCTAATTTGCACATGTATGAATTAAAGTAAGTCAGGCCACGTTCTGAGCTAAGTAAAAATATAACCCCCTTTCTCAAAAATTCCACAACTTCAAGGTCTCATTTCTGTATATAAGCTCTTGAGAAGTTCATGTAAAGATGGACATTGGGATCTCAAGGGAAAGGCTTGGAAGAGATACCCTGGGATTGAAAATCTACCTTTTTCACAGTCAAACTTATTTTTCGCAGGACTGGGCTCGTCTTCTCTTTTTCCTCATCTGGCACAACAATCCCCTGGAATTTCAGACTCAAATCTCTGGAAGTCTCCAGGTCTGGTTTTGAGTTAAAGATCTTCTTACTACTTTCTTTCTCTGGGATAATTATCTTGCTAGGTTCTTGTTCCCAAGACAAAGTAGCATTTTTTAGTACCAAGACAGTGTCTGCATCTTCTGGTTGGGTGATATAAGTTGGGGGGCTTTTGTTTACAAGAATTTTCTAAAATTAAAGAGACACATTTGATTTTTGAGACACTATCTACCTTAAAGAAACATCATAGCATTTTACATGATTGAAAAATATAAATTGCAGTTTTGACTATTCAGTCTAGATAACTTCAGGTTATTCAGAAGGTGTGACAGCATTATGACAACTTAGTTTGTTAGCCTTACCTACTCAATGAATCTTTTCCTCTTTGGTTTTTTTAGCATATAACATGTCACATACAGTAGAGGCTGTAAACTGCATTCCCACACACATTTGTGAGGCCAAGACTACCCTTGTCTGTGATGGGACTTCTCAATGGTTAGATTGCTATTCAATCAAATCAGGGCACTCTAACACCACCCAGCTATTTCCCAAAAGTGTACTGCTACTGTTCACTAGGGCTTGGGTAGGAGGAAAGGGGGATAAAGTTAGAGAGCTTGGATAGTTTGGTAGAAATCCATCCCTCTTACTGGAAACTTTATTAAGAGCCTACTGGATGCAGGACACTGCTGAACACTGGGGCAGGTATTAAGTTTGACTAAGACATGGTCCCTGCCCTCATGGAGTTTATAGTCAAGTAAGGAGATAAAATAAAATCACAAAAAAACTGTAACACAAGTAATATATAATAAGTGCACTAGAAAAGTACAAAATAAAATGGTATGTTAGATGAAAGGGAAAATCTTATTACTTTGTAAGGTAACAGGTTTTCTTCATGAAAGAGGTAGCATTTTAGCTAGGCTTTAAAAGATAAGTAGGAATTTGATAGTGTTTTGCACATAGTAGGTAGTTAATATTTATTGAAATGAAAATAAAAATGAAACATGGGAAGAGAGGGAAGGAAGATTCTACATTTAGGTGACAGCATAAGAAAAAACACAGGCAAAAAGAGAGCTGGACTTGTTCTAGCAGCATAGACTAAGCTGTTGGTGGATTATATAAGAATAGGACTAGAAAGGTAGTGTGGCATCAGATTGGATAGAGCCTTGAATGCTAAACTAAGAAAAGCCATTTGACATTTTAGAGCAGAGGAGATGTCTTCCTAAGAAAGATCTTGGGATCGTAGATTTAGAGCTAAAGGGACATTGGAGGTCATTGAGTCTAACCCTTCACTTTACAAATGAGGGACTTGAAGTCCAGACAGCTTATGTTACTTACCAAGGTTGCAGAGGTATTAAATGACATAGGTTCAATTATCATATTTATTCAGATGACCCTAGATCTATTAATTCCACCTTGTGTTTCTCCTAAACTACAATCCTGCATTGCCAACTGTCTTTTGGATATCTCAAATGTATATCTCCTCAGCATTTAGCACAGTTCCTGGTACCTGGTAAATGCTTAAGAAATGATTGTTGACTGGGTTATTAAATGACAAAGCCAGAATTTGAACTTGTGCCCTCTGATACTAAACGCACACCTCTTTCCATCTTACCACCTCTGGCACCTTGTGCCTCTGGCAATGGTGGAAACGATAGACTGGAAGGAAGAGAAAGGAGAAAGAAAAAAGCTTGAAGCACAAGTCCTCCCGATGATGGCTTAGGGGAATCATCTCCATGTACAAAGGACATTTTTGCCTTTTACTAGAAACCACAGCACAGGTAAAACTAATGCTGTACCTTTATCCATATATATTCATCCAGTTCTAGAGTGAGACCTTTCCACAATGACCACCCACCAGGAGACCCAATCCATCTCTCAACTAAATGAGAATGTTCTCTGGGCCTAGAAACCTTCCCAGAAATGGAAACTCCCCTCCCTACTCACCCAGAGACAGTTATACCTTCAATCTCATTAGAGAAACGTTAGCTTCTGCCACCGCTTTGACTGAGAAAGGCAAGATTGCAATTGAAAACTTCATTACGTTAAACATGGAAATCACACTAAATGCCTGCAAGACAAAAGAGAAGTATGAGGGTTTGGGATGGGCCATTATCTTGTGTCTGAAGCCATTCGTTCATGGAGGTTACAGTTTATTGAGCTGAGAAACACGGAATCAGAGTCTGAAGCCTCTGGGAAAACCTTTCCCCCTCTCCCACTTCCCTTTGGCTTAGAGACAAGGTGTTAGCAAGTTTGAATTTGGCATCTAAGTAACAAGCACATTTAATAATTCGGATTCCTATGAGGTTTTAAGGTCCCCACAAACTTGTGGAGATGAAAACATTCTGCTGACTGGAAGGAAGCACATTTATTGAGAGAGGCCAGACCAAAGGAGGATGACTAGACAGACCTCAGAACAGACTGCACTTGTGAGGTGAGTGCACTCCCATCTGATCTTATAGGATCAGAGATCTAGAACTAGAAGACCAAAAGGTTCAACCCCCTAATTTTACAGATGGGGAAACTGAGGCCCTCCCAAAAAGATGAAGTAGATAGTCCAAGGTCACATGGGCAGATCAGAGTTGGGATTTGAATACAGGTCTTCTTTTTCCATTGTACCCCTCACCCTACCCACCCCCCACCCCCCATCATCATTAATTCAACTGCCTTTCTAGATTTTTCATGAACTAGCTTCTTCCAGTTCCTCGAAGTGGAATTTCTTTGGGAATTTTCATCTCCAAGCCATATTCAGTGTGTCTGTTAAGTACAGGGGCTGGGACTGTTGCTGACCCTGGGTCTGCTTTCATTTCTGAGTAGGAGCATGTCAATGACTTACTCTAGAGTGACCCAGCCTTACCCGCTACATCTCAGTTTGTACATCAGGACCTGGCTTTGGAAATATTCCCTACCAGGAATGTGGTTCCTATCCTAAATTCCCCACACATGGTAGCAAATCACCTTCTCTGCTTTGCTTTCTTCAGCATGTCATGTCATTAAGAAAACCTGGCCCTGACCAGGTTCTAGCTTCAGCACAGAAAAATGCCTCACTCTCCATTTCCATCTTAAGTGACACATCATTTCATCCCCAATAAACAGCACCTGTGTTTTTGCTGAGACTGGAGTCAGACTTAGCAATCTGTAATTGATGGCTTCTCCCCAACCACCCACTTAAAAAGCTGACATCACATCTGCTTTATTTGAATCCTAAGGGATTCCTGACTGCTGTTTGGCATATCATTGAATTGCCAGGTTTCAGCTAATTCTTCCATAAGAATGGTGGGCACTCTCATCTCCTCCCTCCCAGTGATTCTTCTGCCCCCCCCCCACACACACACCCAGAATGCTCCCATTTCACTGAAAGGTGCCCCTCTCTTCAGCTAATTTAATAGTAGGTGTGCAGTGGTTATCTAGTCAAAAGTTCCCTCCAGGACTGACACAAAGCTAAGGCCTTTATAGGACACTGTGCAGAGAAGGAGAGAGGTGACTATACCAGGAACTCAAAAGTGAATTAAATACTACTACAGAGAATTTTTTGGTGATTCTGGCTTTTTTCTGGGTCAATGGTTTTAGAAAAAATATATAGACTCAATTCTGATTTCATTGGTTGAATAGTTTTTAGAGCTGGAGGACATTTTAGAGATCGTTTAGTCCAACCCTTTAATTTTACAGATGAGGAAACAGGTTCAATTAGGATAAGAAATTTGTACAAGGTCACCCAGTAAGCAATGGGGTCACAATATAAACCAGATCCTCAAAATCTAGAATTCTGAATTGGTGCACTTTGTTTTTGGGGGAGGAAAAATAAAACAATGGGTGAAAAATTAGGTTTGTGTCCCAGTTAAGTAAAAAAAAATAGAATCAGGGTTGGGTCTTTAGCAAATTAGTACGATTTGTTCCAGTTTGTGGTTCAGTTCAAACCCCTGGAGTGTTCAAGAGTAAACTATGCGTGAGATGACACATACCGAAGCGCTCTCAAAAAAGTAAAAGGTCCTGTATTCCATTATACCAGACAAATGCAAGGTGTCCTCTTTACCAACAACTCCAGATTCCCCTGGGACAGAGAGTTCTGCCTTTTCAAAGAATCTCCCCATCACATTCAGCTTCCTTAGTCCTAATTCTACTGCCTATTTCCCATGTAGGTTATTTTTTTTCACTGACTTTCCTGAAACTATTCTCCTCTGGTCTTGCCTTGCTTTATTCTCTGCCTTCATCTCCCACCTACCTTCTGAGTTCCCTCTTGATCTGATGCCTTAGGAGACATTCTAAGTTGCCAGGGCCAAAATTTCCCGTCCTCCAAAGAAATGTTGACTTTCCCTTGTGTTCCAAGAAGTGTTCAATTCAACAGGTATTAAACTCTTACTTAGTATGTGTTAGGTGCTAGAAACCCTGACGCCTTTCAGTTCCAACCCCTCCTTCCCCCCATTCTTATACCACCCTTCTGATTGGACTTCTTTTTCCATGCTTTTCCATCTTTACTGACTTGTCCTTTAAATAGATAATTTCCTGTTTTCTGGTTTTTTTGAGGCTCCTGCATTGTGGCATTTTCCTTTACCTTTGACTCTGACCCCTGTCACAGATACTTCTTTTTGAAAGAGAGAAACAAATGTCAAATTGAACCACATGAAGACCTGAAGATGTGAAGGCCTCTACCAGTTGGGCCCTGTGCCATGGTACAGAAACACTGGGGAATGGCTACCCTCCAAGATACCCCAGGCTTCCCTGGGTGGTATGAAGGGGATAAATTAAACAGATAGAGAAAGGAGACAAAGAAGCTTGTCTTACAACAGGTGCTGTGAGCTTTCTTTCTAAGAGAACATGGAAAGTGAAAGTCAGGACAATGGCCATCGTGGACACAACAGGTGCAAGAGCTGAGTTTCCACTTTGTATAAACCCTGCCCTTTCCAGCAATTTCTTTTCCTTCTTCCTTATGCCTATGAAAGAAAAAAATAGTTCAAAATAGTTTGATATTGCATGCATAACACCTCTTCATTTGGGACCTCAGTTTCCCCATCTGTAAATTAAGGAGGCCTATCCCAGATTGTCTCTAAAGTCCTGCCTAGCTTCTGCCATCCTGTATTCTGGGAGTCTATAGGAAGCTACAAACTTTTCTTGCTAGAAAGCAGGAAAGTCTCCTCTTTTCCAAAGCTGAGGATATGGCTGTGACATTTGTGATGACCATGGAACTAGGACATCATGAGGGTGTTGATGCTCTAGTTCATGGCACTTCCTTTGGCACACTTGGAATTCATTTTCTAAATCTAGCCTCACGTAGGATAATACAATATTTTCAGTACCAGTTAATTGCTGGCGCAACAAAAGTATAATTGTAGAACCAGAGAGTCAATTGTAAATGGTAGTTCAGATCATTAACTGGGCAACCACCTGATTCCATGAGAGCAATTATGTAAATGTCCCTGCAATTAAATTTACATTTAGATTCTATTTAAATAATTTTTAAATTGTCTATTTTTTTTTAGGAAAAAAAAAGAATATATCTTTGAGTCCTAGTTTTTCCAAGTAAGGAAGAATACATCATTCTACCATCCAAATACTCTGTGACTATGACAGATGAAGAGAGAAAAACATACACATATATTGTCTAATTCCAATAAATAGCTTTAGGCAGCTCTCTTCCAAAATTCAGTATTCTAGTGAAATGTTTTACTTAAAAACAATCCCACTTTCCTCCACCACCCCACCTGGACCTTTCAGCAGCATTACTGTAATGTTCCCCAGTAAATATTAAACCATATATTGTGAACGCACAGAGACTTTGGAGGTACAAGAACAGATTCCTGGGTCTATTATCTAATAAACATGTTTATTCTCAAATCCTTAGAAGAAACCACTTAGAGGCTACTGGAATTCTTTTATCTGTTTTTAGAACCTTCTTTGATTAGCACATTTTACAAAGTAAGTGATTTTGTAAAGGGAGTCCATGTTTATTCTACCTTGGATGTTGGTTGTAAAGCATTTTTCCCAGGCATACATTTTAATAAGCTTGATGCAGGTCAAAAATTCATTCATTATCTGGACACGATTGTCTGTCATAGTAATGGCAGATCTCCGAAAGGCTGAATTGAGTTTAGCCATAAACATCTGAAATCAAGGAGCAAATTATTACTTTCACAGAGAATCACTGCATTGCAACTGGGCTAAAACCAAAGATTCAAAAAAACGAGTAAGGCCTTCAGCCTGGTAAATGACTTCGTTAGTTTAAAGATTGAGACTCTGCAGCATTGAGGCTCCAAAGGGGCAGAGGGAATATATCATCATCATCGTTGTTAAATGGCTAACACTCATTACTTAGAAAGCAGCTGGAGCATCTTCTTCCATTCTGATTCAGACTTTATTATCTGTTACTTTGCCCTTTCATTTGCTCCTTTGGATTCTTGTCACTACATGCCCTTCACAACGCTGATGGTTTTTTGGCCTCAGAAAATTATATTGGTTTGTTGCTACTGTTGTTTTAATGCGTGTATCTCAATCAAGTTCTGCCCCATCTCTGGTCTCTCTCCTTAGTCTGTGAGGTCCTTGAGAACAAGACTATCTTTGGCTTTTCTTTGTGTTCCTAGGGCTTAAGCCAGTGCCTGGCACATAGTAGGCACATCCTAAGTGCTTGTTGACTGACTGAGTCTGCCAGATGAATAAATCTTAGATACACCCTTAAGAACCACAAATGGTAGGAAATTCTTCCTCTGCACCCTCTTGGATTTCTTGTTCAAACTTAAATCATACTCCAGCCAGTGGAGCATATTTACCTTTACAGGGGAAGGTTCTCAGGTAAAGACTGAGACACTCACTGTCAGAGCCAATCCTCTATATCATCAGAATAAAAACTCACATTTTTATAGCATTGAGGCTGAATTTGAACCCACATATCTTGATTCTAAATCTCACACTCTATCCATAAGGCCAGGTTGCTGCATACCATAGAAGAGGAAGGGGGCTGTCTGCCTGCTGTGATCAGAGAGGCTCCAATTAGGCCTGTACTCAAAGCCTTTTCGGCTTAGGGTGACTTGCCAGGGCTTGTGCTCTGCTCACATAGTTTTAAAAAAAGCAGGGTCACCCACACCTCAGAGTGAGGCACTGATGAAGAATGTTAATGAAGCAAAGGGCCTTTCTAGCTCTCATAGTTGTGTGAATCTGTGAGGAGGAGAAAGGCATTATTAATTATTAGTCCTTAACTCAATACATCAGATTAGCTAGCAAAGAGAAAGGCCAGTAGAAATGGAGAGAGATTAAGTGATTATAGAAGGGCAAACAGGAAGGATAGTTGACTAGGGACAGCAGGTAAGGATTGAGAGTCTATCTGGTTGCAACATGAAGTCTCTGGGCATCAGAATGGCTAGCAGGAGGATGAGGAAGGAGCTGGGAAGAAAACTCAGCTGGCCTACTGGGCCACTGTTAGCACTGGTTCATGTTCTTTATGGGTTTTAATGTCTAGAGTTTTATTATTTTAATTGAATTGGACTTAGTAGATTGATACATGTTTCAGTCACTAGGATCAGTGTAGGTCATTCCCGAATCAGAAGATTTTAACTCCCCTACAGCTTAGGAGTCAGTTTTTGTAAGTTGGTGAGGGTCCATCCACAAGTTCATCGCTCTGTGGCCAATATGTTGGAAAGCTTCTCTAAACTTATAAAACTTATCCTGGGAGAGTAGCTGTGCAGTCTGTCACCAAGCCTATACACAAAGCTTTCTCAGCTTGGGTAGGACCTAGCAGAATTCACATTAAGCTGTTAAGAGCCTTAAAGAACCGGTAGTCAAGAATCTCCATAGCATGATGTCATGCTAGGAGGAGGATGCCAGGAAAGGTCCAGATGGCAGTAGCCTCTTAGAATTTCCTTCCTAATCAAAGACAATAGGTATAGGAAGTTTCAGGGGCAGGCTCTTTAAGTCTTGATCATTTTTGGTTCTGAAATGGCCTCATGGCATCCCAGAGAAATATGCATCATCACTGTAACAAATTAGATGTGTTTCTTATGCAACGTGTGGTAAGGAAACTCATATATTTCCTGGACAAGAGATTTAAATGTCCAGATGTGTTTAGATGGTTTGCTTCAAATCATCAAGTAAATCAGAGATCCTACCTGAATAGGGATGAATATCATATATACAGATGTCCCAATGAGAGCTGTGGGCCCCAGAATGAAATAAGCATACACTGAGCACACCGCCATCAGGACAGGAATTGTAGCTGGCAATGGACAAAATAAGGCAGCTTCAAACAAGGAATGGCCATCACTTGATAATATGTTGATGACCTGAAAATAAAATACACATGTTCAAATAACAAAAGGGTTAATTTTTTTCAGAAACAAAACATTTCCTCAGCTCAGTTTTTTTTTTCCCCCAGAATTGCCATGAGTTCTTGGGAAACTGCAAAGTTTCCCAGTGCTAGAAATAAAATTAATGACCAACACTCAGAAGCCTAGATAGAAGGATAAAGAAATTCACAGACAAGGGTTGAGCCAGAAGCATTAGACAATTATAAAAAAGCATAAAGATAGCCGTGCAAGAAGAAGACCAGATATAACCACTGGCCATGCAAGCCCATGAATGGAAAAGTAAACCCAGAGAGTGGGGGTTGGGGTGCTCAGAGACCTTATAGACAATGCTTCTCATTGCTACTTCTAGGTTCTCCCTCTAGCATCATCAGGACCAACCTTTCCTCCTTTGGGGTTCACATTATTCGTATTTATCACATAATTCAGATCCTGGTGACCATTATCTTTTAACCCCCAGGACATTCATTCTTTTCTCAGTGAGTTCAGTGCCTGGTTCACAGTGTTTGCCTCCACCTCAATTCCTGCCCTCATACTTGGGGACTTTGACATATGTGTTAATACTCTCTCAACTATTCTAAATTCTCGGTTCCTCAATCTACTGAGTTTCCATGGCCTAATCCTCCTCTCCATTTCACTTACACACAGAGGTGGTCATACCCTGCCAATCACCCACAACTCTTCCACTTTCATGCTCACAGACTCTGAAATTACTTTATTTGATATTAATATTTTATCATACCATCTTTCTCTATGTCTTTTGACCCCTAACCTTGTTATTAATTCTCTGAGATGTCTGTTTTCTTCACCTCTGTTCTTTTCCAGGACACCTCCCTTTCATTGGTTCTACTGTCCTCTTTTTCCTTAGTGAAAACACTGTCCTGTTCTCTCATGTCCCTTACCCCCTTCTGCTGTCACCCATCATGCCTTGCTAAACCTAGATTACTCCTACCATCCATACCCCCTTTGTGCTTGCCCAGATGCTGCTGAACAGAGCTAGAAGAAATCACAAAACCATGCCAACTGGGTCCACTACAAATGTATGTTATCTCTTATCAACTGAATACATACTACATCAAGGCAATTGTTCTACTCTATCCTACTTTCCATAGTGGCTGTTCCAAACCTTCTTGTCTCATCTGAAACCTCCTAAGTTACTGTCTCCCCCACACACACTCTCTCTATGCTGGAGACTTTGCCTCATATTTCACCTCCCAAAAATTTTTTTAATGGAAGCTGTTTGTTGTGAGGAACCTCCCCCTTTATCCTTTCCTCATCTCATATATCAGATACTATCTCCTCCTTCACTATGGTCTCTACTGAAGAAGTGGTCCTTCTCCTTGATCTCTACAATATCTACAATACACCCTTGATCTCAATCTCTCTTGATTTTTTTTTCCAGCAGATTGCCCTAACTTAATATCCACACTCTGATCTTCTTGATCATCCTCTGTCTACTGGCTTCTTCACTTTGCTTACAAACATACCCCATGCCTCCTCCATCCTTAAAAAAATATATAAAAAACAGCCCTCTTTTGATGTTACCATCCCCATTAGTTATTTTCACATTATTTCATTCCCATTGTATCTAAATTCTTTGAGATAGCTCTCATTTGTTTCCTCAACTTCTTCTCCTTACCCTGTCTTCCAACACCTTTCGTGATGTGGTTCCCAGCCTCCTCATTCAATTGAAGCTGCATTCTCCATGGTCAATAATGATCCCTTAATTGCCAAAACTAATGGCCGTTTCTCAATCCTCATCCTTCACCTCTTTGAAGCATTAGACATTGTTACCCCCTCCTCCTGAATACTCTCTCTTCTCTGGCTTTTCTTGAAATTTATTGCACCTAGTTTTGCTTCTACTTTCGTGTTTCTTCATTAATGCCACACTCACTAATTGTGAGTGTTCCCCAAGGCTCTGTGCTAGACTGCCTTCTCTTTCACTCTACTGTCTCCCTTGGTGATCTCATCAGCTCGCTTGAGTTTTAATTATAATTTCTATGCAGTTGTTTCCTAGGTTTGTGTTTACTGACCTCTTTTTTTTTTTCACTACCAAACTATAGCCACAAATCACCAACTATCTTTTGGACATCTCAAGCTTTGTGCATATATAAGCATCTCAAATGCAATACATCCAATACAAACTCACCTTTCTCTCAAAACTCTCCCCTTTTCTTAAACTCCCTGTTGCTATGAAAGACACTATCATCCTACCAGTCTCTGAAGTTTACTACCTCCCTGACTCCTCACTTACTTATCCCACATAACCAGCTTATTGCCAAATTTTGTCATTTCTACTTTCACAGCATCCTTCGTATATGTCTCATCTCCCTTAGGCTTTTATCACCTTTCACCTGGATTATTTTACAGCCTTCTGACTGATATCCAGGCCTCAAATATCTCCCCCACACAATCCATCCCTCCACTCAGGTGCCAAAGTGATTTTGCTAAAGTGATGGTCTATGTCACACACTCTGTCCCCTTCTACCCTGTAAATTCCTGTGACTCCCTTTTACCTCCGGGATCAAAAATAAAGAGATAAAGAGAAATGTTGTGAAGGTAGACTTGACAAGACTTGGTAATAGCTTGAATTTGTGGGGTGAGAAGTTGAGGATGATATCAGGCCTTGGAGAGTCTGAGAGGATAGGATGATGATGCCCTAGAGAGGAATAGGTTAAGTCAGAAGAGGGGGACAGTTTGAGTAGAAAGATAATGAGATCTATGTTGGGCATGTTGCATTTGAGATGTTGATGGGCTGTCCAGTTCAAGAAGTCCAAGAGGCATGATATGAGTTTACCTCAGTAGAGAAACTAGAACTGAATATATAGATCTGGGGATCATCTGAGTAGAGATGATAATTGGACCAATGGGAACTGATTAGATCACCAAATGAGATAATAGAGTGAGCAGGGAAGGGGGCTCTGGACAGAGCTACAGAGTTCCACCTTTAACCTAGCCATGATTTTTAAGCCCTCCCCCCTTTCTCTATATAGAGCACTACCAGATGGAGATGCTGACAAACGGATAAACAAAACCCACTTGTCAGATTTATTCTTCTAATACAAGACTCTGGTTGCTTACCTCACCAACAGAGATGTGTGTCAGAGTCTTGAATGAAACCAGGTTTTCAAAAGCTACAGTTGAGGTCGCAACTTTCAGCCGGATGGCCGTTCGATAATTTATAGCCCAGGCTAGTGCCCAGAATAAAACCTTAGTAAACTCGGTGAAAAAAAGGGCCACACACAAGGCAATGCCAACGAAGACGTTCTTGGAGGTGCTTTCTGTGTACTGGAGGATTTGGTGAATGAGAACAGTCTGCAAAACAGCACAGTGATCAAAGCCTTGAGCTCCCCAGGGCAGCAGTCTGAGTCCTAGACACCAGCTACAGGGTACACTCTTATATGGCATTTTCCTTCCACAGAAATAGAGACTTTTCCACATTAGAGAGAATGAACCGACAGGTGCCAAAGAATAATAGTAAAGCCATTCAGAGGGGAATCTAGAGTTTATGGTTGATATTTGACCTAAAATTAACAAGCCCTCTCACAGTCAGGGTGGAGCATCCTCAGAAGTGAGGATACTTCCAGCCTACCTGCTCCATACATTTTCCCTCAACCCAGGGCTGCTCTCTTGCTCCCTTCCATTTCCTTGTTATTCTCAAACTCTCTAGCCTTCTCCTGCCTATTCAAACTGGCTTTTCAAAAACAAACAACAACAACAAAAAAACCTGATTGATTATCTCACTCACTCTGAGATATAAGTGACAGATTAGAGCTTAAAGTAGGATCTCATCCATGGGAATTTGCATTTGAACATGAAGTAAGACCCTAAGCCAAGCAACATGAATGGAACTATAATAATGGAATCCCTAACACCTTCAGGCAGAAGGAAATAGATTTTTTTTTAGAGTGTAAATGGTCTTCCCAGTTTCCCAGTACCCATAAAATCCTACCACTGATGACTGTCTATTCCTCCTAATATACTGAGGGAAAATATATATATATATATATATATTGTGTGTGTGTATATATATACACATATATATATTTATATCCTTAATATTAGATAACCATAGTTTCTTTTACACCTTTCACTGGAGAGGTTCTTCATTCTCTTGCCTTGAGGCATTCAGGACTAGAGTGTGGAGTCTAGGTTAATGGTTGTGTAATATTAAAGATCCTTGGTTTAAGCCAATACAGAAGGCCTTATGGAAAATGTCAGCTCTCTGACTCAGAGGGTAGACCATCTAATTAATTTCAACAGTCACTGCTATACTCAATTAGAATTAGCTTTTTTGAAAATTAGTCTCTGAGGAGCACAAAGATAATGATAATATAACTTTTAAAAATTAACTCAGAAATTAGCTAATGACATTCTTTGCCACTTTAAAATACCTAAATTATGAGGTTGTGGAAGAGCAATCCCCACTCACCGGCCCTATGGCTGCCATGGTTATACAAAGGAAGTTGGCTATCATATCCATCAGAACGCGAGTTCTCTGAAATCTCCAAACCACTCGTCCCATCGAAGCTTTTTCTGCACCCACCCTTGCTACTTCTTCTTCCCAAAGGGATCGAAACCTGTGTTGGAAGGGAGCGGGGAGGAAGGAATGGTGTCATATTTACACTTGTTCTTTTTATTGTTCCTGTTCATTCAACAAACATTTATTAAGCATTTTATATGTACAGAGTACCATGGCAGGTGCTAGGGGAGATACAAAATTTACATAAGACATAGCCTCTACCCTCATGGAGTTTACAATCTGGGAGGGGGATGAGACACTAACAGAGAGCTATTATACACAGCAATACATCAAAAGTGCATCAGAGAGCTAGAAAACAATGCTAAATGAAGTCTGAAGGGGAGGATCAGCACTAATAGGTAGCATCTGCAAGCAGAAGATATTATAATGGAAACCTTCTTATAGGATATGGGGATGAGCAGGCATTGCCTCTTCCTATTCCTTTCCTCTAGGGATTAAGTGGTAGTGGAATGACTGACCTGAGTACCATCATCTCTTGTCTCCAGGAACAAAGATCAATTGCATGGACCTACCAGGCCCTTTATTTCTCTCTGTCCATTTTTTTTTTTTACCATAGTTGTCCTCTTTAGCATAATATCAATTGTGAAACGAGGTTGGAGGAATTAAGAGAGGAAGTTGTAGCAAATGTGTTTACTTGTAATATTAATTTATTCCATAGTTAGTGCCCCTTACTATGATGGGAAGTTGACCATGGTTAAGCCTTTTGCCTTGAGAGACCTATGTTGTCCCAAGGGTTGCCATTTAAAGCAACTTTCATAATATTTCCAAGTGACCTTATTAGAGTTGATTGGTGGATTTGAGTGGGTACTCATTTTGCTTTGTTTAGTTTTATTTCTGAACAGTTTTTAAAAGGCAAATCTAGACTCGATGTAAGGAAAACATTCCTAATAATTAGAACTATCCAGCTGTGGAATAGGTTGTCTCAGGGCAGAGATTGGTAACAGGAGGGGAAAGTGATATTATTCCCCTTCGTTGGATAGTCTTAAACAAAGGTTTTAAATAACTACTTAGCCATTTTGTTGTAGGGATTCTTTTTCATGTATAAATTGGACTGAATATTCCCTGATTACACTTGAAATTCTTCCAACCCTGTAACCCTGTGATTCTGAGGAATGGGCAATATTAGAGCTATAGTTGGTATCCTATAGATAAGATAGGATTAGAAAGATAGATAAAGGGGCAGCTAGGTGGGGCAGTGAGTAAAGCACCGGCCTGGAGTCGGGAGGACCTGAGTTCAGATCTGGCCTCAGACACTTAACACACACACACACACACACACACACACACACAAAAGCTAGCTGTGTAACCTTGGGCAAGTTACTTAACCCCAATTGCCCTCCAAAAAGCAAAAAAAAAAAAAAAGATAAAACAGGAAAGAAAGTGGTATCCCCAAAAGATCATCCCGAAAAGATCCTACCAGACGATGACAGGCCAAAGATCAAGACCTGCTTCCTGGAAAACAGCCCCACACTTAAGAGAGATGCCCACTTAGTACAGGCATTCACCAGGAAGTAACTCAGTCACATAGTACTCAAGCCCAGCAGGACTCAGGAAAGTTCTTTGTCTTCAGAATAGATAGGTCTAAGGCCACACTGTATCTGAGGTTATATTAAGTTGCCAGTCTCTTTAAAAGCTATGTCTTATAACACAATTTATATAAGAGGTAGTAAAATGGACTTCTGAATCTTTTATGCTTCAACTATGATTGCTGGAGAACAGCTTTGCCATTTCCCTAAATTGCTCTACAAAGGGACTTTTTGTGAATCTCTTGATTACAGGTGACAAAAGAAGGAGGTGGTTGCAGCTGCTCAATCTGTTTGCTATTATTCTCTTCTAGTTTTTTCAAAGACAGTCGAAAGTTGTGAAGTCGCCTACTCAGTAACATCTCAGAGAAGTAGCATTAGTAGGGTGAAAGTCCCCTACTCAGTAACATCTCAGAGAAGTAGCATTAGTAGGGTGAAAGTCCCTACAGGCACAGGATAGCTTCTTCCTAGGAAGTAAAGGGAAAGAATGACTTCTCCTCTTTGGCTTACATATTTCTAAGCCAGTGGCCTAATGTTTTTTAATTGCCACCACCATCCTTATTACTGTTGCCATCATTGTCCTCCATTATGTGACGCCCAATACCCCTAACCTCCTTGGCACTGTAATTCAGGAAGATTCCATTTTTGAAGTCCAACCCCCACCTTGTGTGGAGAGACAGTGCTTATAATAGGGTCATCCTAGATTCAAAATGACCTTTCTTTCAGGAGCTTTTCTCCTACCTGCTGCCTCACAACCCCAGGGCAGAACACTGAGGTATTGGGAGAAGAATAGAGTTCTGCTAGGGACAAAGAACACAATCTAGAAATAAGCAGAGCCCCTATACCTCCAGTTCTATGTCCGTTTTTTGTAGTTAGTTCAGTTGTCCTAAATCCATGCCTTTTGAGGGAATAGTCAATCACAGTTGAATAAAAGACCCAAAGCAAATCAGGTCCTTTAGGCACACTTCCATGGAAGGCCCCAGAAATATTTTAAGAAAGCAATGATACCTCTTTGCATTGGTGTCTGATGTGTCATAAGATGATAACGGGGGCAAGGTGCTCATAGTCAGAATGTGTTTGTAGCCTTTGACCATGATAGGTGTAAGCCAGGAAAATGTGGCGAATGAAAATAGCCCTGCATCATCAACGGGATTACGAGCCAACCTGGGAGGAAAGAAGATATTTGGTATTCCTTGAATTTCAGAAATTACCAGGTGTCTCACTGGGTTTTCATTCTCTTATCTACATTCATAATAATATAAATGGGTAAAGGAACCAGGGGGAATGTGTCCCCAGAGGTCTGGCCCCATCACCCCTGTTAAGATAATAACAATGTCTTTCTGCATGGTGCTGTATAGATGTCTAAGTTTCCTTCACATTGATCTCACTTGAGCCTCACCACAGCTCTCCAAGCCACATAGGACATGGATCATGAACTCATAGATATCGGTGAGGATGGATCTAAGAAGTCATCTAGTACAACTCATTTTACATGTGAGGACGATAAGGCTCAGAGAGACTAAGTGACTTTTCCAAGGTTACACAGGAGGCAGTAAGAAGGGCTGAGATTTGGGCTGCTGCTCTCAGTTGCTGTTGTGCCCCTAAGCAAGTCCCTTCAACCTCTCTGAGCTTCATCTTCCTCATCAATACAATGAGAATAAAAATCCCCATACTCCATACCACACAGCATTATTGCAAAGGTAGATGGAGACAATCTGCAAAAAGTGCTTTATGAAACCTAAATGTAAACCCAAGAACCTTGAAAAAAGCCACAATAAATGGCAGCCTTTATTGTTGTGAAAAACTGAAATAGGGAAAGCAACTCAACGACTGAGGTTTTGGAGAGGCCTTTACTCATCTGTGCCTGGTAATCCCAGTGGTTAAAGATCAGTGGCTGTGTGGACAAAGTCATAGATGTGTCCCTATGGGGCCAGTTAGCTTTGTTCGGTTCCATCATTGAGCAAGCCTCTATTGAACACCTTCTTACTACCCATCTATGAAAGATAAAGAGGAAGCACAAGATAGTCTGTCTCTAACCTCAAGGAGTTTGCCATCTCAGAAAAGATATACATCAAACAATTAGAGGGCCAGCTAGGTGGTCCAGTGAATAGAGCACTGGCCCTGAAGTCAGAAGGACCTAAGTTCAAATCTGGCCTCAGACACTTGACACTTAACTAGCTGTGTGACCTTGGGCAAGTCATGTAAGTCCAATTGCCTTGCCTTCCCCCCTCAAAAAACAAAACAAAACAAAACAATAAACAATCAGAAGCCAAATCAAACCAGGATATAATATATATGGTAGTATAATCAAAGGCTACATCCCAGCCCTGGGCATCACAAATGAACAGTGGTTACCATGAGGGGAAATAACCAACCAGCTTCTGTGGCCACCCTTTCTAGCACTGGCTGCACTTTCACGCATTCCTCTCAGCTCACCAAGGTGAGGGAGTTGGGTTACTCTGTGCTCCCCATTAACATTTCTTGGTACTCTTACTACTCAGTGACCTCTCCTCCTTTGAGATCTATACAGTCCACATCTACAACCTAATCAAAATCCTGCTAACTGTTGCCTATAGACCTTTAGGATATTCACTTTCTTTCCTCAGTACCTGGCTCACAATCTCTTTCTCCTCCCTAAATCCTGTCCTCATGCTAGGGAACTTCAGCATATGTATTTCTCCCTGAAACACCCTAACCTCTCTGCCTATTCCATAGCCTACTCACTTCCAGTGGCCACTCCTCTACCCCACTTCAGTCACATGTACAAGATGGTCATTTCCTGGATCTTGCCATAGTGTACAAATCAATCTCCATGTTCAAGAGCTCTGCACTTCCGTTATCTGATAACCGTCTATTAGCTTTCCATCTCTCCCTCTCCCTTCCCTAAACATACTCTACTTTTCATCCTCCCCATGACCTCCAATCCCTTAACCATTCAGTTCTCTCTTAGACCATCACCCCACATTAGCCACTTTCCCCATCATGACCCCTTGGTGAACCAATGCAACGCTGCATTGCCCTCTTCTCTCAAGTCCCTTGTCTTTTTATCATATTACTAATTGTGCCCTGTCATGCCTCAGCCCTGGATCACTCCTAGTATCTACTGCCTTTGTTCTAATACATAAGCTACTGATGGAAGGAGAAAATCATGCAACCATTCTGATTGGGTCCACTACATAACTCAGCTGGGCCTTCCTACATTACTGCTAGGCATTCCTTCTACACTTCCCTTTATCAATTCACTGTCACTCTATCTATAGCAATTCTTCCAGACCTTATCTTCACTGCTTGGCTGAGACTTTTGCCTCAAATTTTACTGAAAAAAAAATGGAGGCCATTTGCCAGTGTACCTCCTGCTCATCTCACATCACCCAGTTGCCTTCTGCCATTATCACCTACTTCACCCCAATCTCCCATCAAGAAGAGGCCTGACTCCTCACCAAAGCAAACCTCTCTTCCTGCATAAACAGTCCCATTCCATCCTGTCTGCTCCAGCTGATTGCCTGCTCTGTCATCCCTACTCTCTTATGTATCTTTGATTTCTGTCTCCTTCTCTACTGCCTACAAACATGCCCATGTCTCCCCCATCCTCAAAAAATGACCCTCAGTTCATCCTTCCATCCTTCCTATTACCCTGTATTCCCTCTGTCCTTTGTGGCAAAACTCCTTGAAAAGACTATCTACAATAGCTGCCTCTACTTATTTTCCTCTTAACCCTCTACAGTATTACTTTCAATGATCTCAAGAGTTACCAGATCATTGGTATCTGAAATCCAAAGGCCTTTTCTCAATCCTTATCATTCTTAATCTCTCTGTAGTCTCTGAGTGTTGATCATACACCTATCCTTGACACTCTTTTTCTCCAGTTTTTCAGGACACCACTCTCTCCTGGCTCTACACCTACCTATCTAACTACTCCTCAGTTTTCTTTAATGGATCTTTATCCAGATAATACACACTAACCTTGGGGGTCCCATAGGGCTCTCTCCTGGGCTCTCTTCTCTTCTCCCTATATACTGTTTCACTTGGTGATCTTCTTAGCTCTCATGAATTTAGTTATCATCTCTGTTCTGACAATTCTTAAATCCGTTCATCTAGCCCTACGCTCTCTGCTGACCTCCAGACTTACATCTCCAACTGCTTTTCAGGTATGTTAAACTGGATGGTCCAGTAGACATCTTAAACTCAATATATTTGAAGCAGACATTCCAAAATGGAATACTAATGTGTATATCAAATATCTTGTCAAATAATATGTATATCAAATAAATCATTATCTTTTCTCTGTTACAGTCAATGGCACCACTTTCCTCTTAGTCTCTCAGGATCTCTCACCATCACCCCCCTCCAAACTGTTTCCAAGGCCCATTGATTTCATCTTTGCAACATCTCTTGAATATATTCATATTCACTTCTGTTCTCTTGACACTGATACTGCTCTGGTGAAGACCCTTATCTCTTCATGCCTGGGCTACAGCAGTAGCTTGCTGGTGGGTCTGCCTTCTTCAAGGCTCTCCCCAGTACAATCCATTCTTCATTTCAGTCATCAAAGGGATTTTCCTAAAAGGCAGCTCTGACCATGTTCTGCACCCCTCTCCCACATACACTCTGTAAATTCCAGTGGCTTCCTATCACCTTCAGAATCAGCTACAAAATTCTCTATTTGCTACTCAGAACCCTTCATAACCACACCCCCTCCCACTTTCCAGTCTTCCTCTCCCCACCCCCACCCCCAGGTGCTCTTCAATCATGTGCCTCCTTTCTGTCTCACAAACAAGAGGACACTCCATCTCTTGGTTCTGGGCTTTTTCTCAGGCTGTCTTCCATGCCTGGGATGCTTTTCCTCCTCATCTCTACCCACTGACTTTTCTGGCTTCCTTTAAGTCCCAACTAAAATCCCGCCTTCTACAGGAAACTTTTCCCCATTTTCTCTAGTTGTAGGGCCTTCCCTGTTGATTATTTCCTTTTTGTCCTGAATATAGCTTGTTTGCACATAGTTTTTTCGTGTTGTCTTCCCCATTAGACTGTGAACTCCTTGAGAGCAACGCCTTACCCTTGTCTTTCTTTGTGTCCTCAGAGCTGAGCACAGCCCCTGGCACACAGGAATTTAATATTTATTGCCTGGCTGAAAAGTATGTGGATGACTCAGCAAGCCTGGCTGTCCTGGAGCAGAGTTTCTGTTCAAAGCCCATACTGTTCTGCTAGTGAATTCAGAATACTGTAATCACCCAGGAAAGGCAATACTATTCATGCTATCAGAATCCCGCTCAGATTGTGGACAGAGATGAGGTTCAACACACCTAGCATTGACACTAATTAGCAGGGTGAGCCACTTAACCACCTTAACCTGTCAATGATCCTCCTTAAAATGGGCCTTTATTTTTTTATCTACAAAAGTGGGGACAATAATACTCAATCTACCGACCTCACAGTTATTATGAGGAAAGTGGAAGTCCCTTGAATCCTTTGTAAACATTAAAACACTGTGGAAATGTTACCATTATGCTAGAGGTGAAAGGAGACCCCAAGAAGAAAGACCCCTAGAGCTGATTCATAGCTTCATCTTCTAGTCACTTGCTTTTTTTCCAGCAGCAGCTAAGTGGTGTGTCATGGATAGAGCTCAAGCTAGTCAGGAAGACCTGATTTCAAATATAGCTTCAGACACTGTCTAGCTATGTGACCCTGGGCAAGTCACTTAAACTCTGTCTGCCACAGCTTCCTCAACTGTTCAATAGGGATAACAATAGCCCTACTTTACTGGGTGTTTGTGAGGCCTCAAACAAGATATTTGTAAAGTGCTTGGCACAGGGCCTGGCACAAAGTACTTAATCGATGCTTGTTCTCTCCCTTTTTCCTTCCCATGAACCTCTAAAAAAGAGGGAAGGGAGGAGAAAGAGAAATGCTGGGCTGCACATGTACCCACCCACTCATTGCTCAAGTCAGGAATCTCCAACTGCCATGATTGGGGATGCTGCTTCTCAAAGCAGCAGACACAGGACCATCCCTGTCCAATACTCTGGTTCCAGAAGCAATTTTAGGAAAATCAGATTAATGTCATTGGCTCCTGCAAATATTAGGCATATTAACAAAAGCAACTTGCTGTTCTGCTGAGCTGTGGGCAATGAGTTTACCTTGCATAGGGCCGTAAAGGGATCATCGTTCTTAAACTGGGGTCATATCTCTCCACAAAGGATCGTCGCCGACCCCTTCTGTCCAAGTCAGAGATTAGGTAAGGACCTTCACCTACCATGGTGAGTGTTGCTGGGCACTCTGGGTTCTTAACCTCAGTGAAACTTGACTCTGGAATGAAAACAGACACAAGTTCAGGAGGAGTTCTTTATTTATTTATTTATTTTTGCTTTTTTTTTTTTTTTGGGGGGGGGGCAGGGGGAAGGGAGCACAATTGGGGTTAAGTGACTTGCCCAAGGTCACACGGCTAGTAAGTATTAAGTGTCTGAGGCCCTATTTGAACTCAGGTCCTCCTGCCTCCAGGGCCAGTGCTCTATTCACTGTGCCACGTAGCCACCCCATGGGGGAGTTCTTTTAGCACTACATAATTAGAACTATCAGGAAAATTCTTTTCTTGCAGTATTCCCAAAACATGTCCCAATGTCCCCAAATAATCTGAGAACCCATTCTGTGTGCCAGACCCCCTTGACCATCCACAGAAGCCACCTTTTCCATGTATCCTTCCAAAGTTAAATAGAAGCAAAGTGAAGAAACTATCTCTCCATGCCCAAAACATCTATTTTGGAAGAAAAAACATTCTATTCCCCTTTTAAATTTGTCAACATCAAGTCTCTATGTATGGTCTCCATTTAACAATTAGTTAAGTATGTACTGTGTGCAAATCACAGGACAAAGTGCTAAAAGAGATAAAAAGCTCAGCTAAGATATATCCCTTCCCCCACTATCTACAGGAATAAGGGGATGGGAGAGGGGGCAAACACTTTCCAATGCTAATGAAATGGGCCATTAGAGATTTAAAAAACAATGTGGTATACAAGGTCAAAGTTGTTATGGTTCTGAGTGATCAGAGAAAACTTTATTCAGGATTGATTTTGTTGAAAAGGAACCCATCCACCCTCCTCCCCTAAACTGGACGTAACACTCCAGTGCTTATGATTGCTATCCTCCATTATCAAGGGCAATTGAGTATTAAGTGTATTCATTTCATACTGTGACATTTTTCATTTGACTTTTTAGAAAGGCAAAGCAATGAGAATACAAAGTATAAAGCCTGGGTTCTAGTCTTTTTTTCCACTTATTTGCTAAGTGACCTTGGGCAAGAGGTTACTTCCTTCCCTGGGCTTCTATTTTTTTTTTTCCTCAGTAAAATCAAGGTTTGAACTAGATGGTCCTTTCTAGTTCCAACAGTCTGCAAATCAATCTAGTTGCTCTTAAGGCATCCTAAAGGCTTTGGACTCTAGAATGCCACACGTGGAGGTCCATGCCTCCCTGACCAGCATCCAAATAATCCTATTTCAATAGGGAAATTGGCACTGGGAGGAAATTTCCTTGAGCTCTCTGTGGGGAATGCATAGTTATGATTACCTAAGATAGCTTGGAAGCATTGCAGCTGGAGCTACATTTTGCTAAATTTGGCAGCCCCAAGGGGGGAAAATGGGACTTTAAAATCAGGAAGTCTGCTTTGGCTAACATTTCCATCCCGTCTGTCATGCTATCCTGTGCCAGCAGTGAGAAACTGCCTGGAGTTGGAAATATGCTTATTGACAGCCAGCTGGGTGAAGGAGGGGATGGCAAATGAAAGTCAGCCAGCTCATCGGACCTGTTGTGGCCACTTTTGCTGCAGAGCCAGAAGTACTGTAGACACAAGTGACTTATTTCACTCTGAGAGGCAAAGAACTCTAAAGCTGCAACAAGTTCTTTAAAAGGTCATTGAACGCATCCCTCTTCTTCCAGACAGGATTATTCAGAACCCAATCTGAACAGTTCAGATAGGGCAAAAAGGGACTATTTCTGTAAAGAAGTTTATTTTCATTCTGTCTTGGTGAAGCATTCAGTAAATTCTTCCTTGGAACCCACCTAAAGCCCTCTTGCTTCATTCAATACAGATGCTACCTCTTGAGCATATAATATTTGCACACTAAGAATACCACATTTGGTACTGGCATGCAATCACCC
The DNA here is from genome assembly GCF_028583685.1 of Petaurus breviceps papuanus. NCBI lineage: Eukaryota > Metazoa > Chordata > Mammalia > Diprotodontia > Petauridae > Petaurus > Petaurus breviceps. The sequence continues at coordinate 10,313,804 of NW_027185754.1, read as the reverse complement.
TTCAGGATTCCCTTCTCTAGGCTGGTTATCATTCTTCACAATGAGTAAGGGAGCTTCAGTCTGGTTTCATGTCCCACCCCTTGTTTTTTTTATCTCCTCCACCTAAAAGACTGACTAGTCTTAGAGCTCATGAGATAGAGTCTAAGAACAGCTTTCTTAAGAATGTAGGTCTTAGAATTAGAAAGTACATTAGAAAACATATCTAATCCGACTCCCTTATTATGCAAATGAGAAAACTGAAATTCATAAAGGTCAAGTGACTAGTCCAAAGTTGTACAGGTGTCAGCTCTAGGGTTCAAACTCAGGTCCTCTGATTCCAAATTCAATGCCAAATTCTTCTGTATCTGTATATAAAATTGTATATAAATGTATATATAAATGCATATAAATATGTGTGGGTATGTAAAAAGTATATTTAAAATGCTATGTAAATGTTCACTATTGTCATTATACTTATTTTCTACCTCAAAGACGCCCTCCTTTTAATCTTAACGTCCTCCAGTAATGTCCACAATTCACAAAGAACCATATGACCAGTTGGATTGATGGTCCTTGGAGGCTTCACAAAAGGACTCAGTTGTGTTAAGTCTTTTTACCATGAAGGGACTTAGTGGAAGAGGCAGAAAAGGGAGAGGGTGTAACTTTGATGAGTTAGCATGTGAAGAGTGAGAGTGACCGAGACTGAGGAGAGCATTTAAGTTCCATTGCTAGGTCTATAGAGTCTCAAGGCTCTTGGAAGACAAGTAAGAGTAGAAAGGCCTTGTGACAATCACCGTGATTAAAGCTAATGGGAGGATTAGTAACAGGCAACTCTACCAATAATCCCCGGCTAGGAATCAAGGCAAAGAGAGCTTTTACCTGGGTAGAAAATCTAAATACCACAATCTTGAGACTGTGATGGGAGGAGGAGGATATGGTGTGTAATGAGAATTCCAGTCTCCATCTGCCTCAGTTGCCTTTGTCTCTCTTTTTCTCCTTGATTCTCTATTGTCACCATCCACAGCTTCGCCCCTCCCACTTCCACCTCTACCTGGCCCCTTTCTCTCCAACTGCCCCATTCAACTGCCGTTCCCTTCCCTCCTACCAAGGAACTCTCAGGAGTCAACATTCCCTTTCTCTCTTCATTAAAGGAGCATCACCCTCTCCATGCACCAAGGGCTGTGATCAGCTGCAGCTATTCAGTCTCCCAGATACTGTCCTGCTACCAAGATAATCAACTTTCATATTGGTATATCACCTGACATTGTGCTTAGTGCTTTCATGTGTACAGTTTCACTTGTCCCTCATCCGTGGTTAGGTTAGAGCAGTTGTTATTCTCCCCGTGTTATAGCTGAGGAAACTGAGGCACAGAACATTTGAATTATTTGCCCAAAACCACATAGCTAATTTAATGGCAAAACTGAGGTTATAATCCAGGACTCCTGTGTGCTATTACAATGTGCTTTCTACCTCAGCTCTCTCCCATTTCCCAGAGTATTTTCATCCTCTTAAATTGGAATCCAGTCAGCAAAAAAGTAAAACTTCATTCTTTAAGATTTCCCATTTGAGGATTTATGATAATTTAGATGCAGTGAATGTAATTTTAGTTAATTAAATGGTTTGTCTGGTACTTGGGCCAGCAGTTAATTTTTTGCATATAAAGAACTTTTTCTTTTTTGATATATCATCCGCATTGGTAGAAGGAGTTTTTTCACTGGGAGTTTCCTACATCAATGAAGTCTCAGGCTGGAGCCAAAAAACATTATAAATTCTGTGCAGGCAGGAACAAAGTCTGAAAAATCTTTGTATTTTCAAAGCATTCATCAAAGGCCCTTATATACTATATAGTAAATGTTCAATAAATATCCATTGAGTGACTACATATAATGTAAGCTTATCGCAAAGGTTTCAAAGCTAAAGACCTGTAAATACTCTATAGGACCTGTTCCTTCCTCCCCTCCTCAGCCCAGCACACAGACATTTGTGAACTTTTACAATAATTAGACTTCAAGAAATCTGCCCAGATTTTTTTTTCTTCCTACTCTTTCCCAGGTCACTTTCTCCCCCTACTGTCTGCTTCTAGTATCTATGCCTGTAAAGAGTCTCACTAAGAGACTGTAGCCAGACAGGTCCGTAATCTCCCATCTCCACACCAAAAAAGGACATGAAAATGCTGGCAACAAGAGATGAAAAAAAAAACAGTTAAATTACAGTGTTGGGAAATCAGTTACAGAACTTGGTGGGGTTTTTTAAGCTGGAGTGGAAAAGATGGAATGCATCACTTTCTTCAGCTCTCTGTAATGTTTAATATCCCTTTTGTCTTCATCCCTCCATGAATGGAAATAGGAACTTTTTTTTTCCTTTTTTTTTTGCTTAATTGGGGTTAAGTAACTTGCCTATTGGGTCTGAATTTGGGTCCTCCTGACTCCAGGCAGGTGCTTTACTCACTGTGCCACCTAGCCACCCCAATCGGGACTATTATTAACAACATTTTACATGGGCATATGTGAAAGTACAAGTTCACTTAAATCTCATAACAACCTAGTAATGAAGGTGGGGAGGAATGGTTCTTTTCATTAAGAAGATACTATGGATCAGAAAGGGTTAAGTGACATCTTCATACAACTATTTTAAGGTAAAGGAAAAGCTGAAACTTAAGTCTCTTGGCCTCTAGTACAGTGTTCTTTCTATTTCACCACATTGCCTACTAAAACACTTCAAATGCATGTACAAAGTAATCCATGGTCATAGTTGATGGGACACAAACTACAAAAGGGAGACTCCATTAAATAATAGCTGGTATTTATACAGACCTTTAAGGTTTACAGGACACTATACTTTCAGCCCTATGGGTAAGTGCCATTATTATCCCCATTTTACAGCTGAGGTAACTGAGGCACAGAGGACTCAAGCTGCACAAATAACCTACACAAATCTTTATGGTTGTATGCATATTCCCCCACCCACCCAATTTTAGCCAGAGTTTCATTATTTAATCTCTCCATCTTTTTTCGAGTCAATATAGTCATATATATTTTGTCTCTGGGAACCTAGTACACAATAACTCTTTTGGACTAGGTGATTTTAAAGTATAGTGCAGTCAGTTCTCATTTTATATAAGTGGACCATTGGGCAGACCTCTATGTAAAGCAGTTTTTACATAATGTGAATTTGCCTACTGACATGGGGAAGGGAAGAATGAAAATAAGAAGGGGGCCTCAGAGGTTTTGGCCAACCACTTAGGGGCCCAACCTGAACAGGGAGGAAGAATATGGGTGGTGGGCAGACACATGGGGACCAATCATGGGGATCAAACAGGAGAGGAGGGATGACACATAAGGGCGAATGGAGGGAAGACAGACATGCAGGGGCTGGACATGACGGTGAATGGGGAGAATGGGGCAAAAGTTTTTTCTCTTGGCTCCGGAAGTTTCAAGCCAAGCCCTTATCTCAGTGATCCAGTACTGGTGGTGGTGATTTCTCTGTAAGTCTGTTTGCCTTTCACTTGGAGGGTTTTTAGGGGAGTGGCAGGGGGTTGGGGGGTGGAGTGGGAGGCCATGGAATGCCTAGCCAAGAGACAAGAGCAGAGAGAGAGAGAACAGTACTGTACAATGAAGTTAACATAGGTATTCTTTTAGAATGTGGATTTCTTTCACCATTCTTTATGTAAAGTCAAATGTATGTAATGCCAATTTACATAAAGTAAGAATTATCCGTATATTCCATTGGAAGAGGATGCTAAAACATTTTTCTTCTGTGTCCATGGAAGACTCAATGAGATAAAATGGGTCCAAGTTAAAGCTGGAGAGATTTTGGTAGTAGGTAAGCAGCAAGGGAAAGATAGGAAGTGGTATATACTAGGTCAGTTAAACCACTGCTGCCACCTTTCCTCTTAAACCCTAGTAAAGCTAGCCCAGGACCCTAAGCCCAAGAACACCAGGAATAATATCACCACTGCCATCACCACCACTGCCAAAGGTTCTGCTTTCAGACCAGTTTCTAGGGAATCAATCTTTGTGGAAATGCAACAGCAGCCCTTGCCTTCTCAGCAACCATATAATTACTGAAGGCCTAGAAAAAAAGCTTTCACTTTTGGAGTCCTTGGGATTGTCAATAGTTCAACATCAGAGATGGATATGGTTTTTAGCAGTGAAAATAACATTTTAAAAAATGTATTACTCTCTGCTTTGCTGCTGCACCTTAAGGAATATGGAACCTTCTCATCTGACTTATGACTGGAGCATCTTAGGGATGTCTCCTTCACTGGGATGTGAACTCCTTGAAAGGAGGGACCATCTTTACTTTGTGTCTCCGGGGCTTAGAACAGTGTTTTTCACATAGTCAGCACTTTTATAAAAGCTTTTTCATTAATTTCCTTCCAAAGATGTGACTTTGGGTAATTACCTTTCCTTCTGGGTCCTCAAGTTTCTTGATCTTTAAAAGAAGAGATGGAACTAGATAAATGTGACTCTCTTTTAATTCTAAATCCCATTTGCTGTTTGTTCAGTCATTTCAGTCCTTTCTGACTCTTTGTGACCCCATTTGGGGTTTTCTTGGCAAAGATATTGTAGTGGTTTGCCATTTCCTTCTCCAGCTCATGAAATTGAGACAAACAGGGTTAAATGACTTGGTGCAGCAGCAAAGCAGAGAGTGTCTGAAGCAGGATTTGAACTCAGGAGGATGAGTCTTCCTGACTCCACACCATTCTATCCACTGTGCCACCTAGCTGCCCACTCTCTAAATCCCATTAGCCTTATGAATTCTTTCACTGTGAGAAGAAGAAACACCAGAGTGAGCGGCAGGGTGTGACTTGGAGTCATTGTTCATGGGAATCTTCATGGACAGATGAAACCCCAGTCTGTGCGATCCAGCACAATGGTCTTCCTTTCAGGGAATTTAAGACAAATATAAAACATGATTTCTACTTTCAAAGAATTTACAATATTGTTGGGGCAGACAAAAATACTGACACAAAACTATTAGAGAACAACACAAGTCTGTTGGACTTAGCCATAAGGCATTTGTTTGCCCAAGGCAAGGTTCCTTCTTGCATTTGAAAAAAATAGACATCCCTGTATGTGACTGTCCCAGAGACTTTGAGCTTTCTCTATCACATTTATGGCTTGACATCATAAAAGAGATGTAGCCTAAAGGTCACAAACATCAAGATTTTCTGATATTTAAAAAATAGGCACTTGTAAAAAGTCGTGTTAAAATAGGCCTCCTTTCCCTCCCCTGTGTGTAGTGCCTTAGGCAGCTCTCTAACTAAACTACCCCTAATCCTGGCTCAGCAAATCTATAATAAAAGGATAGCTTGTATAGTACAAACTAAAAGTGCTCTTAGAGTTCAGAGACAGGACAAATCTTTATGAACTGGAATGGTCAAGGAATGGTTCATCGAGCAGGTGGGATGTGAGCAGGGCCACATGAGCCAGGAATCAGGTTGACAGGGAGGAATGAGGAGGCCGTTCCAGATGTGAAGAAAATGAGTAAAGGCCAGGAGGTTTAATGCCTGTGATATGTTCATTTTTGGATCGAGGCCAGTCTTCCATTTGAACAAGGAACAGAATGCTTCATGGGATCCAGGCACACATTTCCCAGAATGGAGAAACATACTTGTTCAGGGAATGAGGGCAATGTTTTCCTCAAGCCTGGTGAGAGAGAATTGGAGCCCTCTGGTTTTAAACAGAAGCTGATGAGAAGGGCACAGCTGCATAAAGTACAACATGGAGAAAGCAGCATTGAAGAGCCAAAGATTTGATGGGAGACTTTTTCATTAAGGGAGAATATCATCTATTTCTTTTTTGACATGAGAAATAAATAGCTTGATATTGTTTTACCTTGAAGGCAGCTGTGGTAATTTATTAGGTGGTGATGACCATTTAAGGGCAAAATGTTGAGTCAGGAAAGAAATTTATTCATAGACTCAGAGAACCATGGAATAGTGGGGCCAGAAGGGATCTTAGAGAACACTTTTTTTTTTATTGATGAAGAACTGGGGTATCTGAAGGAGGAAGTGACTTGCTTAAGGTCACATAGCAAGTCAGTGTGGAGTCAAGCTCTCCCTCCAAATCATAGTTTACAGGATTTCCAGCCCTATAGGATATAAGGACTTCTCTAGTCTAACTATCATCATTTCATAGATCAGGAAACTGAGGCTTAAAGAGGAAAGTGATTTGCCCAAGGCTATAAAGAGTTATTGACTGAGACAAAACTAGACTTCAAGTCACCTTGGCTCTCAGGGCAAAGGTCTTTTTCCCTCTTACTATTCATCCTTTTGCTGATTCCTGTTAAGAAACTTCTTAGGGGGCGGCTAGGTGGTGCAGTGAGTAAAGTGCCTGCCTGAAGTCAGGAGGACCGGAGTTTGGCGGCCTCAGACACTTAACACCCACACAAAAAAAACTAGCTGTGTAACCTTGGGCAAGTTACTTAACCCCAATTGCCCTCCAAAAGGCAAAAAAAGAAGAAAAAAGAAACTTCTTAGAAACTTTTCTCCTCCTTTGCAGAAGTGGGAGTGGGAGAGAGTCCATAGGCATGGAACATTACATATAGTTAGATTTTTTTTCAATATATTGATTAGTTTTGCTAATGTTTCTCTCTTTTTTTTTTTCTTGAAAAATATTATATGGTTGGGGTGGCTAGGTGGTTCAGTAAATAGAACACCAGCCCTGGAGTCAAGAGTACCTGAGCTCAAATCCGGCCTCAGACACAACACAAAAACTAGCCAAGTGACCTTGGGCAAGTTGCTTAACCCCAATTGCCCTCCAAAAAGCAAAAAAAAAAAAAAAAAATATATATATATATATATATGGGATGGCTCTCTGGGAGTGATACAGAGGGAAATTTAGGTAATGTAAAAATCAAAAGATAGCAATAAAATTAATTTTGTTTAGAAAAAGAAGTTTATTAGAGTGAAAATCAACTACTGACCCTAACATGAAATGTAATTTTCAACTCCCAAGAGGAAAAACTACATTATTCCTGAAGTGGCCCGGCATCTCTTCCCAAGAATTTAATCTTCAGGGACAGAGACCAACCAAGCCTGAGGAAAGCCATTTCTCTGATCCTGAGAAAGATTATCCATGATCCAAAGAAAGAGTAATGGGATCAATATTTGCATAATTAGCTTCTACTACTACCTAGAATTAATTGCAAATCATCAAGTAGCTTCTATTGTAATACTTTGTGTGAAAAGAGCTCATTATCTCACGAAACAGTTCTAGTTAGGAATTTGTTCCCTAAATTGAGTCAAAAATCTGTCACTGTCTAACTTCCACCCTGTTGCTCCTTGGTTTTTTCTTCAGGGGCCCAAGGGTTTCTTTGTCAGTTTAGTGAAACCTAGAGATCCTTTTTCAGGATAATGTTTTTAAATGCATAAAATATATAGAATTGCAAAGGAAACCAATTATATTGAAATACATTTATCAAGATATCTTCTAAGATTAAATTCATAGTCTCCAGGTTAAGAACATGCTTGATCGCTCTTCAAAAGTTTTTCAAGTGTACCCTTCTCACCTTTCTCAGAGTCTCTTCTCTCCGTTCTCTTATCTCACATTTATTTCCTCCAGACTAAACATCCCCAGTTACTGCTACCATTCTTCATTTGATATACTTTCCAGACCCTCACCATTCTGATCAATGAACTGGCATTCTCCATGTTGTCATTATCCCTGCTAAAGAGTTTTCTTCAAGCCTGGAAATATATACATATACATATTGTCTATGTATATGATTGGTTTACATAGGACTAAGTATTAAAACAAGTGTAACTCCTTCTATTCAAAACCCTATTGCCAGAAGGGCAGATGGATTATATTTCACCCCTCCCTTCAGGGTTGCCTAGAGCATCCAGGTGGCTCATCGGATAAAATTCCAAACTTGGAGTCAGGAAAGCTCATCTTCCTGAGTTCAGCTCTGGCCTCAGATCTGAGGCCTATCTCTGTGAGGGCAAGTCACTTAACCCTGTATGCCTCAGTTTCCTCATCTGTAAAATGAATTGTAGAAGAAAATTGCAAACCACTTCGGTATCTTTGCCAAGAAAACCCCAGTTGGGATTATGTAGAGTTGGACACCACTTAAAAGCAATTAAACTGAACCAGGGTTTTCCAGTACCTTTATAAGGGGTTGTGGGGAGGGGTGGTGTTACCTAGACTCTCTCCAAATGACTACAGCCACAATTGTGTTCCCCTCAAGTGTATGGGGTTCCCTACACTCCAGTTTCATTTAGTCAATACCATTGGATAAGCTTTTACAAAGAAATGTTTACTTCAGAAGGTATAGTCAAAGCTCTCAAACTTACTCTATAGCACAGATACCCTAAGTAAGTTATTTAACCTTTCTGGGTTACAGATTTCTCATCTTTAAAATGAGAACTTTGAACTAGATGATGTTTAAGTCTCTTCTAGTTCTAAATTTTTTATTTTAAGTTGACTGAGGTGGTCCCCAGCAACTTCATTTAAGATATGGATTCTTCGAAAGATACTTTGAAGGATGGGTAAGATGTAGGTAAAACTGGAGGCATGTGTGTATGAAAGAAGACGATGTAAACACAGGTAGAGACACAGTGCTAATCATGGCAAGTGTAACCCCCGCTCCCACTCAAGCATAGCAGCCCTGTACTTCATGCTGTACATGAAAGGAGAGGTGACTTCTAAGTAGTGGAGAAGATACCTGTCTACTTGAGGGGTGGAAGTGGTGACTGAACTCTTTAGGAGGCAGCTGTGTGTGGTTTGAGGCCGACTTTAGGATGAGAAAAAGACTTTGGGTAGCAAGGATATGACCATGTGTTCTCAAGAACAATTGGTCATTGCAAATAATTCTGAGTTAATCTACCTTTTGATATTGTTTAATAGTTATTTTTATTTGCATTATTGTAGTTGTATATATTCTGCTAATTCTGCTTCTTTTAATGTTTTGTATAAATTCATATGCATCCCATATTTTTATGAATTTGTCATATTCATTGTTTCTTATAGTCCAGTAATATACTTTTACAATGATAGAACACAATTTGTTCATCCATTCTCCAATTGAAATGTACCTATATAGCTTCAAGTTTTTTTTTTGCTGCCACAAATAAAGCTCTTCAAATTTCATTTTTTGTAGACCTATAATTTCATTAATATAGGGAGATAGATCCCAGTAAAAAAAAAATTGAATCTAGCAATGCAGAATAGCAGCTGTTGCTATTCTTAAATTTTGTTGCAAGTCTTAAATTTTTAGTCTTAGAAAACTGCTGTGGCACCAAGAATTTAAGTGGTTTTTCCCAGGGTCACACAGCTAGTATATGTCAGAGGCAGGATGGCTATGAGTATCTTGGTGCATATAAGACTTTTCTGCCCCTTGGGGTATATGACCAGTAGTGAGAAGTGAGATCATTATATAATACCAGCTTCAGTAGCCTCTTCGTACACAACAGAGATACAGTTATAATATCTTTAAGTCCATGAAATCTCTGAACTGGACATTCCATAGATATGTTAAACTCAACCTGTCCAGAACTGAAATAACTTGTTTCTCCCCCAGTACCCTCTCTGCCTTCTAATTTCCCAGTTACTTTTTCCCAATTAATACACCATCCTCTCAGTGGACTAGGCTCACAACCTAGATGTTATTTTTTACTCACTTACCTCACGTAGACGATAAATTTCCCAAGTTGTATTGATTTTACCTTAATAGCATCTGTTGCATATGCCCTCTTCTCTCCTATGATACTACCACCATCTTGGTGCAGGGCCTCATTACCTCACACCCGGACGACTGAAATAGCCTGCCGGTTGGTCTGCCTGCCACCCTACTCCAGTCCATCCTTCACTCAGCTTCCAAAGCCATTTCTGACCATGTCCCTCCCACTACTGCCTATCTACCTAAACTGCTATGACTTCTTGTGGCCTCCAGGGTCAAATATAAAATCCTCTTTTTGGTTTTCAAAGCCTTCATAACATGTACCCCCCTCCTTTTCAGTCTTCTTACACTTTACCCTGCCATGTACTCTGGGATCCAGTGACACTGGCCTTCTTTTCTAAAATAAGACATATATCTCCTGACATTTTCACTGCTGTCCCCCATGCACAGGATGCTTTCCCCTCCTCATTTTTGCCTCCTGCCTTCAAGTTCCAGCTAAAATCTCATCTTCTATATGAAACCTTTCCTGATCACCTTTACTTCTAGTGCCTTCCCTCTATTATTTCCTATTTATCTTGATAATAGTTTGTTTGTACATGTTGTTTGCATAGTCATCTCACATTAGACTGAGTTCCTTGAGAACAGGAACTATCTTTTGCATTTCTTTGTATATCTAGCACTTAGCGCAGTGCCTACTATATTGTAACTGCTTAATAAATGTTTATTGACTGAGAGTAACAGTTTAACTATCATGCAGTGAGGCATCTATGAAGACTGAGAGTTTAGTTGCCATTCTGGGGTGACTGTCATCTTTGGTGGCTGAAGAGAATACAGAGAAAAAGATCTAGGAGGACTCATTTCCTGAGAGAACTCAGAGGCTTATCTATTTTATGAAAAAAAAATTGAAGGGAGTTCTTGAGAAGAGACTTTTTATCAGGATCCTGAGATAATGGAATGGTGGGACTATGGTTGCAGAATTGAGAAGTAGTTGTATTTAAAGGTGACTTTGTGTTCTTTCTTACAGCAAATACATATAAATATAATAATTAACAATATGTTAATAAATGATGGTATTTATATCTTAGTTGTATTGTTGGTTACCACGATAATTAATAGTGTAGCCAGTAAATTTGTTTCTTTAAGATACTAGAGGATTTGGGGGCAGCTAGGTGGCACAGTGAATAGAGCACCAGCCCTGGAGTCAGGAGGACCTGAGTTCAAATGCGGCCTCAGACACTTAACACAAAAACTAGCCGTGTGACCTTGGGCAAGTCACTTAACCCCAATTGCCCTCCAAAAAGCAAAAAAAAAAAAAATAAAAGCTATTAGAGGATTTGACATATAGATGATGTAGTCAAAAGCTTATAGAGGGAAAAGAAGCTTCTTCTGTTTATTAAACATTATTTAATAAACAATAGTGGGGCTCTGATTTAACTGATTAATAAAGATATTGGAATTTTTGTAATCAATTAGGAAAAATCAAAACATATACTTTAATTCTCTTAGAATCTGGGATGAGAATGAATAAGAAAATGAGCTAGTAGCAAGTAGAGAAAGAGGTGACCATCCTACCTTAGGTTATGCACAAGACAGTTTAACTCCTGGTCGAATTGTTATAAACATTTTAGTGACCTCTCTCCCCAGCACTCTTTCTTTTATCACCCTGTGTGAACTGTTGCTAAAAACAGTAAGAAAGTAAAACCAAATTATGGTGGGTCCTGAATGTTAGCCTTGCCATTCAGAAGCACTTTCATGGTCATTAAATGATTGCATAATGTTTTTTCTTTTCTCTAGCAACACAGGAAACCTTAAGAACATGCTGCAACATAGCCTTTCCCCATGCTAAGGATCATTTTTCTTTTGTTTTACTCTTTGAAATACACATTTTAGCCCCACCTACCCAATGAAAACACTTTTTTTGAGGTTTTTTTAAAATTAATTTTAGTTTTCCACATTCATTTCTACAAGATTTTTGAGTTCCAAATTTTCTCCCATCTCTCCCCTTCCCCCACCCCAAGATGGCATGCATTCTGATTACCACTTCCCCCAGGCTGTCCTCCCTTCTATCACCTCCCCTCTTATCCCCTTCCCTCTTACTTTTCTTGTAGGACAAAGTAGATTTCTGTACCCCATTGCTATGTATCTTATTTCCCAGTTGCATGTAAAAACAATTTTAACATTTGTTTTTAAAACATTGAGTTAGAAATTCTTTCCTTTCTTCCCTCCACACCTACCCTCATTGAGAAGGCAAGTAATTCAATATAGGTTATACATGTGTAGTTATGCAAAACACTTCCACAATAGTCATGTTGTGAAAGACTAACTTCATTTCCCTACATTCTCTCCCACCCCCCACTTATTCCATTTTCTCCTTTGACCCTGTCCTTTTCAAAAGTATTTCTTACTACCTCCTCCTCCAATTTGCCCTCCTTTCTGTAATCCCCCCTCTTATCCCTTGCCCCTTACTTTCCTATAGGGTAAGATACCCAATTGACTGTGTATATTATTTTTCTTTAAGCCAAATCTGATGAGGGTAAGTTCATTCATTCCCTCTCACCTCTTCCCTCTTCCCCTCCATTTTTCTTGCCTCTTTTGTGTGAACTAATTTACCCCATTCTATCTCTTCTTTTCTCCTTCTCCCAATATATTCTTCTCTAACTCTTAATTTTATTTTTAGATATTATCCCTTCATATTCAACTCACCTTGTGTCATCTATCTATGTAGCTAGCTAGCTACCTATCTGTCTTCATCTGTCCTTATTTCCTCCAACTACCCTAATACTGAGAAAGGTCTCATAAGTTTCAAATATAATCTTTCCATGTAGGAATGTAAACAGTTAAACTTTAATACGGCCCTTATGATTTCTCTTTCCTGTTTACCTTTTCATGCTTCTCTTGATTCTTGTATTTGAAAGTCAAATTTTCTATTCAGCTCTGGTCTTTTCATCAAGAATGCTTGAAAGTCCTCTATTTCATCAAAGAATCATTTTTTCCCCTGAAGTATTATACTCAGTTTTTCTGGGTAGATGATTCTTGGTTTTAATCCTAGCTGCTCTGACCTCTGGAATATCATATTCTAAGCCCTCCAATCCTTTAATGTAGGAACTGCTAGGTCTTGTGTTATCCTGATTGTGTTTCCACAATACTCGAATTGTTTCTTTCTGACTGCTTGCAATATTTTCTCCTTGACCTGGGAACTCTGGAATTTGGCCATAATATTCCTAGAAGTTTTCTTTTGGGGATTTCTTTCAAGAGGCAATCTGTGGATTCTTTCAATTTCTACTTTCCTCTCTGGTTCTAGAATATCAGAGCAGTTTTCCTTGATAATTTCTTGAAAGATAATCTCTAGGGTCTTTTTTGGATCATGGTTTTAAGGTAGTCCAGTAATTTTTAAATTATCCCTCCTGAATCTATTTTCCAGAGCAGTGATTTTTCCAGTGAGATATTTTACATTATCTTCTAGTTTTTCACTTTTTGGTTCTATTTAATAATATTTTGATTTCTCATAAAGTCATTAGCTTCCATTTGCTCCATCCTAATTTTGAAGGAATTATTTTCTTCATTGCGCTTTTGGATCTCCTTTTCCATTTGGCCAATTCTGCTTTTTAAGGCACTCTTCTCCCCATTGACTTTTTGGACTTCTTTTGCTATTTAAGTTAGTCTATTTTTTAAGGTTTTATTTTCTTCAGTATTTTTTGGGTCTCCTTCAGCAAGCTGTTGGCTCATTTTTCATGATTTTCTTGCATCACTCTCATTTCTCTTCCCAGTTTTTCCTCTACTTCTCTTACTTGATTTTTAAATTCCTTTTTGAGCCCCTCCATGACCTGCAGCTACTTCATATTTTTCTTGGAGGCTTCGAATGCAGGAGCTCTGACTTTGTGTCTTCTTCTGGTTGGATGCTTTGATCTTTTTGTCACCAAAGTAAGATTCTGAGGATTTTTATGCTGTTTGCTCATCTTTCCAGCCAAATACTTGACTTGCTAACTCTTTGTCAAGATAACACTCTGCTTCCAGTGGGGGTGGGGGTGGGTGTACTGTCCCAGGCTGCATGGATTTTGTACAGATTTTTTCAGAGATATTTCTAGGGACGTGTAAATTTTCAGCTCTTCCTAGGTGGTATATTCAAAGGAGAAGTGTTTAGTCCTCTCCTGGCCTGCACTCTGGTCTGTGAGTGACCCCAAGCACTCTTTTCTACCTTGAAACTATGAGGAGGATTCCCTCTCCATCACTGCCTGAAGCTCCACCATGCCAGTGCTCCTCCTCACCCCAGGACTGCAACCGGGATCCAAGAAAGGCAAAGCAAGAGAATCCTGCCTCAGGGCAGCAAAGAGATCCCTGCAATCCCCCTATGATCAGCTGCTTGATCCCTCACCATCTGTTGGCCTAGAGCTCTGGAAGCAGCTACTTCTGCTGCTGCTACTGCCATGGCCATCACCTCCACCACCCCAGGTCTGGGCCCGACTATGCTCCTCTTTCATGCAGATCCCACAGAGTTTTCCCACTGACCTTCTATGCTGTCTTTGGCAGTCTAGAAACTGCTAGAGCTTCCAGCGATTCAGTCTCCTGAGACCTGCTCTGGCTCCATCTGTGCCAGTGTAGCCTATACTGGACTGTGCTATGCTCCCAGCCTGGTGCCCCAGTCTGGCATAATAGACCCTTCCTGTCAGCCTTCCAAGTTGTCTTAGGCTGGAGATTTGTTTCACTCTGTCATTTTGTGGGTTTTGTAGTTCTAGAATTTGTTTAGAGTCATTTTTTACAGGTATCTGGAGGGGTTTGGGGGAGAACTCAAGCAAGTCCTTCCTCTTACCTTGCCATCTTGGCTCTGCCCCCAACTTTTTAAAATTGTTTATGTGAATTCTTTAGAAATTCTCTCACCTTAATCTGTTCTTAATTGTGTGTCTGAGTAAGACAGAAGGCTAGCACTACTGAGTTGGGCTGTGTTGGGGAAATACCTAGTTCACAGTTTAACATGTGCTGGATTACAGATTTTGCCCAGTCCACTGGGACTATCCAAGCAGTGCTATCCTTACCTTGCTTCAGAAAGAGGGCATCCTTTTGTGTACTCAATCTAAGAGTGTTTAGCCCTGAGGGTATCTTGCTGTGATTCATTGACATATGTGAACGTTCTCATCCCTAATTTTCAAACTGCTGTTCCAACAGAGCAAGGGAGTTCAAGTTAGACAACTTGTGATCTATAACTATGAGTTAGGGAATATGACTAGCCTTGGTATGATCACTTATGATAGGGCTTCTTAACCTTTTCTGTGAGGCGATCTCAGGGGAGAGCTAGGAAGATTCTAATGTCCTTGGGAAAAACAATTCACCTCCGTCTGCAGGCAGATACCTGAAATTCCAGTAGATTTTCATTATATTAGTCTCAGATTCAGGTTAAAATGCGGATCCTTTCTCCCTCTCTCAATCTATCTTCACACCCCCACTACTCCCTCACTCTACCAGGAATAATATTCAAAAACAATATTCTCCAAATTCTGTGTTCTAAAGAATCCTGGTATACCACATGATGTGAAGAGGGGTTGGGTGAGAAAATTTCAAGGAATATTTCAAGGAATATTTTCCTCAAAGATATCAAATATTTGTGTGCACCCCAAAAACTGTGTGCAACAGAAATCCTTACCCAAATAGTACTCAGAGGTTTCTCAAGGTAGGAAGCAGAAAAGAATGGTTTATTACGATCTCAAGAAAGGGCCACCCTCCTGACAAATGGTCAGGGAGGAGAAGCAGTTTACAAAAGGAAATGGCAAAGTTATAAAGCCCTAACATGGAATTCTCCCCCACTCCCCTCCTGACCTTTTTCTTCCATTGGCTGGTATACATATATATTATATATACATACATATATATTCTGTTTGTAGGTATACAATCTAAGTGCGGCAATCTACCTCAAGTACCAGAACAAGGAAACAGTAGACCACCCAATGTACATTTGAGAAAGCATTTCTGTCCTTATTTGGCATATCTTATGCTGAGGTGTCACTGAGGAAAGGGGTGGCTCCCTATGGCTCTGAGTTTTGAGTCCTTGTAAATCATGTGATTTCTGGGGAAGGGGAACTTGGGCCTGTTTCCCACAAAAAGCCCTACTAGATTTTAGAGTATAGTCTGAGAAGTTTTCACTTTTTTCACTCATATTGAATTAGGAAATGTTTTAATGCAGGATTCAATATTTAAAGCTGGAAAAGACCTTAGAAGCCATGTAATCCAACTCCTTCATTCTACAAATAGAAAAACTTCTAGGGGGGTTAAATTATTTGCCCAAAGTAACAAAAGTAATGCCAGAGTCAGTATTTAAATTTAGATCCTGTTACTCCAAATCCAAGATTCTATTCCTATATTTTTTCCACAATTTTCCCATTGTTCTACAGATATTCCATACCCCTGAGAAGGCATGGGATAGCACTTAAAAATTCCATCAAAGCAGTGTGATCTAATGGATAGAGCATTGGATTTGGAATCACAAGGCCTATGTTTCAATACCAGCTCTGCCACTTCACTATTGCTGTGTCACAGGATAAGTCCCTTCTCTCTAGGACTCAGTTCCTTTTTCTGTAAAATAAAAAGGATGAGCTTTAAATAATCTCTAATGACTTTACACAATCCTAATCCTATTATTTCAAGACCAAAAGTGTTCTGTGGCCAAATTAGTTTGAATTTTTTCAAATTCAATTATTGAATTAGTTTTTCTTTTAGGTCTTAGAGACGATTGGCATGCCATTGTACATGGAGGATCTAAAGGGATGAGAGGTCAGGGAGGAGAGATTATAAGGGAACTAAATACCTGCCCAAGGCTGTGGGAGAGGGAAGGGAAGAAGGAAGAAAGAAAAAGGAGGCTGGTGACACCATAAGCCTACTTTACCAACTTTTTGTCTAAAGACAAGTTCATCAGGAGGTCTTATATGCACACAGCAGACTTGTTTCTTGTCCCACTAAACTGTGGCAGCAGATTTACCCCCACCCCAAGCCCCCACTGGACTTCCCTGGTCTCTTCTTGGAGAGTTCCCAGAACAGACCAGCTGGAAAACGGGCATTTAGCTTCCCTGCATTTTTGAACTGATTCTGACATCTGGTGGCCAAATTACGACAGAGGAAACTGCAGCAGAATTCAGCCTGTGAGATTGTGTAAACTGGTTAAAACCTCATCCCCCACCCCCCCTCGACACTGGGTCTTGGCCCCTGTCAGGAATCAGAACTACAGGTGTGATAGCCTCACTCATATCTCTCCTTGGGGTTAAAAAAGTTTCTACCATGCTGAACTTTGTTTTGTTAGGTCCATGCTGTTCAGAGTTTCAGTGAAATATTAAACTGCCTACTTCTTATCAGTTTTACCTGTGACTCCCAGAAATGTCAAAACTCATAAGTCTCCTTCCTGCCCCTGATACTGTGAATTTTATAGTACAAGATTTTATTCTTCCTTTTTTCCTGCCAATTTCATTAAACCCAGTTCCATCCTTTGGAACCTAAACACTTTAGAATTGTTTTTTCTCACTGTGCAATCTCCTCTAGCCTCTATCACCTTAATTCACTTAATAAGGCAGCTTGCTGGTGTGGTACATAGAGTGCTACACTCAGAGTCTGGATGAACTGAGTTCAAATCTGTCCTTAGACATTTATTAGCTATGTGACCCTAGGCAAGTCATTTTATTCTGGGTGCTTCGGTTGCTTTATCTGTGAAATAAAGATAATAATAAGACCTACTTCTCAGGGTTGTTGTATGAATAAAGTGAAATGATATTTGCAAAGTGCTTTGCAAACCTTGAGGTGCTACCTAAATTCTAACGGTTGTTATATTCCAGCCAAATTCACCTGTTGATCTCATCTTCCTTCCTCTCAAGTTGCAACATTTGTGAATCTCTCACCTGATGAAGGCCTTTCCTTTCAAGTCTCAGCTCACGCGGCACCTTCTTCCCCACTAGTTATTTGTCACTTATGACCTGGGTGACCATGGCCCATTATTTGCCTTCTTTAGGCCTCAGTTTCATCATTTGTGAAATGAGGGGATTGAAATAAGTGATCTTCACTTCTAAATCTATGATCCTGTTCTCTTCCTCCTCAAAGTTTCCTGGAACTCTTTGCTTTTCACCTTCCTTTGCCTCTATTGTATTCTATCTCTTGTTAGACTTATTTGTCTCCCCAAACTTACCCCAACCTCAAGTATATTTCATGTTCTTTGAGAGCAGGAAGTGTGCCATTTTCATCTTTGTGTTCCTAGTGCTTTTGCACATAGTAGGAACAAATAGATTGATTTCCCTGCCACCCCTACATTCTTCCCAAAAGAAACCCACAGTTAGACTTACTATGCAGAGCCTCACAGTTCTGGTTGTATTTCCCTCCTTAACATGTAAACTTTCTGAGGGTGGGGAATATATAGCCTTTCATCTTTGTATTACCAGTGCTTAGCACAGTATCTTGTACTTAGTAGGCTTTTTAATGTTTGTTGAATTGAATTGAGTTAAAATTCTAAGAGAATGACAGTATTGATACTGGAATGATTAATAAGCTATGTGATTAGTGGGAAAAACAGTTTGCCATTTCTCCCATAGGATTCTTTGTAAGCAGCAACCAAAAATATTAATCTTCATTTAACTTGGTGGTGTCATCTATTAATAATTTAACATTGGAGCCCAGACCAGTACTTGGGGCATATGGTAGGCACTCCATAAATACTTACTGAATGATTTAACAGCCCTAGTTCATGACAAAATAAATGGTCACAGCACCTATCAAAAAGTACAGAAATGGGTTTGGGTGTGATTGATGCCTTGTAACTGTAGAAATAAGGGAATGTAAATTCATAATGTAATCTCTAGAGTTTGCTAAAAATGCAAATTGTGTAGCCAAGGAGGTTAGGCAAAGTTAAGGAAGACATTGGGGTGTCTAGAGAAGTGTACTGTGGAAGAATCTCTTAACCTCCTTGCTCCTCCGTGTCCTTATCTGTGAAATGGAGGGGGTTAGATTAGATGACCTCTATGGTCCCTTATCCCTTCCGGCTCTAGATCTATGATTCAGTTATCCTCCCTTCTAGGGCTTCTTTAACGGTGGATTATGGGAATGGTCCTCGAGTGAGAATGTTGTCTGCCTAAATTTTGTCCATGGAATAATAGGTGAGACTACTGGGTATGCCCTGAGGACAGGTCTTAGAGAAGGGGGACATAGACATATGGACAAGTAGGCAAAGGACAATTGTGAAAAGAAGATTAAGAAAATACAAAGAGGAGGTGACTGAGCAAGACTGAAGCAATTGCCTCAAGTCCCCTAAAAATAATTACATGTGCAGGACTACAAAGAAGCAGCCTAAGAGTTGGTTTACATCTTTTCTGAGAAGCAGTAGAATGTAGGGTAAAGGGCACCAGATGTGAAAGCAGAAGACCTAAGTTTGAGTTCTGACGTTTCCATTAACCAACTGCACGACCTTAAGCAAACATCATATCTCTTGACCTCAGAAGATCATAACACTCAGACTATCTCACAGGTTTTTGTGAGGAAAGTGCTTTGTAAAGCATAGAACAATATTGAAACAGGAGTCATTCTTATTTATTTGATCTGATAGACCATATTCACACTAAGGTGCTTTTAATTTCCCTACTTTCAGGATATTTTACCACACAAGGAAGGCTTGAATTATGAAAATGTGCTTATCCTACGATTAGCAAGGACAGTGGAGGAAGAGGAAGGAGTACAGCCTGTCTCGCTTGCAAATCAATTTCAGTAAAGATCAATGAAGAGTACCAAACTGAATGGTGATGGGGAAATCCAGCCAGAAACCACAGTGGGTTATTTTTCCAGACCAGCTGAGCACAATGAATGAGGTAGTCCAAGGCCTATGGACTCTTAGGAAAGGTTCTATCCAGGGAGGCAGGTCCAGAGCCTTTGGAAGTCCTGTGCTCCTGCTGCTGTATGGGGCAGGGGCAGCTGCTGTGTTACAGCTGGATCACAGATTCATCCCGTGGATTTCAGCTGAGACTTGCAGCTGAGTGACTCACACAGAGAATATGGACCAGGTGAACATAGGAAATTTTAGTACTCTGAACCTTTAGAGCCTGCAGGTAGTTGTCAAGTTGGGGATACCAACTGTCTACTGTGTTGCCCAGACCCACACTGGGTTTGAGAACCTGAAGAGTTCCAACTGTGAGGACAATTATCAGAGCATTAAATCAGACCACATAGAGAACTCTAAAAGTTTATAGCTCTCTGGCCTGAGCCACCCCTGAGTTTTTTTAAGAAAACAACAATCAGTACTCAGAGAAAGTAGTGTCAAGACCCCAGATAATACAGATCAGTGTCACACAAAGTCACAGCATTCCCACCAAAAGTTCATAGTCTGAAATAGGAGGAAGGCAGAGCCAAGATGACAGAGTAGGGACCCAGCTGAACTCTCCCAACAACTTTAAAATAACGTCTCAAATCAAATTTTGGAGCAGTAGAGCTAACAAAAGGCCAGAAGGAGACATTTTTCCAGCCTAAGACAACTTAGGAGGTCCACAGGAGAGATCTGTAACACAGGGCTTCACAGGCCTAGAGCAAGAAAGGAACACCAGTGGTAGGCCGTAGAGGCGGCTGTAAGAGTGACAGCAGCAGCAGCTTTGGGTGCTCTGAACCCAGAGGTGATCAGGACAACTGCTCAGAAAAAGATTACAGGGTATCTTGTGCTGGCAGTGGATGCAGCTGGAACTGATTGGCAACTCTGTTGCCAATACACAGTTCTGGGTTACAGTTTCAGAGTAGAAAGGAGTTTTTATGGTCAATTGCAAGGGATCAGGAGCCCTGGTCACAGTTCCAGGGCAAAGAGGAGTATTGGTACTTACTGCAGCAGGGGAGGAGGAGGCCTTCCTGAGTAAGACCAGAGGGTAGAGCAGAAGAGCAGTGACCACATGTCCCACAAGATAATACCACCTTGGAAGCATGGAAAACTTTCAGATTACCCCCATTCCTAACTAGCTCTGAAAACAGTAGCACAAAAAAGCTTGAAGTTTGGCACAGTGCCTCCTGTAAGGGTTATGGGATTTAAAGATCTTCCATGCCCCATGGACGTGCTGACATAGCAGAGCAAGAGAAAGCGGAAAGCGAGAGAAAGTGAAAGCCGAGCTAACGGTCCTGTGGTGGCTGGCGGCGGTTGGCGGTGGTTGCGACAGCGGCGGCAGCAGCAGAGGCAGCGGCAGCGCGAAGCCTTTTTT
>NW_027185754.1:10186970-10292915 GCF_028583685.1 Petaurus breviceps papuanus | reverse complement strand
AAGGCTTGAGAATGTGGGTGCTTTCTACTTTATCTACCTGTGCCAATGTCATAACTACTCTGATGGCTTTCACTTTCTGGTTTTGGGACTCAGTCTTTTGGTATCTTAATAAATTTTCTAGTTTATTTCCCCATATGGCAAACATGATGTATTTTGTGATGGATAATTATATCAGCATATTTGTAATCTCTATAGGCATTGTGAATATGGCATTGCTGATACACCTCCCCAACCCTAAGTAACAAAGGCTAACTTTAACATAGAGTTAAAAGTAAAGAAATAGGTAAGGAAAATGAGCAAACAACAATAAAAAGAACTTGACCCTAAAAAGCTACTGCAGTGGAAGGGAAGAACAAAACATAAACTTAGAGACAACAGCATAATAGTTTCCAAAAGCAAAGCCTCAAAGAAAAATGCTAATTGGACTCAAAACCCAAAAAGAATTCCTAGAAGAATTAAAGAAAGAGATGAGTGGTAGAGGAGAAAATGGGAAAGTAAATGACAGTGATGCAAAAAAAAATTATGAAAAGAGAATTAACAGCTTGATAAAAAGGAACACAAAAAACCCTGAAGAAAATGACATTATAAAACAAAAATAAAATTGACCTAATTTGTAATTGAGGTACAGAAATTCACTGAAGAAAAGAACTTAAAAAGCAGAATTGGACAAATTGAAAAGGATGTACAAAAACTCACTGAAGAAATTAATTACTTAAAAATTAGAATTTTGCAAGTGGAAGCTATGACTCCATGAGACTTCAAGAAATGATTAAAGTCAAAAGAATGAAAAATAGAAGAAAATGTAAAGAATCTCATAGGAAAAACAACTGCCCTAGAAAACAGATCATAGAGAGATAATTTAAGAATTATTGGACTACCTGAAAGCCATGATCAAAAAAAGAGTCTGGACGGCATCTTTCAAGAAATTATCAAGGTAAACTATCCCAATATCTTAGGTACAGAGAAGAAAATAGAAATTGAAAGAATCCACAGATTGTCTCTTAAAAGAACAGTGAGGTATTGGTGGGAAGGATAGAGAATCTGAAATTCAAAATTTAAAAAAAAAGAATGTTAAAAATAAATAAAATTTTTTAAAAAATAAACAGGTGTATAGTTTAACATAAAGTTAATATCTAGCATACGTCATCTAACTTTAACACAAAGTTTTAATTTCAGAAGAAGGATTTGGAAAAAATTAGTAAACAAAAAAAGATACCAACAATAAAGAGCTATCATGGGAGTCAGAGACTCCAAAAACACAAACCCAGAAGAAGAAAATAATTCTGCAATTTCAACAAGCAAAGCCTTAAATAAAAATATAGCTTGGCCACAAGGTAAATTAGAATCCTTAGAAGAAATGAAACAAGAGTTTTAAAATAATATAAATTAAATATAATCTCTAGAGGAAAGAATTTGAATAAAAATGAAAGATCCAGTGGAAATACATGGGAAAAGAATTAATAGCATGGTGGCACAGTGGACAGAATGGCAGACCTGGAGTCAGGAAGTCTCATCTTCTGGAACTTAAATCTGGCCTCAGGCACTTACTAGCTGTGTGAACCCAAGCCAGTCACTTAATCCTATTTGCCTCAGTTTCTTCATCTATGAAATGAATTGGAGAAAATGGGAAGCACTATAAACAGATGAAGTTTGTATTCTACAAGGGGAAGAGGGGAAAAAAAGTTCTCTCAGAACTCTGTCATCAGAGGTCATAGAAGGAGTTATGTAAGACAGAGACCAAGAGTAGTTTTGCTGTTTTTATTGACTTAAAAGAAGAAAGTAAATGAAAAGGGAAAGGAATATCCTAGGGGAAAAGGAGGAGAAATTGAGGGGAAAACTCATTACTTCATATAATTGTAGTGTTCAGGTAGAAGACTATACAGATAAGGAGGAAGAAGCAGGCATCATTTGAACTTCACTTTCATCTGAACTACACACACACACACACACACACACACAGAGACTTTCATATAGAAATACATTCAAATTACAAAGAAACAGGACAGAATTTGGAGATGGAATGATGAGAACAAGAAGGAGGTGGACTTGGGGATAATTGTCAGAAGCAAAAACAATCAATCAAACAAACAAAACTTTGACTTTAGAGGGTGGACCATGAAGAGGGATTTAAAATTAAAGGAGGAAAGGGCATGAATTTGTAATTTTGGGTCTGGGTGAAGAGAAAAGAAGAGCAGGGGAGCAGAAGCAGAAGGCATAAATACCTAATGCTGAGCATACACCTCACTCACCAACCTCTTCTTTGTGAGGAGAGGATTTGGGGGAAGAGTGAAGAAAAACAATAAGAGAATAGGAAAGAAGGAAATACACAGTTTATGATCATAACTGTGAATGTGAATGTGAATGGTGTGAACTCACCCAGAAGAGGGAAGAGGATTGCAGAAAGTAAGAAGGGAAGTAATAGGCATTTATATAGCACTTACAGCATTGTCTCATTTGATCCTCACAACAACCACCCCCTCTCTCTCTGTCCCTCCCTCCCCTTCCTCTTCCTTTCTCCCTCATTCTCCCTCCCCTTCTCCCTGTTCTTCTCCCTCTCCCCTCCTCCCTCTCTTCCTCTTTCTCTCCCTTTTTATATGTGTGAGTATGTGTATGCAATACACTTGAAATTTAAAGATTCATACTTGAAACATAAAGAGTTAAAATGAGGGACTAGAGGAAAAATGATTATGCTTCAGCTGAATAAAAAGTAGAGGTAACAATCATAATCTCAGACAAGGGATAAGAAAAAATAGTTTTGATTAAAAGAGGTAAATAAGGAACTCATTCTTAAAATATAAACAGTAAATTAATTTCAATACATAACATAAATATACTGAATGGTATTTATAGCATCAAAATACTTAGAGTAAAACTTAAATAAGCTGTAGGTGAAAGAAACAGAACCATAAGAGTTGGGCAACTCAGTATGCCACCTTCAGGCCTAAATAAAACTAGCCAAAGAATAAAAAAGAAAGAGGTTTAAAATCCTGAATTTTATTTTAAAAATGTTAGCTATGATCACTTTGTGGTGCTTCCTAAATGGAAACAGAAAGGAGCATGGCTATTTTAAGTACTGTGTGGCACTTTTATAAAAATTGTGTATTATGGCATGCAAAACCTCTCAAATGCATAAAAGCAGAAATATTAAACATATACTTTACTGAACACATTGCAATAAAAATATACTTAACAGTCTTAATTAAAAGCTGTTAAAGAAAAAATTAAAAAGTAATTATAAACCCACATAAATCATTTATATATATTAATAACAAAACCCAGCAGCAAGAGATAGAGAAATTGGGGCAGATAAACCCAAAGTCTCTAACTTCTGGGATAAGAACTCATTATTTAACAAAAACTGTTGGGAAAACTAGAAAATACTATGGCAGAAACTAGGCATAGCCAAACATCTTATATCATATATGGTATAGTCAAGACAAAGTCAAAATGGCTACATGATTTAGACATAAAGGGTGAGATTTAAGGAAATTAGGAGAGGAAGGAATAGTTTACCTGTCAGGTCTATGGAGAATGGAAGAATTTATGACCAAACAAGAGTAAGAGAACATTACAAGATGCAAAATGGATAATTTTGATTGCATTAAATTAAAAGGCTTTTGCACAGACAAAGCAAACGCAACCAAGATTGGAAGGGAAGCAGAAAGCTGGGAAGCAATTTTTACAGTCAGTGTCTCTGATAAAGGTCTCATTTCTAAAATATATAGAGAACTGAGTCAAATTTACAAGAATACAAGTCATTTCCCAATTGATAAATGGTCAATGGATATGAACAGGCAGTTTTCAGATGAAGAAATTAAAGCTATCTATAGTCATATAAATAAAATTATCTAAATCACTATTGATTAGAGAAATGCAAATTAAAACAACTCTAACCTTACACCTGTCAGATCACACATATCAGACTGGAAAATGACAAAATGTTGGAGATGTTAGGAAATTGGATCACTAATGCATTGTTAGTGGAGTTGTAAACTGATCCAACCATTCTGGAGAGTAATTTGGAACTATGCCCAAAGGGCTATAAAACTGTGTATTGACCTAGAAATGTTATTTCTAACTCTGTATTACAAAGAGACCATAAAAATAGGAAAAGGGAGGGGTGGAGTCAAGATGGCAAAGTAGAAGCACAAACTTGGCATGGGCTCTGGCTCCCACTGCCTCCAATACATGTCAAAAATCACTCTAAGCAAATGTAGAGCTACAGAACCCACAAAGAGACAGAGAGAAACAAATCTCCTGCTGAAAGCAGCCCAGCAGGCCAACAGGAAGGGTCTAACTCACTGAGCTGGGAGCTGAGCACAGTCCTGCTTGAGCCACTTGGTTCTGGCCCCAGGGTGGCCCCAACCAGCGGCAGCCAGAGCATACTTCAGAAGAGTGAATCACCAGCAGCTGTGATGGTTTCCAGACTTCTCAACCCATAAACACCAAAGACAAAGTAGAAGGTCAGCGTGGAACTCTGTTGGAAGAGGGAGGGATGGAAGAGCATGGTCTGGCCCCTGCCCCTGGGGTGAGAGTGGTGGAGGTGCAATGGCTGTGCAGCCCCACTGCATGGCTGCCTCAGGAGTTCCAGGCCTGCAGATAATAAGGGGCGAAGCAACCATTCAAAGGGCTCTTGCTTTGACCTGCTTGGATCTGGATGTTGGTCTTGGGTGGTGGTCCTGGGGTGTGTGGCCAGTGTACCAGAACTTGGGGTGGCTGTAGAGAGGGTGCCCTCTTAATAGCTCTGGCAGCTGCAAAAACCCCAGCAATTTAAGCTCTCTCCATTCTGCAAGCAGAGTTCTACCAAGCAGAGCAAAGAGCTCAAAAGTCAAGCCATTGACTGGCAATATGAGCAAGCAGAGGAAGCACAAACAGACAACAGAATCCTTTTTGGGGGACAAAAAGGATCAAGGCATGGAGCAGGAGAAAGATGGCAAAGTCAGAACTCCTGCATCAGAAGCCTGCAAGAAAAATATGAACTGGTTACAGGCCATGGAGGAGCTCAATAAGGATTTTGAAAATCAAGTAAGAAAGAAAAGTGGAGGAAAAATTGGGAAGAGAAATGAGAATCATGCAAGAAAATCATGAAAAATGAGTTAACAGCCTGCTAAAGGAGACCCAAAAATACACTGAAGAAAATAACACCTTAGAAAATAGATTAACTCAAATGGCAAAAGAGGCCCAAAAAGCCAGTGAGGAGAAGAATGCCTTAAAAAGCTGAATTTTCCAAATGGAAAAGGAATTTCAAAAACTGACTGAAGAGAATAATTCCTTCAAAATTATATTGGAGCAATTGGAAACTAATGACTTTATGAGAAATCAAGATGCTATAAAACAGATCCAAACAAATGAAAAAATAGAAGGCAATGTAAAATATCTCATTAGAAAAACTGGTAACCTGGAAAATAGATCCAGGAGAGATCATTTTTAAATTACTGGACTACCTGAAAGCCATGATCAAAAAAAGAACTTAGACACCATCTTTCAAGAAATTATCGAGCAAAATTGCCCTGATATTCTAGAACCAGAGGGCAAAATAGGAATAGAAAGAATTCACCAATCGCCTCTTGAAAAAGATCTCCAAAAGAAAACTCCTAGAAATATTATAGCCAAAATCCAGAGTTCCCAGATCAAGGAGAAAAAAACTGCAAGCAGTCAGGAAGAAACACAATTTAAGTACTGTGGAAACAAAATCAGGAAACACAAGACCTAGCGGCTTAAGGAATCAAAGGGCTTGGAATATGATATTCCAGAGGTCAAAGAAGCTTGGACCAAAATCAAGAATCACCTACCCAGCAAAACTGAGTATAATGCTACAGGGGAAAATATGGTCATTCAATGAAATAGAGAATTTCAAGCATTCTTGATGAAAAAACCAGAGCTGAACAGAAATTTTGACTTTCAAATACAAGAAGCAAGAGAAACATGAGAAGGTAAACAGGAAAAAGAAACCATAAGAAACTTATTAAAGTTGAACTATTTACATTCCTATGTGGAAAAATGATCATTGTAACTCATAAGACATTTTTCATATATGTATGTATAGGAAGGTATATGTATATATAATATAAATTGTATATATAAATATATATGCATATATATAAATGTATATAAATATATGTGAGTATGTGTTCCTATGTGTACAGGTATATATAGACAGAGGGCACAGGATGAGTTGAATAGGAAGGGATATCTAAAAAATAAAATTAAGAGGTGATAGAGGAATTAATTGAGAGGAGAAAGGGAGAGATAGATTAAGGTAAATTATCTCATATAAAAGAGGCAAGAGAAAACTTACAATGGAGGGAAAGAGCAGGAAGGTGAAAGGGAATGGGACAACCTTATTCTCATTGAATTTGGCTTAAGGAGGGAGTAACATACACATTCATTTGGGTGTCTTACCCTACAGGAAAATAGGGGGGTAGAAGATAAGAGGGGGGATGATAGAAGGGAGGGCAGATTGGGGGAGAGGGTAGTTAGAAGCAAGCATTTTTGAAAGGGGATAGGGTCAAAGGAGAAAATAGAATAAGTGGGGGGCGGGATAGGATGGATGGAAATATAGTTAGTCTTTCACAATATAACTACTGTGGAAATGATTTGGGTAAACTACACATGTACAAGTATATTGAATTACTTATCTCTTCCCAGTGGGGTTGGTGAGGAGGGAAGAAGGGAAAAAAATCTGGCACTTAAAGTTTTAAAAACAACACTTAAAAAACTACAAGCAACTGGGAAATAAGATATACAGGCATATGGGGTATAGAAATCCATCTTGCCCTACTAGAAAGTTAGGGGGTGATGGGGGAGGATATAATAAAGAACAGATTAGGCTTACTATTTTGGGGTGGAGGGTAGGGGAAAGATGGGGAGAAAAAAGTTGTAACCAAAATCTTGTGGAAATGAATATTGAAAACTAAAAATAAATAAATAAATCTTTTAAAAAATAAAAATGGGAAAAAGGTCCTACATGTAGAAAAATATTTATAGCAGCTTTTTTTGTGGTGGCAAAGAATTGGAAACTGAGGGGATGCCCATTAATTGGGAAATGTTCGAACAAGTTGTGGTATATGAATGTAATGGAATACTATTGTTCCATAAGAAACAATGAGCAGGTGAGCTTCAGAAAAACCTGGAAAGACTTACGTGAAATGATGCTGAGTGAATTGAGCAGAACTAGGAGAACATTGTACATAGAAACAGCACCATTTTTCGATGACTGATTTTGATAGACTTAACTCTTCTCAGCAATACAGGGATCTAGGACAATTCCAAAAGACTCATGATGGAAAATGCTATCCACTTCCAGAGAAAGAACTATGGAGTCTGAATGTTGATCAAAGCATACTATTCTCTCTCTCTCTCTCTCTCTCTCTCTCTCTCTCTCTCTCTCTCTCTGTCCTTTCTTGTGGTTTTCCCCTTTGGTTCTAATTCCTCTTTATAACATGACTAATATGGAAATATGATTGTACATGTATATAGCCTTTATCAGATTGCATACCATCTTGGGGAGATTGCAGCGAAGGGAGTGAGGAAATTTAGAACTCAAAATCTTATAGAAATGAATGTTGAAAACTAAAAACAAATAAAATATATTTTTTAAAGTATTAGAGACTAAATAACTCAATCCTAAAGAATTTGTGGGTCAAAGATAATTAAACAGTGAGACAAGATACCGACATTTTGAGGATATGACAAAAGCCTCTTTTAGGCAATGGCAAACCACAATTTCAGAGGACTGATGATGAAGCATGCTACCCCATCTCCTGACAGAGAAGTGCTGAACTCAAGTTGCAAAATGAGATGCTCATTTTTAGATGTGAAAAATGTTAAAATTTGTGTTCTTCACTGTGTCTATTTGTTACGAAGTTTTTTTTTTCTTTTTCCTTCAACTTTTGGAAGGGGCCCAGAAGTTGAATTGGAAGAGAGAAGTAAATGGGTGATAGGATTTTCTTCTCTTCTCCCCTAACCCCCACACAAAATGAGAAGAGAAGGGAAAGAAGGCCAGAAAGAATTACAGATTGGCAAGAAACTTGCAAGTTATTTGTTGTTTATTGTATCCTTAAAAAGAAAAGCAAGCTCTCTACATAATAGAGATTCACAGTTTAACATACAAACTTTTCCCTTTCCATATCATATATGGAAATGCTCATTTGTTTGGTGTTTGTTAAGTATGGAATTTTTTTAAATGGAGGAAAAAAACGTGCCCATCCTGTTCTAAGGACATGGTCTTCAAATGCTGACATGGTCTGGATCTCTGGATAAAGTGAGTTCATCAAAGTACTTATAGCAGTATCTCTATGTGGTCTGGGGACTTGAGAGTCTCAGAGCCAAGTGGTTATGCTGGTCCATCTCTGACCTCCAGATCCACCTGGAACTCTCCCATACACCACTGCTCTAATTATGTTTTCTGTGCTGCCAGCAAAGCTGAAAAAGCTGAATCAGGTCTCTGCAGTAGGACTTCAGGTTTGTCATACTCCAACACCTACAAAATAGGAGAGTGAGAAAAAAATTAGTGAGTAGGGAAGAATACTGGATTGACAGTCAGGAAGTATTGGTTCAAGTCCTGACCCTGCCACTAACTCACTGTGCAATTTAGTGTTCCCTGTTAAATGCCTCAGTTTTCCCATTTTTAAAATGGGGGCTAATTTTTAAGGTTCTTCCTAATGCTAATATTTTAAAGGGTTGAGTAGCTGGGAGAGCAGTCATGGCTTATCTTGAAAGGGAAGAAGCCCTTTTGCCCTAGTATGAGTCCTGCCCTCTCTTCCTGGTCCCAGGAAGTTCTTTATACCCTTCCATTGTCCATAACTAGGATGCGATCACAGTCCAGGATAGTTGCAATGCGATGTGCAATGATCAGCACTGTACAACCACAGAATGCTTCTCGAATTGTGTGCTGGATCAAGGCATCAGTGTCCATATCGATGGAGGCAGTAGCTTCATCTATTAATATGATCTAGTAATGGAGAAGTAGAAAAACATAGTTAGAACCCAGACCTAGGGAAGGAGAAGAGAATAAGCATTTATTAATGCTTAATGGGCCAGGCACTGTGCTAAGTGCTTTAAAAATATTATCTCATTTGATCCTCACAATGACCCTGGGTGATAGGTGCTATAAAAAAGCTAAATGACATGCCCAGGGTCACACAACTAGTAAATATCTGAGGCTGGCTCTCAGCTCAGGTCTTCTAAATCCAGGCCCAGTGCCCTATCCACTAGACCACTTAGAGCTAACCAAAAAGCAAAGCCCCTGGGATTTAAAATGTCCCCAAAGCAAACTTTCTTCTTTTTATCTAAATTTATATAAAAGGAAAAATTTAGACCTTCCCTATGCAAATAAATTATCATATTAATTTTTTGCTCTGGAATCTTCATTAGTTCCTTAGTGCCTGCTGAATAAAGTTCAAATTCTTCCACCTGGCATTCAGAGATGACAAAACCCAGTACCACTCTACATTTCCAGTTTCTTCCATGTACTTTATAATCCAGCCTAACTTGAATATTTTTTGTCCTCTTAATACTCCCTGTATTTTCCTACTCCCATGCTTTTGCTAACAGTATTCTATGTATGGAATGTGCCCCCTTCTCCACTTGGCCTGTTGATCCACCTAACTTTGAAGACAACCTAAATGTTATTCCTTTTACATTTTCTCTGACATTGCCAATCAGCAATGACCTTTCTCCATTAGTGTTCATATAACATTTCCACCTTTAACACAAAGGCAGATCCATATTTTAAAGGTGAATTATTCATACCCAGAGTACAGGTTCTGTGTCAGCATGGGAAGAATAGGGTCATGGACTGTAAGAAAAATGTGTATGTATGGGTTTCTTTGGAGGGGACAGTTCCTACTGTGCTTTGGGACATACCTAACAGTATATAACTGTTATATCCCTGCAGCTATCAACAATATGAATTTTGGCTCAGAGTGCACACTGATCCATTCTTGGTTGGCTGTCAATGAATAAGGCTGTGCCAAATGCTTACATCATCAGCTGTGTCACTTCATGCCCTAAGGAACCACAACCACAAGTTGGGGTGGGGTGCTGGAAGAAACTAACATAGAATCCTGCTTAGTGCCAAGTGTCATAAAGTGAAATGCATACTGCATTACAAATACAGAGACCTAGGTTTGGATTCTGCCCTGGACCTTGGGGAAAACATGCCTCAGTTTCCTTACTTGTGAAATGGTGTAATAATGTAATGTATGTATTATATACATTTATATGTATATGTAACAATATAATAAAATAATGTAATAATCTCTACCTATGTTAGTGGAGCCCAAATGAGAAAAGTATAACAAAAAGTTGTGCAAAAAATATATAACATGGAAAATTCAAATGATTATTATTATTATCACATTGTTATAATAACAAATTATTGAGAGGCAGAGTGGTATAGTGGATGGAGGACTGGTCTTGGAGTTAGGATGACCTGGGTTCAAGTACTAGTCCTGACAGATATGAGCTGTATTGCCATGGTCTGGTCACTTAATATCAGTGGCCCCACAAAATATCTTAAACTGTAAATTAAAGAAGACTTGATCTCCATCAGTGGAGTGAGTTTCCACACCAGTCCTATTACTGATGAAACCATAGCTGGTGAAACAATCTCAAATTAATTACTGTTATTATTACAGGCAAATAATTCATCTTAACATTTCTATATAAAGATTGGAGAATTTGGACGGATTTAGCAATTCTGATCAGATAAGAAAAGAAGGCAGATACACAGATGAAAAAAAATGTTTAAGTATTAAAGACTCTTAAAAAGTTGGAAAGAGAATATCTTTTCAGAAGACAACCAGCTCTTTCATCTCCTAATGACAGTTCTTTTTTAATTAATATTTTTTAACAAACAAGAGTCAGCCTTCTCTTCCTCCCCCCTCAAAAAATAATAAAAACAAAAATCCCCCTTTCAAACATGTATGATCAAGCAAAACAAATTCTCACATTGGCCAAGTCCAAAAAAAAAAAATGTCTCAATCTGTACTCTGAATCCATGACCTCTCTATGGGGATCAGTAGCCTGTTTCATCATTAGTGCTCTGGAATCATGATTAATCATTGCATTGATCAGAGTTCCCAAGTCTTTAGAGTTGTTTTTTATAATATTATTGTAAAAATTGTTCTGTTTCTTCACACTTCACTCAAAATCAATTCCTGCAAGTCTTCCCAAGTTTCTCTGAAATCATCCCCTTTATCATTTTCTACCACACAGCAGTATTCCATCACATTAATATATCATAGCTTGTTCCACCATTGCCTAATTGAGGGGCATCCCTTCAGTTTCTACAAAAAGATTCTAGAAACATTTTTATGCATCCTTAGTTTGTTTTGCTTGGGACTGATCCCTCCCTTAATCTGCCCTTCTTCTTCCCTTCCTTTTGTCCTCCCCTTTCCTTCTTATTTCTCTGAGTGAAATATCTTTCTGTACCCAATTGTGCTTATGTATTCTTCCCTTCTTCTTCCAGTTAGATGAGAGCGTTTCAATTGTTGCATGCTCCCCTCACCTTTCCCTCCTTTGTTTGTATAAACTTCTATTTGCATACCCCAAATATGAGAGATTTTCCCCATCCTTTTCTTCCTTTTTTTTCTCTCTGATGTATTGCTCTTTCCCTTTCCTTTCTTCTTTTAAGACAATAAAAACCTACCCCAAACCTTCTGTCTAATTCCTCCTATGACCCCTTGTGATGATTGGGATCTGAAGGGGCACATGTATTATCTTCCCACATTATAATGTAAACTGTGTATCCTTGTTTAATCCCTTATGATCATTCATGGTACCTTTTTTTTTTAAGCAATTGGGGTTAAGTAACTTGCTCAAGGTTATACAGCCAGGTGTTTCTGGGTGTGGTGCTAAGTGTCTGAGCCCAGATTCGATCCCAGGTCATCCTGACTCTGGGGCCGGTGCTCTTACTCACTGTGCTACCTGGCTGCCCCTCATGGTACCTTTTTAAATGTTTTTCTTGACTCCTGTGTTTGCATTTCAAAGTTTCTGTGTAGCAGTGTTCTTTTCTTCAGAAATGCTTGGAAGTTTTCTGCTTGATTAGAGCTTCATGTTTTTTTCTCTGATAGGATTATATTCAGTTTTGCTGAATACATTATTCCTGACTGGACACTCATATTCTTTGCCTTCTGGATTGTGATATTTCAAATTCTCTGCTCCTTGATAGTGGTGGATGCTAAATCATATGTGATCCTACT
This sequence comes from Petaurus breviceps papuanus, assembly GCF_028583685.1. NCBI lineage: Eukaryota > Metazoa > Chordata > Mammalia > Diprotodontia > Petauridae > Petaurus > Petaurus breviceps. Next base: position 10,280,709 of record NW_027185754.1, on the reverse strand, counting down.
TGTAGCTCCTTTGTATTTAAATTCTTTCTTTCTGGCTGTTTGCAAAATACTTTCTTTGACCTGGAAGCTCTGCATTTGGACTCTAATGTTCCTGGGAGTTTTCTTTGGGGAGTCTATTTAAGGAGATGGCTAGAGGATTCTGTTTCTACTTTGCCTTCTGATTCTAAGAGATCTGGGCAGTCTTCTTTTGTGGTTTATTGAAATATGATGTCTAGGCTCTCTTTTGTTTATTTGTTTGCTTTGCTTTGGCTGTGGCTTTCAGGCAAACCAATGATACTTAAAAATTATTTCACCTAGTTCGGTTATTTGTACTATAAGATAGCTCACATTTTCTTCCATTTTTTTCAGTCTCATGTAGTTGTTATCTTTTATTTGATCCATTCCCATTTTCAGGGAGTTTGTTAATTGGGTAAGGTTTTATACCTCATCTGCCAAACTGTTAATTACCTTTCAGATTATTTCTTCATATCTCGTATTTGTCTTCCCTTTTCTTCTCTAGTGCTTTCAGTTAATTTATAAAAACTATCTTGTTTTGCTTTTTTATTTTCTAATTAAGACTCAGTCTGATGCATTTACTAAATCTGTTTAGAAGTGTGGGGTAGGGGCGGCCAGGTAGCACAGCGAGTAAGAGCACCAGCCCCAGTGTCAGGATGACCTGGGGGATCGAATCTGGGCTCAGACACTTAGCACCCACCCAGAAACACCTGGCCATGTAACCTTGAGTAAGTTACTTAACCCCAATTCCTTAGGGGTGGCCAGGTGGCTCAGCGAGTAAGAGCACCGGCCCCAGTGTCGGGATGACCTGGGATCGAATCCGGGCTCTGATACTTAGCACCACACCCAGAAACACCTGGCTGTGTAACCTTGAGCAAGTTACTTAACCCCAATTGCTCAAAAAAAAAAAAAAAGAAAGAAAGAAAAAGAAGTGTGGGGTAGAGCTTGGTCAGACTTCCTGCTACTTCACCATCTTGGCTCTACTTCAGTAGAGGAAATTTGGAATATCTGCTCCAAAGCGTGCTAGATTTGTTGTCAAAGAGTCAAGGTTTGAATCTGGGTTCTGTCACTAACATAGATCATATGGGCAAGTTACTTAACCTTTCTGGGTCTCAGTTTTCTCAAATGTAAAATTAAGGGGGCTGAAGAAGAAGACCTCAAGTGTCTTTTCTAGCTCTGGTTATGAGCCTGTGGTCCTTCTTTGCTTGTTCCTTACCTTAGAATTACGCAGGAGAGCTCTAGTTATGCAGAGAAGTTGCCTTTCCCCAACAGAGAAGTTTCCACCATTTTCCACAACTTCAGCTAGCAGTTTTTCTGGGAGTTTTGAGATCTGCCACACAAAGATACAAGTGTTACTCTGAGGACCACCCTCAGAAAGAGAGGCAGAAGACTCTGCCTCATCTAGCCTTTGTTTATATATTCACTGCCATCTGGACATAATTTGGCTTGTCCTGAAAGCGTCTTCCAGAAAGGCAGTTTAAGTCAGACCACAACAAACCCTCTCAAATTTTCCAAAGAAGAGCAGTTCATTTGTTTAAAAATACAGATTTTGATGTTTGTAGTTACTCACTGTCTTAGTCAAGAATGTCCTTTCCAAAGCTTGCCAGATTTGTTCATCGGTGTAATTTTCAAAGGGGTCTAAGTTGAACCTGCCATACAACAAGGAGATACTCTTTCAACAATATCAATGAAGCATGTTAAAAAAAAAGCCACTCATAGACTGTTAGATCAGTTATCTCAGATGTGGTTCATTTGTTCATTTGCCTTGTGCAATACTATAAACATTCTCCTGAGGGAAGCTCACAGAATGTAGTGGAAACAGAACTGGACTGGGAAACCTGGATTCTAGTCCTGGCTTCCCCTTTTCTGGAATTAAATTTCCTCCTCCACAGATGCTTTCTGTGATGGTGCCCTCTAAGCCTAATAGGATGTAAACCTTTTTGCTTTTATATCTCCAGCACCCAGAAGAGTGTTTGGCACTGAGGTGCTAAATAAATGCTTGCTAAATTAAATCAAATTCCTGCTCTGATATTCTAGGATTCAGTCAGCATGAAAAACATCTTGCCTTATGGTGCCCGATAACAAGACAGGATCTTGAGGGATGATTGATAGCTTGGACCGCAGATCCTCTAGGCCAAGGCTACAGATGTCAATGTTGTCAATAAAGATACTGCCAGCAGCAGGCTCCACCAGCCGGAATAAAGCCACTGCCAAAGAAGACTTTCCTGCAGGAGTGAGGAATAAAGTAATACTGTTATTACTTCGTGCTGAAGCCCTTCATTGGCTCTTGTTGGAAACCCAAGCCCACACAGTGACCCAGATAGCCAACTCCACAGGGAAACCTTAACTGCTGAACTATCCACTTTATTTGTGGGCACTAGAGGGCAAGAATTGGTTGTTTCATTAGATCTGTACTAGCTCATAGTTTTAATTCAACAAATAGTTAATTCAGTTTAAAAAAAAAAGAACTATTAACAACTTACTAAGTATGTGATATTGTTATCAGTGTGTGTTGAGTCGAAATTTAAATAAGGCAGGGGCCCTGACCTTGTGGCATTTACACTGTAGGAGGGTAGTAAGTATTTAGTCAAGAAGCAGAAGCAGCATGACCTATACTGTAGAAAACACCTGGATTCTGGTCTTGGCTTTGCCACTCACAAGCCATGTGACCTTGGTCACTTAATATCACCTTTCTGGCCCTCATTCTCCTCCTCTGCAAAAGGAGGCGGTGAACAAAAGGTTCTCTCAAGTCCCTTTCCTTGTTTCAAGTTCCTTTTCTCTTGTTCTGTAACTCTATGAAATAAGGAGAGAAAGTAAGAAGTAACCAAGGAGCGTCCAACAGATGCTGACTTTTACCCCTCAACAATCTGTGGATTCACAAAGGATGTGGGCAGCAAGGTCTCTGGGGGATCCCTCACCTGAGCCTGTTCTTCCCACGATGCCCACGATTTCTTGACTGTGAAAGGTCACGTTGATGTTATTGAGAACTATTGGTGTATTGTCTCTGTATCTCATCTGATAATCCTTGAAGGTTACTTGCCCTTTCTGTGGCCAGCCTGGGGGGCAGCTCACCCCTTTCATGTGTAAAGGCGACTCAGGAATAGACAGCTTTATTTTTTAAAAGAAAAAGAAAGTGATTGTTATAATCCCCTTCTTCCTATCCCAGGGGTGGTAGCCCCTGGTCAACTGTTATAATTGTGATTTAGGAGGTGCTGAAAGATTCCTCTACACCTCCCACCAATATTTCCCCTAACAGCCAGCAATCCCCACAAGTAAAAATTACTCATTGTGGCCTGCTGGCGATATATGCATTTTGACTGGCTGGGGGTGTGATAATTACCTGAAAAGATAACACAGTAGCCTATTAGAACAGATTTACTTTCTTGGATTTTAAGCCATCAATGCCCACAACCTCCAGGCAGTTAGCTAAACCCAGAGAGAATAGCATTCAGAATGGGTTAGTTTGGATGAGGGTGGGGGCGGGGGACACAAAAAGGAGACTAAATTAAAATCTTTATAACTGTAGGGGCCCCAAGATGCTGGACACTAGGATGGGGAAGGTGGGAGCAAGGAGAGCTGGTGAAGGGCCAAGACTACTTTTACCTCCTTTTATATATAAATGCTGGTTGACTGACTGACATTTAAAAAAGATCACATAGTAGTTGTCTACATTGTATCCCCTACCTTCATGTACTGTAGTATCCTCTCTGCACAAGTAAACCTGGCCTCTGTTTCTGAACCCAGTCTGGCACAAGCCTGGAAATTTGCAGCCAGCTGGAATCAAGAAGAAATGCCACACTGTAAGTTGTAAATGTAAGTCCTACACAGGTCGGGATGGGATACCCTACCATTCCACACTCCTGAGGGAGAATCATGGGATTTCAGAGAGGGAAGGAGCTGAGAAGGCATCTATTCCAATTCTGTTATGTTACAGATTAGGGGAAAAAAAAATGCAGCCTCAAGATGATAGTGACTTGCCCAAGATTGCATAGAAAGTAAAAAGCACCATTGAGATTCAGATATTCTTTTCATTTTTTTCTTATGAAATTAAGGTCCCCAGATTAAATGGGGTGTAGAAGGCTTCATGGCAGAGATGGAGCTGGGCTTTGAAGGCTGGATAAAGTCAGGAGAGAAGAAGTTTGACAGCCTTCTCCAAAATGAACAGGAGACTCAGGATCATGGAAATTGTTTTGGAATAGGAGGGAGCTCAGGTCAGATGATGGGGGAAACGGCATAAGATATATGGGAAGAGCTTTCTGTGTGCACATCATGTAGACAGGCATGTGTGGACCTGTGAATGCACGCCTCAGGAAGGTGTGGCTATGGGTAGGTATGAATATGTACAGTGTGTTCATACCTGTGTGGTCATGAGTATGGAGCGGGTGAATGTCGGTCTCTCTAGTGTCTGTATATGAGTGTGTGTTGCTTCTCTGTGATGCCCGTTTTGTGCGTGCTCTAAAGCCAATAGGCAGGGTGGAACAGGAGCACGTGAGGACACTGAATTCTTTTCCTCTAAGAGTAAAATAGATCTCGGAGAAAACAGACTCCAAACCAAGTGGAGATAAAGCACCACACATTCCAGAGAATAGTTTGTGAATTACCCTCTCAGGGGCAGAGGCAACCTTGGAGTTCCTGGGACAAGACAGAGTGCTCAGCTCTATCCTCAACAGACTCCAAATTGGGAAGCATGTTTCTTGAAGAGAGAGGGAAAAGCCCTCTTCCTTACAGCTGAGAGCCTCCCTTGTCTCTTCTCTGGGACTCCTCCTGAGCCTGAACTATGCCCTTATTAGGGCATTGTGTGCAGTTCATATAGAACAAATATGATCAGAGGCAGATCTCTTAGCTATTGGTTGCTCAGTTGTGTTATTGTTATTGTTCACTTGTGTCTAGCTTTTTGTGACCCCATGGACCACGGCACCCCAGTACTGTCCATGAGGTTTTCTTGGCAAAGATACTAGAATAGTTTACCATTTCCTTCTCCGCAGGATTAAGGCAAACAGAAAAGGTATCAAGCTGCATGCATAGGAATTTCCTTACCTAGGTGTTCCCTCTTCCAGTGAGGTCACATGTACTATCACTATCCTACTGAGAGGTGTTAGGAGGGAGATACTGTTATCACATCCTCCACACACACTCCGGGAGGACAAACAGACTCCTCTGTTGCTGTCATCCAGAGAATGGTGACCAGGATGGTGAAGAGACTGAAGACCATGCCATATGAAGATCAATTCAAAGATGTCTGAAAAAGGGAAGACTTAGCAGGGATATAGGCACTGTCTTCAAGTATTTGGAGAGCTGTCATGTGGAAGAAAGATTTGACTTGGGTAGCCTGGCCTCTGAAGACAGGATCAGGGAAAATGGGGGAAAGTAGCGAAATCTAGAGGATATTTTGGCTTAATGTAAGAAAAAAAAAATTCCCTAATGCTTAGTACTATCCAAAAGCAGAATAAGTTCCTGCTGGCTGAAGCTCCATGCTCCCAGGCCTATCATGACACATGCATGATCATTTGTCAGGGATGTCATAGTGAGGGGATTTCTGCTTAGGTAACCTCGAAGGGCCCTTCCTTCACTAAGATTCTTTGAAACTGTGTACTAATTGTGCAAGTGCTGAGTTGATAAGCATGAGACCTAGAGTCAGAGACCTGAGTTCAAATCCAGTCTCAGACACCTTACTAGCTGTGACCTGGGCAAATAACCTGAACTCTGTCTGCCTTCGTTTTCTCAGCTGTAAAATGGGGATAATAACACCACCTAACTCTCAGGGTGGTTGTAAAGATAAAATAGGATAATATTTGTAAAACATTTTACAAACTTTAAAGCACTACAAAAAACTAGCTATTATGAAAGAGGCCCAGATAAATCAGAACAAGAACAAGGGATTACAATGTGGGAAACTGGGAATTAAAAGAAAAAAGAGAATTAGTTTTATGTAGCATTTTAGAGAAAGCACTACACTGTGGGACAGGATCTCAGTCTCTCTGTGCCCTCTGCTGGCTCATTGTCCATATCTGTCCCCTTAACCTTGGGTGTACAACAAGGCTCTTCCAGGACTATCTCCTCTTTTCTATATTTTCTCATTTGGTGACCCCATAAGCTCCCAACTGTTGAATTGCCATCTCTGTGCAGATGACTTCCAGATCTATACATACTGTTCAGTCCCTTCCAAGCTTCAGTCCTACATCACCAGTTCCTGATAAGACACGTCAAACTGGATATCCCATAGACATCAAACTCAAGAGAACTCATCATCTTCCTCTCCTCTTAGCCTCCATAAGTCTATTCCTCTACCACATTTCCCTGTCTCTACTGAGAATCCTGCCTTCCCCCTAGACTCCTGCTTCACCACCTGCTTGTCTGACCACTCTTCCTTCTCATTCTCCTTTACTGGCTCATATCATGCTCCTTCACTGCAATTGTTCCTCATTGGTTCCAATGGGTTTGATTATCATCTCTTTGCAGCTGACTCTCAGATCTATCTATAGATAGATAGATAGCCTCAGTCTCAGCCTTGAGTTTTAGCCTCACATTACCTATTGCCGACACCCTTCCAAACTTCCCTGTTTGTCAAAGGCATCATCACTGTTCTAGTCTTCTGCTATTTCTCAATATTATCCCTCATCCTACATGTCAGTTAGTTAATTAGTTAACAGACTTTGCTGTTTCTGCCTCCACAACATCTCTTACATCTTACCTCTTCTCTGCATTCACATAGCTACATTTTAGGTTAGGCCCCTATAACCTCCTGCCTAGACTATTGCACAGGCTCCTAATTGATCTCCCTGCCTCAATTCTTTCCTCATTCCAAATCATCCTATTCACCATCACCAAAATGATTTTCTTAATTTCATATGTTTGACTCCCTTAATTGAGCAACTCTAAGTGGCTTCCTATTCCTGTTCTCTTAACGATAAAATATTAACTCCTCCTCTCTTTAGCTTTTAAAGCCCTCTACAATCTGGTTCCAACCTATGTTTCCAACCTCTGTATACATTTACTGTCCCTCCTACACTCTTCTTTTTCTTTCTTTCTTTCTTTCTTTTTTTGGGGAGGAGGGGAGAAGTTTGGGCATTGGGGTTAAGTGACTTGCCCAAGGTCACACGGCTAGTAAGTGTTAAGTGTCTGAGGCCAGATTTGAACTCAGGTCTTCCTGGGACCAAGAAGAGAGGGCAGGACTCATACTAGGGCAAAAGGACTCTTCCCTTTCAAGATAAGCTATGGCTGCTCTCCCAGCTACTCAACCCTTTAAAATATTAGCATTAGGAAGAACCTTAAAAATTAGCCCCCATTTTAAAGATGAGGAAACTTAGGTTCTATTCACTGCACCTACAGACTACTACACTACTACAGACAAGACTAGCTATCTCTTTGTTCTCTGTGCATAACACTACCTTTCCATCTCTGTGCCTTTGCACTGGCCATCCAACATACCTAGAATGCCTTAACTCCTTCCTTGTGTCTCACAGAGTCCTTCTCTTCCTTTAAGGTGCAGCTCAAGTACCACCTTCTGCAGGAAGCTTTTCCTGATGCCCTCAACTGCCATTGCCCTCCTTCCAAAAATATCATGTATTTAACTACTTTGTATATCTTTGTATTTATTTTTAATGTTCGTGGTATATGTAGTTATATATGTACTTGTCTTTTCCATTAGAATGTAAACTCCTCAAGGAGTGCCTGGCATGTACTAATAGCTTACTAAATAAATGTTGTCTGATAGATAAGGAGAATTCTATAAATATAGCTTTAAAATGTTTTAGCAAAGCATTAGCAAATTTAGTAGAGCATAAAGTCTTTCACACTCTCTACTTTTGCAGGCAAGGTAGAGAGATGTGGACTAGCCAGTAATATAGTTAGCAAGATTTGGGAATGGTTAAATGATTGGACCCAAAGGGAAGTCATTAAGGGGCTTAATATCAGCTTGGAAAGAGGTCTCTCTCTTCTGTTCTTGGCTCTTTGCTATTTAACATTTTTGTCAATGATGTCGTGTCTATGAAATTTATAGATGACACAGAGTTTGGAGATAAAACTAACATAGAAGAGTCAGGATCTAAAAAGACCTCAGTAGGATAGAACACTGAGCCAAACATTAAGAGTTCTGGACTTATACTTTAAAAAAACTAGATTCAAATCCTAGCTGACAGGATCTACATGACTTTAGACAAGTCACTTAACCTCTCTTCCACTCAATTTCTCATTTGTAAAATGAAGGGATAAGATCACATGGATTTTGAGGTCCTTTCCAGCTCTAAATCTATGACGCAATGAGCCCTCTTATCTAGAAAGATAAAATTTTAAAGTGAAAATATAAAATATTATACTTGGGTTCAAAACTCCAACTTCATTTGGAGAAGTATGGCTATACACTAATTCATTTGAAAAAGGTCCAGGGGGGAGGAGTCTAGGCGGACTGAAAGCTCAGTATGGTTCAACTGTGTGATGTGGAAGCCCAGAACATCAATGTAATCTTACACTAAATGAAGAGAGGTCATATCCAGAAGTAGGAAGGTAATTGACTGTGAAGGATGCTAGGTATCACATTTTAGAAAGGCCATTAATAAGCTTTAGGGCATACAAGAAAGGTGGAGTGAGGATGCAACCAGGGCAGTAAATCCTTTGAATCCTGCCCTAGGAGTATTATTTGAAGGAGTTGTGTTTGTTTAGACTGGATAAGACTTGAGCAGGAGGAGCTTTTTGAGCACAGGCAAAGTAGATTGGGAACGCAGAAGAGACTGCTTCAGATGTAGATTGAACTAGATAGCCACTGAGGTCCCTGCTAATGCTGAGACTTGACAATTCTTGAAACAACTTGGGGTTCTTCTTTTTCTCCAGACTGGTAGTTCTTTTTATAGTCATAGCATAATTTCCCTATTAGAGAAGGAAAATGTTGAAATTTGGCTGAAACAGCAGGAGACAGAATCCACAGCCATGCAGTCAAGGCTATGACATTTCAGATGGATGATTACCAGTCCGTTTGTTATTAATCAGAGTACAAATAACAAGGGGCTTTAGATCCCTATAATTTTAATCATCAGAGTCAAGCGCATCTGCTAAGGAATGTCATGGGAGTAGAGAGAGACAGGGTCCTGGACCCCACCCCCTCACCACCTGTCTGTCTACTGCCACTTAGAGTAAGCCATTGCCACTGAGAATAACAAAAGCATCTGGGGCAGGAGCCCTCCATCTGGACAGTGTTCAAAGGCAGCAGACTAAAGGTAGTAGCCAGCTGTTTAAAACAAGAACATTGATACATGCATGTTCACAGAACAAATGATTACAGCAGAGAGAAGACTTTCTCCAACTTGAAGCTTTGTTGCCTTCCTTGGCAATTGAACTACAGACACTTGACCATAGGACTTCACCTCTCAGAATCTTCATCACCATCCCTACCCCAGACATTATTGTGATTTATGATTCTGTCTGAGGGCAGCTAGGTGGCAGAGTGGAGAGAGTGTTGGCCTAGAGTCAGAAAAACTCATCGTCCTGAGTTCAAATCTGGCCTCAGACACTTATTAGCTGTGTGACCCTGGGCAAGTCACTTTTATCCTGTTTGCCTCAGTTTCTTCATCTGTAAAATGATCTGGAGAAGGTAATGGCAAACCACCCCAGTATCTTTGCCAAGAAAACCCCAAATAGGGTCACAAAGAGTTGGGGATGACTGAAAAACAAGTCGATTAAAGATTTTGTCCCTGCTTCTGTTTTAGACACTGCCTCACACCCCTGGCCCCTCAGTTCTACCAAATCATTGTTCCCATTTACTGATCTTGACTTGATTATGTTCACACTACTTCAGAAGAAACTTTCTGCTTTTGACTGTCTCCACAAGACCCCTCTCTCCCCCAATACACAATAAGCCCCTTAAACCAGGAAGGTGTCAATCAGTGCAATAGATCAAGCTAAATTCAAGTCCATAATGAGTTTCTACCCCAGCCATACATACCAAGCACAGAGCCAAGGAGAACAATGTACCACCAGGCTCACCTGAAGGACGTAGCTCATGGCCATGGCTTTATAGGAATAGTCTATAGCAGAAGGATTCAGAACCACAAACAAGGCCACTGCTAGAGTCATCAGGTTGGTTAGGAGCTCGAGTCTCAATGCAATCCAACGTGTTGCAGACACAAACAGTATTACGTAGTTACAGTGGTGATCTGTGAGCCTTCTGAATCTAGAACGAGATAGAGGTGTTCTAGGAGTGATAATCATGCAAATTGAATCCATCTCCAAAAATTTTCTGTGATACCATCTCCTGCTCACAACTCACCCACTCCCATCTCTGAGTTTGTGAATACATCAAGCCCTCCCACCCCTTGTCTGCCAAACCACAGCCCTCCCCACCTCCAACACACTGTTTGAGAAAATCTCTACCATGAAGCCTTTCCAGAATAGCCATCTAGTCTTTGGGTATCCAGGTACTGACTTCACACTCATCTGTGTACAATAAGCACTTTATTATCTGGCAGAGTTAAGCAACCAGATATTCTGGTTAAGGAGGCGTGTAGTGAGAAAATCACTGGTCTTTAAGACAGGAGACTAGGATCTCAGGTTCCAAGTTTTAAAACTGGTAAGGGCATCAGAGTTCATTTAGTCCAACATTCATTTTACAGATAAAGAAAAATAAGCCAAAGGTCACCCAGAAGCCATCTAAACTAACAACCCTTATTTATAAATGAGGAACAGCTGACACCTGGAAAAATTAAGTGACTTACTAAAGGTCACACAGCTAATAAGCATCAAGAGTAGAATTTGTTTCTGTCATCTGTCTACAGAGTCAGTACCATGATTTCAAGTCCCAACTTCAGTCCCTCTCTGAACCTCAGTTTCTTTGTCTGAGAAATGAGGGTCAATAATGCTTGCACAGCTTATCTGTGCTTGTAAGTTTTATAAACTTTAAAATACTATATAAATGTATTTATATTAATATCATCTAAGTAGTGTGGTTAAATGAGAAATATCATATACAGCACACACAGGTTACCCTTTTTCAGTGAATGAGAAAACAATAAAATATTTTTAACCCTCTACATTGAATACCTTTTCTTCTTTCTTCATTATTATGGGCATCAAGTATTATATTTAGGTGTGTGGTTAATATTGAATTCTGGTTTACAAATTGCCAGATAAAAGAACCACCAGTGTGCCTTTGTATGTCTGGAATTGGGTATGAATCCATTCTTTTGTTTCTGTGTTCTGTATTCTCTTTAACATCTTCAGGGGATTGTGGGTTCTTTGAAATCAAGGGCTGTGTTACTTCCTTCCTTTCAACAGCACTACAACACCCAGCATACCTCTGTATGTAGTGGATACTCATTCCCTGATTATAACTAGCCCATGTGGGAATGAAAGTCCCAGGATTGGGAGAACTGACATTTAGAGAGCAATGGCGTAAAGTAGAAGGGCAGGGGCCAACTACAGAAAAGAACGCTCTCATTTAGTGGAATGTCATTTCCCATTATTTTTGTCAGAATGTAAGTCCTTATTAGATACCCTACTTTCTAACAATCAGAGTTGTATAACAGTGAAATAGGTTGTCCCATGAAGAATTGAGCTCATCACCTGGAACTATTCCACCAGAGACTAGAGGACCATTTTTTTTTCTGAGATGTTATAGAGGCAGAGTTAATATCTCAAGGAAGGATAGATGACTTCTGAGGTCCCTTCCAGCTCTAAGAATCTGTGATTCTAGGGACAGACCAAAAGGCACTTCTTCAACACTTAACAGGATTCCAGGTCTCATCCTTATGGGTTGTTCCTCCACTGTTGCCACTAGCCCTCCTTCAGAAATGGTCGTCATGGGCTGTGACCAAAAATCTCATTCATTTGTAACCAACCCCCTGAATAGTGAGCCTCTCCAAATGTGGCGAGGATGGCCCTCTGATGACAGACTCAGGTAGACACCAGGCCCTCTACTCAAAACTTTTCTAGTTCAAGAGAACCTGCCAGAACTTATGTTCTTCTGGCAGAATCTTCAGGAATCCAGGGTCACATCTACACTATGGTAAATGGTATTAGAGGACATTTTGAGTAGAAGAATAAAAAAATGTTTTTGGTCCAGATATGATTATATTAATGTAGGGAACTCCAGGTGAGGAATCCCACCCTCCCCCCCAACCACCACCAGTGCATATTTCTGTTACTGAGTCTTCAATAGTTGCCTGAAACAAAAAGAGGTTAAGTGACTTGTCTAGGGTCACACAGCTAACATGTTCATAGGTGGGACTTGAACCTAAGTTGTCCTGACTCTGAGATTGGCTTTCTATCTAATCAAATAATAGTTCTGGGGAAAAGGCTATGTAGGTTTCTACCATTTTCTCCCCACCTCTACTTCTCAGGCTCAGGAATAAATCTATAAGGACTTACTCCTGGATGTAGTCATTGGTTCTCCCATAGACATGTATAGAGCTCAGGCCTTGCAGAGAGGTAAGGACATGAGAAAAGAATGGAGATCTGCTATAATTCTCTAGCCTCTTGATCACATTGATGGTCTTCTTGAAAGCCCTGAAGAATAAGAGGAATTGGTTACATATTTTTCTATACTTATGATGTTCCCAGGCATACCCCTGACTACCTTCGTTGGCATCATGGAATCAATCATAGCACTGTAGGGACAGTAGGTCCATTAGCATTCATCTCAGTCCAACCCCCTTATTCATTCAAACAACATTTATCGAGCACCTGTTATATGTAAATAACTGTGCCTTAGTGCTGGAAAAGATACATAGTTTAGATAAGACATAGGCTTTCACAGTGTAGTAAGGAGTTAGAACACAATCATTGCTAATACACATTATAAGAGAGGTACAAAAAAAGAGCCATGTGATGTCAGAGGGAGATCATTATAACCAAAACAATCAGGAAAAGCTGCATGGAGGAAGAGGAATTTACATTGGACTTTAAGTGATAGGTTGGAATTCAAAAGGTGAAGAGAAGAGACAGTATTCTAGGCATAAGGGAAAAGTTGAAAGAAAGGTACAGAGGCAAGGGGAAGGGAGGGAGTGTGAAAGAAGCAGAAAGTAACCCAGTATGGAGGGGACTGATGAGAGAGAAAGCAGACAGATCCTTTTTATTGATGATGATTATGGTGGGCCTTAAATGTCAGGCAAAGGGGATTGAGAGGCAAGATGCTATAGTGGAAAGAGGATGTATATTTGGCATTAGAGGTCCTGACTTTGAATCCCAGCTCTGCTACACATTTCCTATATGACTTTGGGCAATTACCTTTATCTCTCTTGGACTCAGTTTCCTCCTTTATAAAATAAGGGGTTCGGATGACCTCAGAAGTCCTTTCTAGCTCTAAATACTTTGAATTTGGTACTAAGGTGAAATAAAGTAGGAAGACACCAAAATTTGTTAAGCAGAAAAATGAGAACAAGTCTGTACATAAGAAAGACAATAAGAGATAAGAGTTAAAGGTAGGACTTCTTGTGGGAGACATGAATCTGGAACTCACAGAATAAAAATGGACTTGTAAGTCATCTGCATAGAAATGTTAACTAAAATCACAGAAATGAATGAAATTGCCAAAAGTATAAAGGAAGAAAAGAGCCAAGAATAGACCCTGAAGAGCATCCATATTAAAGAATCAGGAAAAAAGAGGGATCTCTGAAGCCAAGGAAGGAATGAGTATCAGTAGGAAGAAATGGTTAGCAGTGTCAGAAGCTACAGAGAGGAAGGAGAATGAAGACCAAAGAAAAATCATTTGATTTCATAATTAGGAGATTGCTGACGACCTCAGAAAGAAGTTTCTGTGGAATAGTGAGGGTGGAAGCCCTGTTCGTAAGAATTAAAGAAAAGGGGTGTGACAGTATTGAAGTAGAAGCAATGAATTTAAACAACTTTTTACAATAAATTTAGCAATGAAGGGGAGGAGAGTGAGAGGCTGGGAGGGGGATGAGGTCGAAGGGCAATGTTTTTAAGGATTGGAGAGACCTGGACTTGTTTGTAAGCCAATAAGAAGGAGACACTGAAGAGGGAGATTGAAGACGGATGAGAGCAGGACTGTGGAAGCAAGGTCCTGGCACAGGTAGAGAAGAATGGCATCAAGGGTACAAGCAGAGAGTTAACCGAGTGGGATACCTCTTCTTTTATGACCAAAGGGGAAGAGAGAGTGGGTGATGCCAATGCTGGCAATCTTTCACTGGAGGAATGAAGAAGAAGGGGGACTGAGGAAGTTTCTGACAGATGGCTCCAATCTTTTCATTGAAGTAGGAGGTTAGCTCATCTGCTGTAAGGGTAGGAAGTGGAGGAGGAATTAAGACTGAAAGAAGAAAAGGAAAGGTTTAGAATAGATGCTGTTGAACATGAGATGAGCCAATAAGGATAGATTAAATGAGCTTTCAAGAAGTAGTGGGGGCCCACATAACATTGTGCAACAAACTTGCAGTAGTTGAAGTCACTTTGAGGATGATTTTTATTTCTAGTGATGTTCAACGGGCCTAGGGCCAGTGTAGAGAAATCAAATAGTGGAGGGAAGGGGGATGTTGATTTTATAGTGGAGAAAACTAAAGCCCAAAGTGCTAAAATGATTTGCCCAAAGACATTCAGATAGTAGAACCACAGTACTCTGAGTTTCTGCCCAGTAATTTTGTCACTACTTCACATAGATTCTCACAAGAGTTCAGCTTTTTTTTTAGGGGGGAGGCAAGGCATTTGGGGTTTAGTGACTTACCCAAGGTCACACAGCTAGTAAATGTCAAGTGCCTGAGGCCAGATTTGAACTCAGGTCCTCCTGACTTTAGAGCTGGTGTTCTATTCACTGCATCACCTAGCTGCCCCAAGAGTTCAACTTTTTGGCTTAAACCCAATATGCTGATTTAAAATGTAATGAAACACTAATGTTGAGGGTCAGAAATACCCTGGGGAAATAGCACATATTGTAAAATTCTTTTACTTTTAAACTTTTGTTGAATTCAAAAAATGAACCTCATAATTTTTACATTTACCTTAAGTAAAGGAGGTATTAAAACTATCCCTTCTCCAAACTACAATCCATTGCCATCATTCTCAGTTTATCATTTCACCCCTTTCCCCCCTCCCAAAATCATTCTCCTTGGTCTCTTTAAACCTCACTTATGTTTTATTCTGTGCTATAGTTATTTCCATTCCTCTGTTTTCTCCAGTAATAGATTTTAAACTCCTTGAGACCAGGGACTGAATTTTATTCCTCCTTGTATCTCTCTTATTGCTTGGTAAAGGATCCCATAAAGATTTGTCTCAAATATTTATTGAATTGAAGTAGGAACCAAATACTTACAGGTAAATGAGGACCCTGGAAGAATGAAAGCACTATGTGAAATTTAGTTCCAGAATGCTTCTTCCCCATGGTGAATGTGTCTCTCTTCAGTTATTCTGACTCTTAGCAGAATATGTTTTCTAGCACAGTGGTTCTCAGGAGTGCATGGAATTGTAAGAAGTTCTCAAATCCTTCTGTGCTCAGAGCATTGCCATTTGGATTTTTATTTGGTTCCAACAATATGCAGCATAAAATGCAACTATTTAGGGATTGGAGGGTTCACAAAATTTTTTGACATTAAAAAAGGGTTTTCAGGAGGAAGTTTTGGCCAGCCATAGTTTTTAGGGAGTTCTATCTTGCAGGTCTAATACTTTTCAGTGGCCTTGAATAGAGGACTGGGCTTTGAATATACTAGCATTAATTGTCCCTGGTAATTTTTTACTTTGTGCTATTCTCTCTTATGCCACCCTATGTTTTCCACTATATGTGGAGTTGAGGCTTTTGACCACAACATGCAAGTTTTACTAATGTGATAATTATGAAACATACAGCACTTTTCATTCTCAAATTATGAAGCTTAATGTCAAGTTGACTGAGAAACCAACTCACCAAAATAAAATGAAAAAGATCACACCAGTGACACTTCCAACAATCAGGAAGTAAGGAGACATTATGACCACAATGATAAAAATAGACACCACAATGAAAAACAAAAGTAAGAACTCTTCCGCAATCAATGGCACTATCTCGTCCAACTCATTCAAGTCCCCGGAAAAACAGTTTAAGAATCGACCATTAGGAGTTGTGTCAAAAAAACTCATAGGGCAAAGGAGAATCTGTGGAGAGACAAAACCATGTGACATTAGCATTGTGAGAGGTCCTGCAAGCAGAATCACAGAGCAGGCAGGAGGTATCATTGAATCCAGCCCCATCTTTTTTACAGAGAAATTAACTGAGGCACCCTAAGAGATGATGTGACTTGCCCAAGGTCACACAGACAGCAAGGACTTGAATCCAAGCTACTCAGTTCCAGTCTAGGACCCTTTCCACTGTGTCTCATTAGCTGCCTAGCACCAAGGCATGACCTGCCATATACATATAGTAAGAACTCAGTAAATACTTGTTGATTGATTAATTAAACTTTCCATTTACTGATAGAATATAATTTGTTGAGGGCAGGTACCGTGATTTTTTTCTTTGTATTTTCACTACCTGACACATAATAGATGTTTAATAAATATGTGTTCATTGATCAGTTGATGACCTCTTAAATTCACAAGTACTCTTTTCTTTTCCAAAAATTTCACATAACTGAAATAAAAAGAAAGTCACTGGTATCAGTTAAGAAGAAAAAATAAAACCTTTTTGAACCATTAGTGAACATGAAGTTATTTGGGTTATAAAATATTCTTGGAATTAAATTCAGCTGAAATGCATCTATACTGGAGACCAAACACACATAACCCATAACAATGCTGCCACAGCTAGTTCTGAACTTTAATCTTCCCTTTTAACAAACACTTACTAAGGACTTCCTATGTGCAAGGTCCTGGGATGGAAATAACAAGATTGAACATGATAGAATCCCCATGCCCTTACAAAACTCATAATACTGGAAAGGTTAAAACAACAAGCCCAAGAAGAGAACAAAAACAGTGAGAAGGAAATGAAGAGGAAAGGTACAAACAGTGCACCATGTGGTTTTAGAGGAAGAAGGTATGAACATAACAGTAAAACAATGAGAAAAAGAGAATATGAGCCACTATATAGAGTCCACAGATTCGGAGGTGGAAGGAAACTTGGTCCAGTCCAGTCCAGTCCAGTCCCTTCTCTTTACAATTTAAGAAATTAGGAGAAATTAGGACCCAGACAGAGAATGGAAAATAATTTGCTCAGTTATATCAGTAGTTTGGAGCAGCTAGAATTCGAATATAACTTCTCTGACTCCAAATACATTATTATGTATTGCTGTTATTACTACTATATCATTCTGCCTCTTTATGCTTTGCTTAAAAGTATGTTTATGTTTTTATAATCAAAAAGTCACCTCCTGCGCTATAAATATATATATAATCCAGTCTGTTAGGAGCCTAAAACCAAGCCCAGGAAGTGGCCAACCCAGACTGTATAGGGAAGGTTACTGTTGCTCAGCTGCAAAAAAATATTTCTATCAGATATTAATATTAAAGTCAAGGAGAGACGTGCTTAGCCAAAATCTCATTAAATCTTTATTTGGAAGTCAACTGATAATCCATTATGTGGTTTGAGATTAGATTGTTGTTGAAATCCCCGGATCTGAAGAGGTTTGTAAATTTCCAGGGAAAAAAAATTGCTCAGTTTGGTCAGAGGAATGATAACTGGATCATAAAACTGACAGGAATGTTGAGAACATGAAGGATAACTGGGAGCATTTGGAATCCATATTTCCACCGATGGTTCTTAGACTTGGGACTCTACAAATGCCCTTGCCCAGAAAAGGTCTTTCTGCATAAAGATTTCCTGGTGTCCAAATAGCCCATTTGATATCTTGTTTGAGAAACAGACATTTGGCAAAGAATGGAGTGCAGGGGGAAAAGAAAATTCACTTCCTATGGGTCAGATAGTCTTTTCTGAATAGATTTCCCTAAAGTTTCATCTTTTATTTATTATGATCTAAAGCAATGAAAGGAATGGGAAAAGAAATTATACTTAAACTATAAATAATAAAATATAGTACCGGTCCAAATCTATGCCTCTGCAAATTGCATCCCTTACTGCTTGTCCTAGTACTCTGGGGCCAAATAGAACCATGTCTTCAACATGACAACTCTTCAGATACTTGAAAATAGCTCTAATGATGCCCACTCTCTGAGTCGCTTCTTCTCTAGGTTTGCCATCTCTGATTCCTTCAACCAAACCTCAGGTGACATCTTGTGACAATACCAGTCATATTTACCATTGTCCTTTTACCATCTGGTTGCACTTCTTCAGATGCACTGTGGTTTTTCAATGTCCCTTTCTAAAATGTGGTGCTAGATCTGAATGTAAAAGAGATGGTCTGGCCAGGGCAGAGTACAAGAAGACTATCACCTTCCTTGTGCTGAGTGTACTCTTAAAATTGTTTTAGCCTTTTTGGTTGTCTTGTCGTGCTGCTGACTCATTGAAATTACAGTCCACTTAAACTCCTAGATACACACTGTTGTCTAATCACTTCTCCCTCTTCCCATACCTGTGAAAGTTTGTGGCCCCAGAGTACAGCCAAGCTAGAAGTCCCACACCATAGTTACTGTACCTTCTTAAAGAGCTTGTTATGAAGGGCAGTGGATGCCTTGATTGTTGTCTTGGTGAAAAGGGCTGATGAGATGACACCTGTAAAAATCAGTATCAGGGCAGACACTGCATACACTAATTGGTAAAAAGGCATCTGGGGATTGTCAAATAGGCTTCCTGGGCCCAGCTGTTCTGTTTCATTGATCTTGCTGCTGTTATTGGCCTTAAAGAGAGAATAGGGAGAGTGCTGTGAGGTTAAGGGCAATGCCAAAGGGGGACGAGGCTTTTATTCTTTATTCAAATGGAATCAGGAATTTATACTGAGTGAAATTCCATTTTTAAATCCTTTCCTCTGTGCCTCCAGTCATTTCATGCCTTTCTTTCGCTCCTCTACCTTTTTAAACTCTATGCTTAAGATGCACCCCTTGCTGAAGCTTTCTCTGACTGCTCCAATATTGATTCATCGGAGTTTCCAAATTACTTTCTCTACTAGCTGGTAGGCAGGTTTTGTGTTCATCTGAATGAACTTAATCTGCATATCTGCTATAATATCAAAGCTTCTACCTGCTTTCGTGGGTGTGCTTGGGGAAAATGTTCCCTTGTCCCTTGTCCAATCATGCTTCTGACAATGTGGATTAAGAAAAAAATACAATTCAGTTGCAATACGGATAATATTTATGCAGACAGTAAGGAGAAAATGGTAGATTTATACAGTGGACATTTGGAAAGCTTCAAGCAAAGGAAGCAAAAATGAAAAGAGGTAGGAAGGGATGGGGCAAAGAGAAGAAAAATAAGGTTTACATGGAGAAAGGAACAAGGGTAGCAAATGGTATCAGCTCTAAAGATCAGAATAGACATCCCGATATTTAGTGAAGCATCTTGGAGTGTCCCAAGGTTATAGGTATAGAATATTTTAGACTTTTTAAAGCACAGTCACATCTGTTACTTAATTTAATGTTTACACAAAACTATCAGGTCTGGACAGGACTTAATAACCCTCTTTTACAGATGATGGAACTGAGATCCAAAGTGGTGAAATGTTTTGGCTACCTAAGGTTGCACATTTATTTGATGGCAGGGTTGGCCAGCCCTCAGAAAAATTGTGAAGTTAGCAGTGTTGGCTTTCTAGACTTTTTTTTTTTTAAAGCAATCGGGGTTAAGTAACTTGCTCAAGGTTAAATGGCCAGTTATTTCTGGGTGTGGTGCTGAGTATCTGAGCCCGGATTTGATCCAGGTCATCCCGACACTGGAGCTGATGCACTTACTCTCTGAGCCACCTGGCTGCCCCTAAGCAATTGGGGTTAAGTAACTTGCTCAAGGTTACCCAGCCAGGTGTTTCTGGGTGGGTGCCAAGTGTCTGAGCCTGGGATTCAATCTCCAGGTCATCCCAACACTGGAGCTGGTGCTCTTACTCACTGTGCTACCTGGCCGCCCCTGCTTTCTCGAGTTTTTCCACTTCTTTCTGTGCCCTTTCACATACCCTATCTACAAGGTGCCCGGTGTCCTAATGCTCTTCCCCTTATAATAATAACAGCTCACAATTCTGAAACACTTTAAGGTTTACAAATCTCTTCTCCCACAACAACTATGGAAGGTAGGTAGTGCCCATTATGAGTAGTAGTAGTATTTTCATTTTACATATAAAGAAACTGAGTCCCAGATAGCTAAAGTGATTTCTATAATCACACAGTTTAAAAAGTGTCAGAGTAGTGACTTGAACTGCCATCCTCCGGATTCCAGGTCCGATAGTGGTTTTGTCTTTTCTTTCACATAGTATACTATGTTACCTCCCATGCCTTATGTCAGAGAAGAAAGTGATTTGATAAAGTATTTACTAAGGGAGTGGTGATTTATCCTCTTCTCTGGGGGTATTTGCATTTTAAAAGCTGATCCTCCAGGAGAAGGCAATGTTTAACTGAAAGGAATAAGCTACTAATGGTGGGATTTAAATTGTCTCCTGGGAAGTTATTTTTGGTTCTGAATGACTTCTGATGTCCTTCTAATCACATATAGGCAGTCACATATTCTTTCTATGGGTGACATTGGCCCAGAGCACATTTTGGAGATTATAACCCAGGTCTCCTGACTCCTAATACAATGCTTTCAATGATGTGACTTGTCATCGTGGTAAAGAGTGGCAGAATGTAAGCTGCTTGAAGGCAGGGACTGTTTTTCACACTTTTGACTTTGTATCTCCCATGCCTCGCAGTGTCTGGCATTTAGCAAATCTTAATAAATGTGTGTTGCTGTTGTGCTGTGTAAGTGGGACGTGTGTTCCTTGTACATCCACGCTCACCTCTTGCTAGTATTGATTGACTAGTTTTATCCTGAGTTAGTGTCACATTCAACATGGTACCCTACTCATCATGGCCCCAACCAGTTCCCAGGAAGTCCTCCTCACTACACTTACCCCTGAGCCCTGTTGGAGCCAATGACTCAACCACCAGAAATTGAAGGTTGTGAGGCAGACATTCACTATCATGAGAAGAAAAGTCACGGAAGTGATGATGTAACCTGCGTAGGGGTGAGGGGAAGAAAGGTGAAGATTAGTTCTGGGGCAGCTAGAAGATACTGCCAGAATCCAGCTTTCCAAAATCACTAGACAAACTTGGCAGCTGAATTCTTGATCCTCCCCATGTGGAACCCTTATCCATCTTGAACATTTTGGTGTTCTAGTTGTAGGACAAGAGGGATGAATTTTGAAAATGGTATGGGGGGGATGGAGGGAGGGAGGGTGTTGCTGGATGAAAGAACAGAATAGGACTGTAATTGTAATCCACAATTTGGGCCTTCCATCTAGGTTGATACTGATCTCTTATCTTGGGTCTAGTCTTTTGAGTAACCCAACCCTGTTAACCATACTATCATCCAATCTGCCTTTCTCCACCTTGCCCACAAGGATATCATGAGAGATTCTAGGATGAGGCCCTTTTTCCAACATTTCTCTCATAATTATCATATTCCTCAACATATAATGCTTCCCATAACATTCCTACACTCTTTTAAACTGCAGTCTGCCTCTCTCTATCCTGATGTTACAAATGCCACAATGTCCCATTTGAGCCCCACTTTCTTTATGAAGCCTTCCCGTACCATCTCCACCCCTTACAATCTGAGTGTTTACATATTGATATAGTTTGTCTCCCCAGCTAGACAGACTGTCATTTCCTCAAAGGCAGGAAACATCTGTTATTTCTTTGTCTCTCCTATAGCACCTAGCAAAAGGGGGTGAGTGCCAGGTAAATGTTTAAGTAAATTATTGATTAATTATCAGTAGGGAGAGAATATAAAAAAGTGAGGGAAGGGATACTGGGAACAAGACTGAGCCACCTCCCAATTCTCTTCCCCTGAATATGCGCTTCCAGCACACAGAAATACATCCAGGGCAAAAATGGTATTCTTGCTATAGGACACTGGCACATCCCAGCTGCAACACCAAGACCAGGTACCCCATAGGTAGCATCAGCTAAAGATGAAGGTAAGACACTGAGGAATGGGATTACCTCCTGCTCCCTGGATGTAATGGTGATAGACTTTCCAACTCAGGGCACCTTCTTTCATTTCTTCCTTTTCAGTAAGCTGAGTCTCCTGCACTGGGAGGGGAAAAAAACATTCAAATCTGTTATGCCTCCTACCACTTGGCTCTCCTATTAAAATGGCATAATAATAGCAGTTTTCCTTCTCTTCAACATTTTTTACAAAAGCATTTTCCTCATAATAACTGTAAAGAGTAAGTTGTATAAGAATTACTACACCCATTTTGCAGGTAAGGAAACTGAAGTTTAGAGAAGTAAAGTCCATGGTCACATAGTTGGTAGGTGCTGGATTCAGACCCACATCTCCTGACTCTTAAGTATAGAGCTCTTAACATTGCCTCTCATTAAGACAGGTCTGTAGAAGGTTCTCTACAGGTGCGTCCTTTTATTTCTTAAGCTTTGAGTCCTTGTAACCTTAATGGAATTTAAGATCTTCCTTACCCATTAATAGGCCTCATGTAGAGCCCATTAAAGGAAGCTTGCTTAGGGGAGGCTTGCTTGTAGGAAGGCTTTCATACCTTTTGCTAATTTCTAATTAGGCACTGAGTCTAACTGAGACAACTGAGGGTTGTGTTACCTTCTGACTCTTAGAAGTATATATATATATATATATATATATATATATATATATATATATATATATATATATATATGTGCATATGTGTGTGTGTGTATATCTCCTGAGTTGATATTTTGCTTTGGGGTGGCTTGCTTATGAGAAGGTTCTTGTGATTCCCTGGTTGAGATTCTGAGTGACTGTGTGTTCAGGGCTCCCCTCCTGTTCAGATGTAAAGGCTCTCTCAATCCAGGGATGCATGTAAAGTATATAGTTGATTTAGGCAGTCAGAGCCCTGTCTGTTGGTCTTTATTTCTCTGCTTGTATTTTCTCAGTTTGCATTTCCTCTGAAGTTCAGGGTGCTGACTTTCCCCCCGAACTAGTGAATGTAGTTAAAAAAGACTGTTGACCCCTTAAACAGTTATCGTTCCTAATAAAGCAGATCTAAGAAACTGTACTAGAAGCCATCCTGGGTATGCTAACGTTGTTGCTGCTACCATCTTTTACAATTGCCTCTAATCTCCTTAGAGAAGGAGGAGAAAGGCAACAGTCCCAAGAATAATAGTTGCTTTGCTATAAGGCTTCCCTATGAGGGTTGCTACCAGGGGAACCAAAATCAACCCTGCCAGACAGCTTGAAACATTCTTGATATGTTTCATGCATGCTTCAAATGCTGAAGCCCCTCTGCAGTCTGATGAAATGCCACCCCTTCCATAAGTTTGGGCCCTGCACTGTCTGGTAAACCTGGACTGTCATGCCAGGCCCCTTAGAGCAGTTTCTGCCTCAAGCAGATGAGGAGAGACTTTCAAAGGAGCTTTTCAGCTCAAAAAAAGCTGGAGAGAATGGGGTCAGCCTCAGAACAGTACTGTCACAACCCCGAGTCTGTCCTGGTCCATTGCTGAGGAAGAAACCATCTCCTTAGCTCTGTTGGAAGCTTTTAGCTCCTGTCTCACTCAAAGTTCTTAAGGGTCCTAATCTAAGGCTTCTAATCTGATCCTCTAGATCTCAGCTCTATAGACCTGGAATTTCTGCTTTAAAATAATAACTAACAATCCAAAATGTTTTAAAGTTTATAAGGTTTTCTTCAAAACAAGTTTGAAAGGTAGATACTACAGCTATATTATTTCTCAATATGAGGAAGGGCACTGAGGCATAGAAGGGTAAAGTGATTTTTTTCCCCATGGTCACATGGCTCATAAATATCAAAGAGAGGATTTGAACCCAGGTCTCACAAAGTCCAGATCTCTATCTACTATGCCACATTGTCTTATGATCTGATCTCTTATCACTGACCCACTAGCCCTTGACTACCTCACATCCACCATTGAAGCAGATAAGGAACATTGCCCTGGAAAAAGAATTATTTTTTTAAGTGAGAACAACCATTATCACTTCCAGAATAAAAGTGCCAAGAAGGGTCCATTGGATTCTGAAAGGAGAGATAGAGATTCATTGAGCCTAGACCTTGGCTATTGGGCAGTGTAAACTTATTCTCAAAGTAATCTTAAAGGTGGCATTACCTGAAGTTTCATTGAAGAATCCCTCCTGGGAGTAGAAATCCACCTGTGTCTTCTCTGCTATATTCTCAGCCCCATCTGTTGCATTCTAGGGAAGAAAGTCATCAGTACCTTAAAGATACATGCCTCTAATACTGCACAGTTTCTTTCCATGCAGCATAGGATGAGGGATTTATTTCAAGGGCAGTAGAGATTACCTGTACAGTCTCCCCACATATTTTCTGGATGAGCTGGGAATATTTTCCCTTCTTCTTTAATAATTCATCATGAGTTCCACTTTCACATATTTTCCCATCCTTTAGTAAAATGATCTGGTCACAAAACTCTAAATACTATAGTGAAATGAAGTTGAGAAGATGAGATCAGATGGCAGATGTGAAAGTAATCTCAAAAAAGTTAAATGCCTTATCTATACTCAGGGCATTATTCTTATTAACAACAAGGGTATTTTAAGAACCTGATTCCAGATGAGACTTTGAGAATTCTCTTTCATTGAAGATCTTTGTGAATTCAAAGGCTTGGATTTTGTTCTGTCTGGAAGCAGACAGACACGTCTATAGAATGTTGGAAAGGTCCCTAGGGAACCCCCTAATTTGGGGAGCTTACAAGGTGAAATAGTAGCAGATTAGGAGCTAGAATCCACACCATTTGATTGGCATTTCAATGTTCATGCTTCCCCACCAGGCTAGCTATCTTTCATTTGGGCCTCTATAGAAGAGTAGAGCTAGGGTGTGTGTGCAAATTCAGCCTGTGTAACAATTAAGGCAACAGAGTCTTTCTTGAAAATCACAGCATGAGGTACAGTCAACCAAGGGAGTAGCAGGAACACAAGATTCAGAGTCCAACCTGTTAATCTCATAGGCTGAGGCTTTATCCCTTGCCTTCAGACCTGCAGATATCAAAATAATCCTAGAACACTCAATTTTCTGTCCTATTCCTGAAAATTTTTAGGGTTAGAAATTCTATACTCTCCCCATACCAAGACTTTCCTCCTTATTTCTAACCCAAATCTCATCTACTCCACTTATAGACATAGAATCAGACTATCAGCATCTTCACATATCATATATCAGACTGTCAGTACCTTCATAAACCTGAAGACCGACAGCTCAATTCCATCTTGCAGAGAACCATTCAAGTTTTACCTGCTCATAAAAATCTCTTACCAGTCTAACTTCCCCCAGGTATTGTGAATAAAATTCCTATTTCTTGTAACTAATATAGCATGTAGTATAAAAAGCTGTCAGAGGACACAGGTTTGAATCCCGGCTCTGCTATTTGGTGCCTTGTGCTCTTGAACAAAAAAATTAACCCTTTGGGTCTCAGTTTCCTCATCTGTAAAATGATGAGGTGAGACTCAATGCTGTGCAGTATCTCTTTGAGCTCTAAATCTTTGATCATGCCACTTGCCTGACATGAATGGAAAGGATTCTTTGTAAGGCTTTGTAAGGTTATTAAATTATGGGGATCTGGAGGGGTCACCTTAATTAATCAGCATTTTTTTTTTCAACAAATGGCTACCATCACACCAGTGTCAATTCTTGTTACCTGCAGCTGGTGAGTCACCAGAACCATGGTCTTCCCCTTGAGTGCCTTCTTAATGCACTCTTCAAATATTTGCTTCCCAACATGGGCATCCACCGCTGAGAGTGGGTCATCCAACAAGTAGATCTCACGGTTGGCATACACAGCTCGTGCCAAGCTGATCCTCTGCTTCTGACCCCCAGAGAGGTTGAGGCCCCGCTCCCCAATCTGCAAATAGGGAGTAAGAAGGGAAGAGCCAAGCGAGGTGATCAGCAAGAGGTGAATGAACACAATCCAGCAAATCCTCTGTTATCTCTGTCCAGAGCTTTGTCCTTAGTGGAGTGGATGTGACTGCCTCTTGGTCAAGTCAAACCCTTATTTAGAAGGATCCCAGATGGACAGTGCCAGTTCCAGGGACTCTGAGGCACAAGACAGGTCAGACAGCTGGTGTGGCCTAGTATTGTGAGGCTCGCATGGCTGATCACGTTAAGGTCTGAAATGTGCTTCACATATATTATCTCATTGGATCATTACAACAATCCTATGAGGTAGGAACTTTTATCATCCCTGTTTTACAGATGAAGAACCTTAGGCTGAGAGTGACTAAGTGACTTGCCTATCATCACAGAACTGGCATCTAAGGAAGGATTCAAACCCAGGTCATCCTAACTCCACGTCTAGCATTCTCTCTACTATATATGCCATCAGATAGTGAGGCAGGAGGTTTGAGTACAAATCCTGCCCCCGTCACTTGTTTGCCATGTGATTTTGTTCATGTCACTTGTGCTTCTGTCCTATCATCTGTAAAATAGGGATAACAAGACCCTGCCTATCTTCCAGGGGCCTTGTAAGGTTCAGATATGACAGGGGATGTGAATGTGCTTGAAGAAGTTAAAAGCTGGAGTAGCTAAGGTTGCTCAGTGTATTGAGCACTGACCCTGGAGTCAGGAGAACCTGACTTCAGATCTGGCCTCAGACACCAGTTGTGTGAACTTGGACAAGTCATTTAACCCCAAGTGTGAAAGGAAAGAAGGAAGGAAGGAAGGAAGGAAGGAAGGAAGGAAGGAAGGAAGGAAGGAAGGGCTAAAAACACTAGAGAATGGGGATAGTGGATGGAGTACTGGACCTGGAGCCAGGAGTACCTGGGTTTAGCTACCACTTGTGGGATCACTGGCAAACCTCTTAACTTCATTGAGCCTCTGTTTCATCATGTGTAAAAGGGAGATAACGTTACCTATGTTACCTTACAGCTTTGCTATAAGACTCAAACAAGATAATATGTGTAAAGTGTTTTACAACCTTAAAACACTATGTAAACATCAGCATTATCATAATTGATGTTTCTAGGGAGGCAGGTTGTCCAAATTTGCTTGGGAAAGCTGTCATTCAGACCTGCTCTTGGTGTGGTAGCTCTTAGGGTCATGAGGTCTTCTCTTCACTTGCTTGGGAATTTTAAAAATTACATTATTTTTATTGATACCTTTTTCTTTTATATAATGTTAATTTTCAAATATATATCTTTGCCCTTCCCCTGCTCAGTAAGTGATCCTCTCTAATGCAGATTTTTATAAGGAGGAGAAAAATGTAGTTGAGTAAAATCAACCAGCACATCAACCGTGTCTAGTAGTTTATGAATATTCCACACCTTTATTCCCCTACCTCTCTAAAGAAAGGAGAGGAGTGCATTTTCTCATGTCTTCTCCAGAGCCAAGTTTGGTCAGAATAATTGCACTACATTCAGATGAGGTTTTTTTCTTTTAATAAGGAGGAAGAGTAACATTGCTTGATCCTGAGGTGAAAGCTAAAGATGGCTTGGGGGATGGATTTGTTCATCCTCAGAACCTGGGATAAATTAGGCTCTGATTTCTCTACTAGGGAACCTCAGGAAGGGAGGCTATCAAAAAAGGCTTGAGGACCATGAAAGAAGAGGGGCAGAAGCTCTAGTTTGAGTTGAGATAGCTCTAGGAACTTGGGGAGTGTTCTGCTTCACCTAAAGAAAGATTTCTATACTCCCATTTATCTGAAGACAGTCGGGTAGACTCCTGCCTGGCAGATGAGGGGAGAGCAGAAAGGATACCTGTAGGAGAGTCTATAAGCTGAATGCATGAATAACAAGGCTGATGTAACCTGATTTCTACCCAGACTCTCTCATATCACTCACTTCAGTCATGTCTCCATAGGGCAAAATTTCCAAGTCTCTCTTCAGTGAACAGGAATGGATCACCCAGTTATATCTGAGGAAAACCAAACAGTAGAAGGTGAGCAGTTTTCAGTTCTATCAATTTATCATTCTAATTTGTGTCACCTTGGGCAAATCTCTTCCCCTATTTAGTTTTTTCATCTGTAAAATGAGAAGATTGGGACTAGAGGATTTCTTAGGTTACTTTAGGCTCTAATATTCTCTGATTCCACACATCACTGGCAGTTATCCCAGTCAGAGATGGGACTTCAGGTCTTCCTGGTTCTAAGGTCAGTTCTCTATCCACTATCTCAAAGTTTACACACACACACACACACACACACACACACACACACACACACACACACACACACGGGAACAGGGTTAAGTAATTTTTGTGTTTGTGCTTTGTCATTTCCTTCTCCAGATCATTTTACAGATAAGGAAACTGAGGCAAACTAGGTTAAATGACTTGCCTAAGGTCACACAGCTAGTGTCTGAGGCTAGATTTGAACTCAGCAAGAGGAATCTTCCTGACTCCAGTCCCAGCACTCTATCCACTGTGTCATCTAGCTGCCCATAGACAGATATAGATATATACATATTTATACATACATATATATGCATATGTGTATGTATATATGTAACCAGTAGTGTGCTGGCAAATGTTTAACAACTGCCTCTTCAAAGCATATGACAATTTAAAGTTTTAGCTGCCTTATTAACATTTTCTCTAACACTTTCTTAAGTTGATATGATTAACAAACAATACTCAAGCCCTGATTTATGATTTGCCAATTTCTGAAATGTAGATGCTCACACTAAAAATTCAACAATTAGCTCTCACAAGTCAGTATGAACTAGCTACAGCACACCCTGGGATAGATGGATGGATGGATGGATGGATGGATGGATGGATGGATGGATGGATGGATGGATGGATGGATGGATGGATGGAGAGTATAAGGGGAAGCTGGATCTATGATGTCGTTGGTGAAGATAATTCCTGATAGAGGAACTCCTTCTACTATTGCAGAACTGTAAGTCATTGATAATGTATAGTCCTAAAAAGCTGTATAGAGCACTAAAGGGTTAAGTTATTTGTCCCTCTTGTTACACAGTTATTATTTATGATCACACAGCTATTATATGTCAAAAATGGGATTTGAACCCAAGTTTTCCTAACTCCAAAGCTATCTCTTTGTCCACTAAAACATATTGCCTCCCATGCAGAAACATGTACAAAAAATCTTTGTGAGTTATCCAGCACCTTGATGGGAGGAATGGAATAGAAAGATGAATATTTCAAAATCAAATTATAACAAAATCAAGTGACCATCCAAATCTCTCCCCCCCACCCCCTCGTCCAAAGTTAAACTCTCCAGGAGAGGCCCCATGCAGTATATCTCTGGGATGGACTCTGAGGCCTCACTCCCTACATACCACTACTCTCACTCACAACTTATACTCACATTTCCAACCCTAGAAAGAATGGGGTAGAAGTGGGAATGAAACAAGGAAGACACAGAATCTATATCATATACTTTCCTCAAGGATCTTTGCCTTCCCTGATATGAAGTCTCCCTTTCTCAGTACATTTTGGCAATCTATGTTCAGTTCTTCACTGCCTAGTGAAACTGGAGATTTTACCCCAAATCTGTCCCAGTCTCAGCATCCCAATTGCATACTTATAGTCATCCCACCCCTCAAATTCACAAAATGACATCTGAAGTGTACCTGGCTTGGTCGTATTTTTCTCCCATGAGTATGTTACTTCTGACAGTCCCACTGAATATCCATGCCTGCTGGGGGACATAGGCCAAACTTCCATTCACCCCCACAGACCCAGAGTGTAAATTCATCTGTAGTAGAAGGAATGGCCAACATAAGAACCAAGACAGTAGTGAGGAGATGGGGCTGGCTAGTGGGGAAGGCACAGTATCTGTGTAATTCTCATCCCACCACTGAATGGGAAGTGTGACCTTTAGTAAATGACTTCCCCCATCTGAGCCTCAGGCTTTCTGTTTCTGAAATGGAGACATTTCAGACACTTTGATATATAGCTTTATAGACAAGTAACAGAAATATATAAGATCAAAAACCATTCCCCAATATATAGGTAATCAATGGATATGAACAAACAGTTCTCAAAAGAAGAACAGCATCCTTTTAATAAATATACTAAATGTTCTCTGTCACTAATAAGAGGAATGCAAATCAGAAATAACACTAAGATTTCACTTCATATTCCCAAAATTTGCAAATATGACAAAAAACTAGAATAGCCAATGTGAAAAAATTGAAGAAAGATAGGAATACTAATGTATTATTGGTGGAGCTGTGATTTGGTACATTCTAGAAAGCAGTTTGGAATTGTGCAAATAAAGTAACTAAAATTTCCCTGTATTTTGATTTCATTGCTATGCACATACTCTAAAGAGGTCATTGACAAAAAGCAAGGCTCCATATACACCAAAATATTTATGGCAGCACTTCCTGTGGTATCGAGGAACTAGAAACAAAATGGATGCCCATCAGTCGGTTAATAGCTGCACAAATTGTGGTGCATGAAAGGAATGAAATGTTATTGTGCTATAAGAAACAACATGATACATAACAGCATGGAAAGACTTGTATGAATAGATGCAGAATGAAGTAAACAGAGCCAGGAAAACAATATTTACAATGACTACAACAATGTAAATGAAAAAAAAAAAACCTACAAGACAATTGAAATGGAAGGCTGAAAAATTATAATGACTAATTGTTGTTGTTGTTGTTGAATCAGGTCTGACTCTTTGTGACCTCATTTGGAGTTTTCTTGGCAAAGATACTGGAATTGTTTACCATTTCCTTCTCCAGTCCATTTTACAGATGAAAAACTGAGGCAAACAGGGCTAAGTGACTGTGCACAGGATCACACTATTAGTAAATGTCTGAGGCTGAATTTGAACTCAGGAAGATGAGTCTTCCTAACTTCATGACTAGCACTCTATCTATTATCCCACCTAACTTCTCTTAGCCCTAAAGAAGAGATATGAAAAAAATCTGCTCCATACTTCTTCACAGAGCTGGTGTGAAACATTGCATCAAAACATCAGGGTTTGTTTTTTTTTTTTGATGTGTTAATTGATATGCTGAATCGTTTATTTCCTTTAAAAAAAAAAACCTCTTGGTTATAAGGAATGGAACTCTAGATAAAGGGAAGAGAGGAATTATAGGGGTAAATGTAGATGATGTAAAAACAAAAGATATCAAATAAAATCTATTCTTTAAAACATCATTATTTCCTGATTCAAAATCCAGGATTATTTCCATTACATTGATGTTACAATGTTATATTGAAAAGGTGTTTTTAATTCTCACCACCACGGCCCAGTTGCAGTTATGCTGCTAGGAATGCCTGTTGTTTGGGTCACACATCTTGATCACTAAATAGGGGAATTGTCCTTTATGGGAAAGATGTGTTAT
Organism: Petaurus breviceps papuanus; assembly: GCF_028583685.1. NCBI lineage: Eukaryota > Metazoa > Chordata > Mammalia > Diprotodontia > Petauridae > Petaurus > Petaurus breviceps. Next base: position 10,249,457 of record NW_027185754.1, on the reverse strand, counting down.
GATGTACTGTGAATTAAGAAAACCATTATATTTGCCCCCCCCCCAAAAAAGGCTTATTCTTCCTGTGAAGTTCATCTCTATATAATTCTTAAGATCATAAATTTAGAATTGGAAGACATCTTAAAGTCCATCTAGTCTAACCCCTTCCTTTAAAAAAATAAATGTTTTGCTTGGTTTTTTAGAGGTTAGGTGACTTGTCTAAATTTTTTTTTAATGCCTTTGGTTTTTATATCACAATCATTCCTAAATATGCTACGCCTCCTTCCTCTCCTACTCATTGAATCTCCTCTTATAATATATAAAACCCATAAGATAATTTAAGCAAAGCCAAGGACCACCTTGGTCTCTCATCTGACATCACAAATAGCACGTCACATACTTTGTCACCCAACCCTCCAACAAAAGGAGGGGACTGTATATTTCCTTATCTCTTGTTTCTGCCCTTTGTTTTAGTGGCACAATGGCAGCACAAATTAGTAGAGAGACCGCTGGTTGTAAAGTCAGAAAGACCTCAGCTGAAATTCCTGCGTCTGACCCCTACTGGTTGGGTGACCCATTTAATGACTCAGTGACACCATACAACCCTGTAGCTAAAATTGCAAAACAACTGTCATTCTGTTCTGATAAAAGGAGTTTTGTCAACACCCATGAAAACACAGATCTAAAACCTCCCCCCCTCCCCAAAAGTGACAGCCCTTTTTCTTGACAGAGATATTATTTTCCTCCTAAGCCCTTTGGTAATTTCAGTCTAGCTTCTTTGCAAATTTAGATGTTTTCCCTCTTCTTCCTCTGTAAAGACAGTACAACTTTAAGGTACCCTTGTTCCCACTGGCTGTCTTTTCCTTACCTTTAAGCCCTATCCCTCTCATTTGTCATCCTTTTTCCTAGTTTTAGAGTTTTGCTTAACCTTGTAATGACTTTTTCATTTTTTCCTTTGATTTAGTTATCTAATTCTTTTGCCCTTTTTTCCCTCTCAGTTAAATCATCAAGTAAAATCATTTTTTTCTCTCCACCCATGTCACTCCCCTTCTCAGTAAACATCAATGACTCCCTGTCACTTCCAGGATCAAATACAAAATCCTATATTTGGCCTTCAGAGACTTTCATAACCTACCCCTCTTCCTGTCTTCTTGCACTTTATACCCCCACGTCCTACTATTCTTTGATACAGTAACACTGGCCTCCCTGAAGTTTTATGAACAAGATGCTCTTATCTCCAAACTACAGGCATTTTCACTAGCTATCCCTCACGCCTGTAAAGTTCATTTCCCCCTCTTGGTTTCCCTGACTTCTTCCTTCAAGTCCCATCTAAAATCCTGACTACTACAGGAAACCTTTCCTAATTCCTCTTCAAATCTAATGCCTTTTCTCTGTTAATTGTTGGGAAATCATTTTCAATCATGTCTAACTCTCCATGATCCCATTTGGAATTTTCTTGGAGTGGTTTGCCACTTCCTTCTCCAGCTCATTTTAGGCTACTGAGGCAAATGACTTGGCCAGGGTCACACAGCTAGGAAGTGTCTGAGGTCAGATTTGAACTCAAAAGATGAGTCTTCCTGACTTCAGGCCTGACATTCTATCTAGTGCACCACCCAGCTGCCCTCTGTTAATTATTTCCTATTTATCCTGTATATAGTTTGTGCATATATGTTTGTTTATTGTCTTCCCTTATTAGACTGTGAGCTCCTTGAGGACAAGGACTGTCTTTATATCCCCAGCACTTAGCATAGTACTGGCACATAGTAGATATTTAATAAATGTTTATTGACTAACTCCCCTTCAATCCGTTTTGAATATTAGGTTTTTATTTCATTTTCTGTACTTTTTTTCTAAAAAAGGATTTCTTTCCCTCATTCTTGTCATTATCTTCTTTTTTTTATATTCTAGACTTTTATTATTTGATTCATGACCTTTTTGCTTATTTAATTCTCTATATTCTTCATAGAACTAAAGCTTCTACAGTACCTATTTTGAGATATGTTGTCCAAAGTTTCTATGTTCTTGCCTTGTAGATCTTACTCCTTCCCCAGCCCTCTTTTGTTGTGTCTTACTCTTATAAATTCCAGTTCCGAGAGGTGATAAAGAAGATAAAAGTATTGCCCCATGTTAGGAATTTTCCTATGTCCCTGATTCTGCAGTTCATTCCCTACCCTTTGCCCTCCCTTGATCTTTTTTTCTCCATTCTCATAAAATCTCTTCTCAGAATCTATGCCCTCCCACTTCCCTGGGTGTCAGTGACCACGGGAACTCTGCTTCCCCTTTTGAGGTAGGATGAGTGGTTTCTCTAAGCACCAAATCCCTGTGGATTGTACCCATTGTAAGGACCTCGAGCACCACTAAAATAAAATTTCTCCCTTTATTTTCCCGTTTCAATCCTTCTGTTTGCCTCCTCACCTATTCTCCTATAGGCCTGTTTCTTTCTGAGAAACTAAAGGAGTTATTTTCCTTTTGTTAACCCTTGACTTGATTAAGGTATATTACATATTCTTCTCTATCTTCTTCTTCTCTTCTCCCCTTTTTAGGCACCCTTCCTCCCATTCTGTAGTTTAGTCCAGTGAAAAAGTACTGATTCACCTATAGGCAGGGTGTAAGGTTTCAGGCCTGTTCCTCCCCCAGCACTTCTGTTTGATTTCCACTTTCAGGTTATTTTTTTTAAGGAAGTAGAAGAATTGTGGGTAATGGTATAATCATTTCTATGTGTAGCTGAAGTAGAACAGGTCATATCACTGAGTAATTGAGAGATTAGGGAGTTTGAAAAGGAGCATCAGATAGGGGTGCAGTGGATAGTGCTAGACTTGAGTTCAGATCAGACCTCAGATACTTACTAGCTGTGTGACCCTAGCAAGTCACTTAACCCTGTTTGCCTCAGTTTCCTCATCTGCAAAATGAGCTGGAGAAGGAAATAGAAAATCACTCCAGTACCTCTGCAAGAAAACCCCAAATAGGGTGACAGGGAGTCAGACAACACTAAAACACCTGAACAACAACATCAGTGTAAAATGTTGAAGTCCCCTAATCTAAGGGCAAGAAATGGGGGAGATGGTGAGCCAGGTGTTAAACTCCCAAGAAAGGGGGACATAAAACCTGAAAGCAGAAAACAGCAGCCACCATGATGCGGTGTGAGTATACAAGAATCCTGTAAGTCTCTTAAAGAAAAAATTATTAATGAATTTTTTTCAACACATCATACAAACCTCCAACAATATTTCTAGTTGAAATTTTGTTAATGTAAAATACCCTCAAACACTTAGTAAAAAAAAACAAAACAAAACACAAAAGTGTAATCACAACTGATTTTACATTCAACCTTATACTGCAGTAATTTTCCATTTGTTAAGAGGAAAGATAGGTGTGTTATAAATCAGTGCACTCTTGTCTCATGCTTTTGATCTTATTTTTGTTCCTGTTTAAATTTTCTTCACTTACATAGTTATAGAAATTGGAAAAAGTTTTTTTGGTTCTATATCATCCACTCTTCCTCATTTCATGCGAATACTCTTATATTGTTTTGTATTCTTCATATACGTCATTTGTCATTGTATAATATCCCATTATACTCATATAGCACAATTTGTTCAGTAATTCCCCAGTTGTTGGGCTTTTAAACTATTATAGATAATGCTACTATAAATATCTGCATGCTCATTAAATTGTCAAAGAAAAATTTTCAAAAGGGGAAAGATCCACTTTTAGAGAAGATCATAAGGACACACGCATACTAACTCACTGCTGGTGGAACTTTAAAGTAGTCCAAACATTTTGGAAAGCAGTGTGGAATTATGCAAGAAAAGTTACATGTTCATATGCTTTTACCCCAGTGATCCTTCTATTGAGTTTATATCCCCAAGGAAGTTATTGCCAACAAGGGCTACTTCATGAAAATATTCATAGTAGCATTATCTGTCAGAGAAAGAAAGGAAAGGAGAGGAGAGGAGAGGAAAGGGGAAAGGGAAAAGGAAAAAGACTTACCCTTAGTCTTAAGGGACTTCAACATCCATACTGATGTTCCTTCAAACTCCTTAATCCCATGGCCTATATCTTCACTCCACCTCAGCTACACATAGGGATGGTCACACCATTTACACAACTGTTCCATTTCCTTAATAAAAAAAAACTCTGCCTTTCCTCCATCTCTGGGGTTTCTAACTTTTGTGTCATGAACCCCATCTGGTGAAAACTATGGGCCCTTTCTCAGAATAATATTTTTAAATATATAAAATAAAATATGCAGGATGAAAAAGGAAATCAATTATATTGCAATAAAGAGATAACTTTTCCCCATTGTGGGCTTGTGGACTACAGGCTATTTACTGACTTTATGTTTACTCTGTATATAATTATAGTTGTACTTGTCATCTCCAACCCCGCCCCCCCCTTAAAATGTTACATCATTGTGAGCTGGGATTGTTTCATTCTTTGTATTTTATGTCCCCAGAGCCTATTACAATGCCTGACAATGTAGCAAATGCTTAATAAAGGCTTGTTTATTGAATGATTGTTCTTTCCAGGGCCTTGTCTAACTTTTTCTTGGCAAAAAGTTAGGTAATTTATAGAGGCATACGCTTTCTTATCACCTCACTAGGGGATCATTTGGTCACTAATAGCTTTCGAAAGATCAAAAAAAGGGACTAGGAAATGGGAGACCCAGATTCTAGACAAGGTTCTGTCTTACTTGTGACCTCAGGCTCTCTAAGTCTACATTTCCTCCTATAGTGAATAGAAGTAATAATTCCAAGGCTGTTTGGAATATCCAATGAAATAATGAATGTGAAGGGACTTTGAGAGGTCAAAAGTACATGAGATTTTTAACATCAGCTTAAAGTCAAATTTGCAAAACCCATGCCAGGATGATATTTGCTGATCATCGGGCACCAGGGTATTCTAAATGGATAGCAGCACATTTAAAAAATGTAGGGCATGGGGCAAAAATGGGGAGGGGGGGGCGGGAGGAGGGAAACACTATTTGAATAGACAGCAAAGATAAAAAATTGGGTTAAAGAGCTCAATTTAATCCACAACACAAAAAACTAAACTTAGTGGAGAGGTCAGTTAGTGTGTTATAGTGGAAAGAACACAGAATTCTGAGTCTAGACTTGAAGAGAAACCCCAGCCTTGATATTTATTAGTCATGTGATCACTGGCAAGTCCCTCAACTTCTCTGTCAATTTCCTCATCTGTTAAATAGGGATAATGAAATTGGTATGTGTCCCCCTTCCTGTTTGTTGTGAGGGAAACACTTGCAAATGTTAAATGTTGCAGTAGTAGTAGTAGTAGTAGTAGCTGCAATAGCAGTAGTATTATGCATTATTATAGTCTTCTAAGGTTTGCAAATGGACAGGTAGGTGGCATAGTGGATAGAGTACAAGCTCTGGAGTCAGAAGACTCATATCCCTGAGTTCAAATCTGACCTCAGACACATACTAGATGTGTGACCCTGGGCAAGTCACTTACCCCTGTTTGCCTCAGTTTCCTCATCTGTAAAATGAGCTGGAGAAGGAAATGGAAAATCACTCATATCTCTACCAAAAAAACCCCAAATGGGATCATGAAGAGTCAGACATGACTGAAAAATGGCTGAATGACATCAAACAACAATAAAGTTTGAGAGCCATTTTACATAGATTGTTGCATTTCATTTTCACCATAACCCAGTTAGCTAGTTTATTGTTGTCCTCATTTTACAGCTGAGGAGACTGAGGCGCAGGGTTTTATTTCTCACCAGGTTATACTCAGGACTTTTCTATCAGGCCCCAGAAACCTTTTCATTGAAAGAGTGCTCCAGTCCTGGAAGTCACAACTCCAAAGTGCCTTTGTACATTGGAGCTCCTCTCGTAGGCTCTTCCTCAGATTCACATCCGGGAAAATCACTCTCTTCACTTTCCCTCCCCCACTTTCTGCTTCTTTTTATACCTGGGCTTCCCCCATTAGGATTCAAACTTCCTGAGGGCAGGAATTCTCTTTCTTTTTGCTTGTATTTGCATTTTCATTGTTTAGCCCAAGCCTGGCATACAGTAAGCTAATAAATGATGGTTGACAGACTAACAGAAAATTCAAGTGATTTGCACAAAGTCACACAACTGAGGCTGGATTCAAATGGAGGTCTTTATGACTCCCAGTCCAGCACTGTCCACCATACCACCCTGCCTATAAAATTATTGACTCTGAATTTTTACAGAAAGGTACATGGCAGGGCACCTCCTGGTTTATGTAGGAAAAATGCAAAATATTATTAAATTTTAAAGAAGTTAACTTTACACGAAGCCTTCTGAGGATCATTGACCCGAAGATCAATAAGCATTTATCAAGAATGTACTCTTTGCCAGGCACACTGCTAAAGTGCCGGGGATACAAAAAATAAATACATTTTTAAAATAAAAAAATAAATAAATAAAGACAGTCCCTGCCCTCACAGAGCTTACAGTCTAAAGGGGAAGACCACATGCAAAACAAGGACTCTGTGTGTTACGGAGGCAAGATGCTGATCCAGGGAGAACTTCAGTATGGTGGGAAATAGAAAGTGTTTAGATCAGTATGAACAGAAATCATCCACTGGCACATTCCACCTACCTCCCCCAGTATAGCTGAAAATAGGCAGCTCTTTCCACTTCCTGTATTTCCACAAACCCCTAAAATCTTCCCCTGCAAAATAAATGAAAGCAGATGAGTGTTGAGTGAGATATTCCCTATAACCCCAAACCTGTTGCAGCTTATTCATGGGCCCAGTGATGCATTTTGTTGGCACAGAAACAGCATCAAGAAGAGAGAACAATTGTCCTCCCACCCTTTCTACAAACCATTCAATAAGTCTTTAAATCATTTCAGAGAAGTTTTGAAGGATGATGTCACGGGATCATAGATCAAGAGCTAGAAGGGGCCTCAGAAGCTAACTGGTCCAACCCACTCATTTTATAAATGAGAATACTGAGGCCTGGGAATATTGAAATAAAGCTAGAGATATACTTTAAACGGAGCCAATGATGTCTCTGTAGTTCGGGACTTCTGGGGTCCATCATGGCATACAACCTAGATTTCTCATGCCTGGGAGATCCCTCAAGGGATGCCTGGTGCATTGAGAACACACTGTCAGGGATTGTCACATACCAGTTAGCAGCCCTGTTCTGACTGAGTTTGATATCACCGATCTAGTCTATCCCTACTATTTTATAGAAGGAGAAACTAAGGCCTACGGAGTATCAGTGACTTGCTTAAGGGGGCTTTTCTTCATGCCAAGGCTAACTCTTTGATGTGCACCAGTAATATCAATCTATGCCATCTTCTCTAGTAGACTGCTCATTCTGTCATCCCTACTCTCTCAATAATCTCCTGTTGGTTGTGAACTGATTCAACCATTATGGAAAGCAGTTTGGAACTATGCAGAAAGGGCTATAAAAACATGCATACCCTTTGACCCAGAAGGTCTGTATCCCAAAAGAGATGAAGAAAAAAAAAAGGAAAAGGATCTGGATGTAAAAAAAAAATATTTATAGCAGCTCTTTTCTGATGGCAAAGAATTGGAAATTGAGGAAATGTCCATCAGTCGGGGAATGGTTGAACAAGCTGTAGTAATATGATTGTGATGAAATACTATTGTACTATAAGAAATGATGAGCAGGATGCTCTCAGAAAAACCTGGAAAGACGTGAACTGATGCAAAGTGAAATGTACTGTGTACAAAGTACTCTCTTCTCCCTCCATAGTGTTTCACTTGGGAATCTCATCAGCTTCCATGGTTTCAATGATTTTTGTCTCTATGCATATGACTTTCAGATCTACTTGTCCAGCTCAAAACTTTGTGTTGACCTCCAGTCTCACATCTTTGTCTTTTAGACATCTTGAAACAGATTCCCACAGACATCTTAAACTTAACATGTCCAGACTGAACTAATTGATTTCCCCCCAAAGCCCTACCTCTTCCTAACTTCTCTGTTACTGTTGAGGGTACCTCTATCCTCTTAGTCACAACCTTGTGTCACCCCTGATCCTATACTCTCACCCCCCATATCCAACTAGTGGTCAAGTCCTGTGATTTCGCCTTTGTCACATCTCTAGCATACACCCCTCCCTTCCTCTGACACTGCCACCATGTTGGTGCAGGCTTTCATTACCTCCCACCCAGACTGTTTGCAATAGCCTATTGGCTGGTCTCCTTGCCCTAAGTCTCTCCTTACTCTAACACATCCTCCCTTCAACTGTCATATTAACCTTCTTAAAATGCAGGTCTAAGCATGTCATCTCCACCCCCTCCCTCCCCCCCCCACCCCACTAAATAAGAACCAGTGGTTCCCTGTTAAGTCTAGAATCAACTATAAAACCCTCTTTTTGGTTTTTAAAGCCCTTCATCACCTTCCCCTTTCTACCTTCCCTATCTTCTTATACCTTACACCCCTCCATGGACTCTACAGTCCAGACACTGGCCCCTTGCTCTTCCTTGAATACTGTACTTCATCTCCAGATTCCTAGCATTTTCACTGGCTGTCCCCCATGCCTAGAACTCTCTTTTTCCTCATCTCCACCTTCTAGCTTTCCTGGCTTCCTTCAGGTCTCATTTAAAGTCCTACCTTCTTCAGATAGCCCTTCCTGGTCCTCCTTAATTTTAGTGTATTCACTCTGAGATCACCTCTAATTTATCTCATATATATCTTATTTGTGCATAATTGTTTTCATGTTGTCTCACCCATCACACTGTGAGCTCCTGGAGAGTAGGGACTCTCTGCCTTTCTTCATCTCCCCAGGGTTTTGTATAGTGTCTGGCACTTAGGAGACACTTTACAAATGCTAATTGACTGACTGACTATAAGTGGCTAAGCTGGAATTTGAACTGAGGTTCCCTGATTACAAATTCAGTAATCTTTCTGTTGTGCCACTTTGCCCAAGGAACTAGAGGAGGCAATGATAGACCCAAGGGGATAATCCCCAGTGGGGGAATTTTAGGTAACAGAACTAGACCAAAGGGCTTGATATTGGGGGGAATAGAACCCTCCCGGAGCCCCTAAATGTCACTCTAAGTGACTTAATCAATCCAAGCATCTACTCTGCCTTTGTGTAAGGTGGGATCTAGGCAGAAATTTTGCCTTCACAGTTTGTCATAAGATTTAGAACTGCAAGGGTCCTGATGAAGGTATCCTGCAGATGAGGAAGGTGGAGTCCGGGTACAGCTTTGTGACAGAGTTGGGGCTCAAAACAAGGCCTTCTGACTCTATTTCCAGTGCTCATTTTTTGCCTGTTCTAGTGCCCAGTTCTATGCTCTGCAAGTACCCAGAAGGGAAGAAGGAAACAAGCATTTATTAAATACCTACTGTATGCTAGACACTGTGCGAAGCATTTATAAATATTATTCCACTTGATTATCAATTCTGGGAGGTAAGTGCTATTATTATTCCCATTTTACAGTTGAGGAAACTGAAGCAAATAGAGGTCAAGTGACTTGGCTGGGATTACACATCTAGTAAGTGTCTTAGTCCAGATCTGAACTGAGGTCTTCCTTAGTCTAGGTCTCACACTCTGTAGACACTGAGTCATGGAGCTGCTGCTGCCAGTCCAAGACTGTGCCCGATTGGTGTTCCGGGTGGCATGATAGTCCTGACCTCAGAGTCAGGAGACCTGACTTGTCATTCTGGTTTTTCTGTTAAATTGCATTGTAACCTTAGGCAGTTTCCTTCCATCCTTCCAGCCTCAGTGTTATCCTGAGTAATGAGAGAGGTTGTTTTAGAGTCTAAATAATCTCTTAGTCCCTTTCTTCTCTATGACTTCTGTTTTTAGGTGGCATTTATTTTGCCATGTGGCAATGTGTGACTTTACCTTTGGTACCACAATGCTTATATTGTGCAACACTGGGCCTAGTCTGGTCTTTCTCTCTCCAAGTTGGCTGAGTCTCCGAGTTGACTGATTCTTCCCTTGAGATGATCCTACATCAGGTTTGTCAGAGTAGTTCCCATTCCCATTGGTCTCCATAGCTCCATTGCAGATCCCATCATCATTCCATTTCCAAGATAAGGTGGCATTGTCCAAAACCAACGCAGCAGAACCTTTCAGTTCCTGGACATAAAATGCAGGGCATTCCCTCAGGAAAAAATTCTTGAAAGAAAAAAAAAGAAAAATTCACTTCAGAACGGACAGGGATTTCACTAATACAGCTTCAGTGAACCTTAAAAACTCATCAATGTAGACAAATTAGAGAAAATGTCACTATCAATGAGTGGACAATTTGTACCATAGAATTGTTTCATTATCTTTAAATATATATATACACACACACATATATACATATGTATATATGTATATATGTGTGTGTATACATATATGTATGGGCAACTCTCTAAAATCAAATAGTTGCAGAAAAGGTGCTGACCTAAAATGGCAGAGGGAATTTCTTCCCCCAAAGTTCACAATACAAATTAATTCAACAGATCTAGTCCCTATACCTATCGAAGATGTGTTTTTATATATATAAAATATGTATTTTATATATACACACATATATAGTATATATACATACATAGTTCATATGTATGTATATGTGAACATAAACATATATAAGCATATGAGTGTGTGTATATATATATTTATATAAATATATGGGGAGAGATAAAACAATTCCTAAGGTCAAGTAGAGATGCTATTGATCTAGTTTAATGAATCATAAGAAAAATTTGTAATTATTACACCTATTTTGCCATATGAATGAGTACTAAAGTAGCTTTCCAAGTGATTAAAAGTTAATTTTTAGAATCTTAAATATTCCTTTTAAAGTTCTGTTTATACTATCTAATACTGAGCAAATTATTTTTTTCTGCATATAATGCTGAGATTAAACTTTGACATAGAACAAAATCATAGCATTTTAGTAGTGGAAGGGATCTCAAAGAACATCTACTCCAAGCCCTTCATTTTTCAGATGATGCTGAGGCCCAGAGAAGGGCAGTGATTTGCTCACTGTCACACAGCCAGTCAGTGATCGCACTGGGATTAGAATCCAAGTCTCCTGACACCTACGCTAGTGGGCCTTCTATTATGTCCACTAGCATGTTACATCAACTCATTTCTTTTTGAAAATCACTATAATGGGGGCGGCTAGGTGGTGCAGTGAATAGAGCACTGGCCCTGGAGTCAAGAGAACCTAAATTCAAATCCAGCCTCAGACATTTAACACTTACTAGTCATGTGACCTTGGGCAAGTCACTTAACCCCAAATGCCTGCCTTCCCCCCTGCAAAAAAAAAAAAAGAGGTCTCTAGTCCCCACTGCTAATATTTTGGGGCAGCCAGGTGGCACAGTGAGTAAGAGTGCCGGCCCGGAGTTGGGAGGACCCAGGATTGGTTCCCGCCTCAGATACTTAACACCCACACAAAAAAACTGGCCTGTACCTTGGGCAAGTTACTTAACCCCAGTTGCTTTAAAAAAAAAAAAAAAGGAAAATCACTATAATGTCCTAATGGAGTCAGAATTCATGATATTTCACTCTTCTTTACTTTCTTCTAGTGGGAAGACTAGGAAATGCTTGTTTTGGTACTGCTTTACATAGATTATCTTCCCTGAACATCCCAAAGAAATCAGATTGAATAGACTGTACATGTTAAGGGCAGGGTACATCCAAAAAATGTCATTGATGATAAAGGCACTACCAAATGACATGCCAAGTTGACTAATAAAACAAAGTTTACCTTCAATCTCTGTGCAGCTGACTGTGAAGTTGTCAACCCTTTGATTGAAAAAGGTACAAGGAACACACTTAGCCTTAGTGTATTCATTGTTGCCACAGTAGTAAATGCCTAGAGAAGAAAAGGGAGGGGAAAAAGGTTGTTGTTTTTTAGGGTTCCTTGTTTTGCAGGCACAAAGAACAGCCTTACTGGTCAACATTGCTATGTTGGGTCACTTCATATTGCTGGGATAGGGATATTGCTATTGGGAAAACTATCCAATTCCTTTTGTTTTTGCAGATCTGTAAATAGTATAGGGTAACTAGGACTTTGGTCCAGGGTGTCAAAATCTAGATTGGCATGGTACTACATCTCATCTTAGTACCTAGTTAGCAAAAAAAAATTAGTTAAAATAGAAAGCTACCACATGGTGTGCTTCACCCCAGGTGATGTGTTCTCTGGCCTGTCTGTCCTTAACCCATTCTCTCTCCAAGTGGTGGGGATTCCTAGCAGTTGCCTTAGGGAGTATGTGGGGGAGGGAGAGGGATGGAAGGGGAAAAGCAATGTTCCCTTATTTCCGTCTCTCTGTGGTGCTGGCCTTGGACACCCAAACTGTTACTGCTCTTTAATGGATTCTAAAACTTTATTCTCATCATTTTCCCTTTGCTTCACATGCCTTCCTCCCTCCTCTTTGCCTTTCCAAATCCCATTCTTCAAAGCCAGCTCAAGGACCACTTTGCTCAATAAATCTTCCCTGATCAACTTCAATGAACCTAAGAATAAAAGAATGTCATAGCTGGAAGGGATCTTAGGAATTATCTAATTCAACCTCTACTTATCTACTTTTACTCTGATATCCTACAGCTCTTATACTCTGAAACATATAATCTAACCTTTGATTATATACTTAGCCTTACATTATTCTCATATTAGTTGATGTGTGTGTTTAATCTGTACAATCAAAGGGTCAGCCCCTCAAGGGAAGAGACTCTGCCTTAGAATTCTTTTGTATCTCCCACCACAATGGGTGCCAAGTAAGTACATGACCAATACATCCTTGTTGACTTTGCTTGTTGATGTTGGCTTGACTCCCTTTTGGTAAAATGGGCTCAGCTGCTGTAAATGAACATCCTGCTCAGCCTTTGCCAAGACTATATTATTTGTCCACCCTTCTGTTTCACTCTTTCTCTTGGGAACACCCCATTTAGTGGTCCTGAAATGTGGCCCTTTGACTGAATCCAAACTTCACAGAAAAACCCCCTTAACAAAAGAATTTGTTCTGTAAAACTTGGACTCAGTCAAAAGGCTACACCCAAAGACCTAGAAGGTCACATGTGGCCTTGAGGCTGGAGGTTCCCCACCTGACTTATCTCATCTCTGATTCAACTTAATAAGCATTTATTAATCGCCTGTTATAGTCCAGTCACTGCTCTAAGAACTGGGGGTGGAGGGAGAGAACATGCATATAGCTAAGCAAATATAAATGAACTTGAAGTGGAGGAAAACCCTAAACAAGGGGGACCCAGGGTGACTATCAAAGAATTCTTCTTAATTTGTTTCCATACCACCATTTCCCTCATTAAAAGGAATCCCGTCCCCCCCCCCCCCATCAATAAATCCTCACATTTTAACTGCCCTAGGGCAATTGGTTTATATCACACTATAATTATAGGGCCAAAATGAGAAGGAAATGATAGATATGCCACACTCATTTTAAATGGGAGTTTCTATATATCTCCTGGCTGTTTCACGAACAAGACAGTCTCCCAGTTTCAGGCATTTTCTCTGGTTGTCCCTCTGCTTGGAACACTCTCCCTCCTCCAGTCTGACTACTGGCCTCCCTGGCTTCCTTTAAGTCCTAATTAAAATCCCACCTTCTACATAAAGCCTTCCTCAGTCCCTTTTAATTCAGTGCCTTCCCTCTGTTAATTATCTCTGATTTATCCTGTTTATACATAGCTTGCTTTGAACATATTTTTTACGTGTTGTCTCCTCTGTTTAGATTGTTAACTTTGACTCTTACGAAGACTCAAAGAGAGCTAAGGGATGTTTTTTCCTTGTTACTGCTTATGTCAGGTCAGTCTGAGCCCTTGAAGGGGCAATCTTGACATTGTTATAACCATGCCTCTCTTTTTTCCTCTCATAGAAAATTTCTATTATCAGGGCAAGTAAACTGAGGAAGTTTGTGTTATTGCAATACTAAATCTATTCATTAATAGATTAATACTAAAATATCTCTGAGTTACTCTAATAGGATTCAAGTATGAAAGACCTTTCCGTTTTTAATCTGAATTTGTCATCAGCTCCATATCCTAAACAACTAGGTAAAATTAGTTCTTAGCCTTGCCATCCCCTTGCTGATAGTTAGATATTTGTGTATAAAATTAGGTCCTTAAAATATCTCATTCTTTCAGGATTATGTGAAGATAATATATGTCCTCAGAAGAGGGGGATAGGATAAAAATGTAAAAGTTTTTAAATTTAATGAAATAGTAAACTTTAAGAAGACAACAAAGACTGTTAGAAGTCTAAGAACTAAGATATATATGATTGGCTTTCAAATGTTTCTTATGGGATTGTAGGCCTTGAGTATGTTTCAGCAATACATTCTCAAAACTGGATTAAGGATTTTACATGTAAAATTGCATTAATAATTCTAAAGAACTTTTAAATAATATTTTTCCTACTTTTGAAGTTTCTGTCTAATAATATTAAGAGACAGAAGGGTATATTTTACAAATCAGGCCCTCATGGATCCTTTTTAAAAATTATAAAAATTCCTTGGCTTGGTGATGACATTGTCAGATAAAGGGGTTAAGTGCAGATAGAAAGAGCAAGCAGTGTGTAAAAACTAAAATTCTCCAAAGTTCCTGGTGAATTATGAGTCCCTAATTTGAGAGTCTTCTTATAAAACGATAGCTACATAAGGTTTGAGTTGGTTTTCACCACAAGAACGTTATTGGAAAACCAAATTTAGGAAGCTGTACTAAATTGTCATGAGTGTGTTACTGGCAAATTTTAGCAGGATTGTCTAGGGAGGTTATATAAATGTCTTGGAACCAGAGAAGTGGATCTTCTAGAAGAAGCTTCCTCCAAAGCTGCCCTGAGAGCAAGACCCAGTACAGAATTTCCAAGGGAAGTTGTTTCCAGGGATCAGACAACTACATGACAACTGGGACTCAGCATGAACTGTGCTGATTACATGGACATGGGGAGTGGATTACAAAGAGACTTAATGTTATTTAACATTGATCATCATTATTGCATCACTTTGGCTCTTTTGTTTCCTGGTGTTGATGTTTGCCTGAAAGCGAGGTATTCCCTAACTGCTTTTATTTATTGTCCAAGGATCAGAGCCATTCTTCCTGCAACTTCTGGTTAGCTGAAAGCCCATTTTCTGTTTTTATTAGCCTCACCTGATCAACACCCGATTTAACTACTTGATATTCCTCAGGTGGGAGTCAAAGGAAAGTCTGAAGCTCCCCCAAATGATTTAGTTATTGCTCTAGTTAACTGTGTAAGAGAGGATTTCCCTGACCCTAGTTACCTTGGTGATATAGAAATCTTCCCTCTCAGTCAGTCCATTGTGGGCCCTCTAAGTAGTTTAATCTGTAACCTGACTTATTTTACCTATAAAGTCTGTTTAAGAAGCTTTGCCTCTTTAAGTGACATATAAGATCATGACTCTGCTTAACCAATTTTGTTCAGCTTTTATGACATTGAAAGAAACATGGGTTCATGGGTTTGTGAGTTTTTGTAATATTCCTGTCCACAATGCAAACTGTTTCTTGACTGTAAATTTAAATTCCCTGACTTAAAACCCATGACTTACTCAAATTGATCCTTCTGAATATGAGACATTGGGAAAAGTTTGTTCTCAATCTGGCCCCTATCCTGCTTAAATTATATAAATCAAGCTGTAGACAAGATTAATAATAAGAAGGATGATTCCTTTGGTTCAGGTTGTTTTAATGAACTCCCTTTGATAACCCAACTTTTTGCTTCTATAATTATGTTCTCACTACTTTGAGAATATTGGGCTTGGAAAAGTCCCTAAGGAGGAAGCTGTAGGAAAAAAATGATTTATTATATTGCTTGGAAAAATCATTATACTGCTTAAATCCAACTTGATATGATATACACCCAGAATGTCTCCTCACCCCAGCAACTCTCTAGGAATTCTGGAGATAGCTACAAGGTATTTTGGATTCTCCCTGGTCCTAGATCTAAATAAAACATTCTTGTTTGGGGTCTCCATCCCCAGGACTTGTTTAGGGTCCACCCAAGCTTGTATTTTGTGTTCCTTTTGGATGACTGTGTGCTATATCTTTATCAAATGATTTGTGTGTGACTGTTGGACAGAAACCTTTGTCAAAATCCTACATGATATAAACCTACCAGGACCTGGAGGGAGGAAGCCACACCTCCTTTCCAGCTTGCTATCCTCTACTAAATGACCTAATAAATTTCCTTGTGAGTCTTTCAGATGTTGGGGTCTATTCTCATGAACAACAGCAGGTGCTTCTGCAAAGGCCCTGAAGCAGTACAGGGAACAGAAATTTGGCTGAAACATAGAATGTGTAATGAGTGGTTAGTCTGGAAGTATAGTATGAAACCAAATATTTTATCACAGAGGCCATAAAGGAGCCATGAGTGGAGGCTGACATGGTTGGATCTTTACTTTAGGAATATATGTTTGACAGCCAAGTGTAGGATGCATTGGAAAAGGGATGGATTAAAGACAGAGAGACCAGCGTAGTGCCAGAGTGGATAGAGGACTATCCTTGGAGTCAGGAAAAGCTAGGTTCCAGTCCTACATCTCACATATACTAGCAGCTTGACCACAGGCAAATTATTTAACTCATTTCCCACCAACTGTATTCTTTGGACTATCTCCCATCATGATTGTAGCTCCCAGGAAATCTCATTGTCCCCAGGAATCTCATCTAGTGAGATTGTATTCGATTTGGTATTTACAGCCTCTCTGATGGGAAGGAGGGAGGATGGAGCAAAATACTCCTCCCAAAGCTTCTTTTTAAAGAGGGGTTCCGTAATACGAATGTAAATTTTAAAGATCTTCCCTGCCCCTAGGCTAAAGTGCACCTGAAGCCTGGGGTGGGAGGCTTGTTTTTCAGTAGATACTTTTTGATTGGCCAGTGAATCAATAAGGTTGTTACATTCTCTGAGCCAGGAGAAGGCTATATAAGCCCTGATGTGTAGCTTTGTTTTGGGACTCACTTTGAGAAGTGTTCTGTGATTTGATCTGAATTCTGGGAAGCCGTTGTTGAGAGTCCCCCGGCTTTGAAAAACCCAGATGTGGAAACCCAGATGTTGACTGGGTATGGATGTAATGGTTGGACAGTTTGGAAATCTGTCTACTTGATCTGTTTCTGTCTTGATAATTCTGCCTGTGTGCTTTGAAGTTCGGGGTGCTGACCTTTTTCCCCTGAACAAGGTAAATGATATATGTCTGATTGATTAAAGTAAGCTTGTTAACCCATTTTGAGTTGCTTTCCTTTAACAAAGCAGATCCAAGAACCTGTATGGGCAGCAAACCCTGAGGACGTGCTTGGGGTGCTTGCTGCTACAGGTTCCCAAACCAGGTAATTTTTCATTTCCACATTCCTTGAATTAGGTTCAATCATACTACCTTCTCTCCAACCCTTTCATTCATCTTCCTTTTGCATATTACCTTCCCCCATTGGATTATAAGCTCCTTAAGGGTAGGAGCTATCTTTGTTTTTCTTATTTTTATTCTTAATGCTTAGCATAGTGTCTAGAAGATAACAGGCATTTAATAAATGTTTATTGATTGCTAACTGACTGATTTAACTCTGAGTGCACTAGGCATTTCTGAGTCTCAGTTACAGATAGCTTGCTGATATCCATCACTGGCAGGAGTTTACACAACAAAAATCCCCTATACTAATGAAAACACAGTTTTGAATTCCTTTACCCAAACATTCCTATACATTAAACACACACACACACACACACACACTAATGCTCATTTCATATACACACTCACTAGGAAAAAGCCCTAAAGGTTTGAATAAAGGCAGTGCAAGGCTACATTTTCTATCTGTGAAATCTTGGAGTGCCAAGATTAGAGAAGAAACATAAGGTAACTCGATTCCTCACTGATGTTATGAATAAGAAGGGGGGGAAAAAAGGAAATGTATTCAGAATACTTACTATTACTGTAGTGAGTTCTAACTTTAAAGCTGTGTGGACAAGAAACATCACAACAGTAGCTATAGTTGGTGCAACGAACAAGATGGCAGTATTGAGACTCTGAAGAAATCCAAATTTTTCTAATAATTTCTGCTCCTCACTTCTTAAAGCTTAAAGATAAAAAAAATTATAGATGAGTAATAATTCCAAGAGTATTCTAGGTAGAAGGTTGAACCACTCTAAAGGATCCAAGATTGAAACAAGATTGACATTATAAGGATCTATATGAAAATAAGGCCTTTTTCATACCTTTAATGAGGGCTGAAAATGGTTTTTCCCAAGAGTACATTTTAATCAGCTTAATGCACGTGAGAACTTCACTTGTGATTCGGATTCGCTTATCACTGACCTCAGCAGTCTTATGGTGTAACTTTATAATAGTCTTGGTCAAAAATATCTGTAATTGGAATGGAATGATATTGTTCAGAAATCACTAAAAAGAGAATTTTTTAGAGCAAGGTTGAGAGTTTTGTCCTATGCATAGGGGTAGTCAAAGATATTCCTGAAGAGAAATTCTAGAACTTGATTTAGAACCCTAATCTGACTGCATTGGGGGAATCAAATTTAGTTATCCTAAATTCCAAGTACTGAGGTATGATGTGTGTTCTGCTATCCTTAAAGATAAGAATAGTTCTCTATAGATCACTATTGGCATATCTGTTAATTTTTTTTGTTCCCTTTCCAATTTTAGTTGAAAAAAGTATTTGGGATGATCTGGCTTAATTGAGTCTCACATCAGGCTTTCTACAGATGCTGTTTTTCACTGTTCTTTTTAAGTGTTATTTTTCAAAGTCTTTCATCTTTCTCTGTACCATTTTGCAAATGAGTTTATATTTTTAACTGGTATTTTTTCTTGGTAATAAGACCAAGTGATTGCTGAGTGAGATAGTGTCTAGGGTCTTTTGGGATCCTGATTGTAGCAACTGTTTACATCAGTTAAACTTCCATAGGAAGTTATAAGATCAGAATCAATGTCTTTTTACTTGTCCATTTCCCTTTTCTTTTTTCAGCATTACTAGATTGGTTAAATGGGTCATGCAGGAGTTATTAAATTTTCATGGAGTGTCCTATCTTTATTCTTCTAATTTATTGTTTACTTTGCTATAGTCAATGATGGGACTGCATACAGATGTATGATTTAGAAATGACTTTCATATAATCAACCACACATTTCTTAAATGTTAAGATATAGTAAATTTTATCTTTTCAGATATAATACTAGCTTGAATAGCCTCTGTTGTTATATCATCAAGAGGTTTTAGAATCTTGAAGAATGACAAATTAAATGCTACTCTCTAAGGAATCATTGGTAAGTATGCAAGTTCCAATTTTTATTTATGAAAAGGTTATGAGCAGATGGGGAGTATTCATTATTTGTAAAGAGACTGATTTTTAACCATCATTTGAAAAGCAATTGATTTTTAACTGACATTTGTGAAGAAACTGTTTTCCCGTTACAACTGGGAAAAGGTTGTGAGAAGACAGAGAAAGACCATATTCTCTAACAGGATGGAGTTCAACTTTTATATCTTTTGGATAAATCTTATATTTTATGAATAAAAAAAGGTTTCTTGAGAGACTTTAGCTGCTATCTAATGAAGCTGAATGATGGGACTGTTTCAGAAATAAGAAGAAATCAAGAGTAGAGGTTAGTATGCTAGGTGACCATAGACTCTTGTCTTCTTATAGATAAAATATTGCAGATAATTACTTGTCTTTGGGTTATTCTTTGTTAACCTAGTCAGTACCTGACATTTATTTAAACCTAGGCAATTAGGAGTTTTGCTGTATAAAGAGATGTGAGGAACTGCTAATGAAAAAAGAAGTTCATAGGTTTTAAAGCTGGAAGTGACCATAAAAGCCATCTAATACAACTCCCTCATTTTACAGATGAGGAAATTGAGGCCCAAAGAAGTTAAGTGACTTGCCCAGGGTCACAGAGTTAATAAGCATCTGAAGCGGAATTTGAACCAAGATCTTCTTGCTTTCAGTTCCAGTACCTTATCCACTACATCAGGATCTCTCCAGTTAATTAGATAAGTAATATTTAGTAAACCTGAGTAGGGGACTCAGAGATAACTGTTCAGTTAATGAGAATGAGGTTACAATTTTAATAATTAATGAAAAAAATATCCAAACATATCTCCTGCATTATCTGAAGATTAAAGTGAATATAAATGAGTCAAGTGGGACTGAGGAGTTATCATTCCATGTAGGCTACAACTGAGGGTAGTCAAACTTAAAATACTGAAGGGGGCAGCTAGGTGGTGCAGTGAATAGAGCATTGGCCCTGGAGTCAGGAGGATCTGAATTCAAATATGGCCTCAGACACTTAACACTTACTAGCTGTGTGACCTTGGGCAAGTCACTTAACTTCAATCGCCCCTCCAAAAAGCAAAGAAAAAAAACACACAAAACACTTAAAATACTGTTATGCTTACTTTACATAGAATTTCAGTTACAAAATATTTCATACATCTTTTCTCTTTTGATCTTTATGACAACCCTGTAAGGCAGTAAAGACAACTGATGGTATCCCCATATTATAGAAGTGTCAGTGTTGATATTTAAACCGAGGTCATTTAACTCTAAGTCAAGGACTATGCTCTTACAGCTCACTATTTCTCATGAACAGAATTTGATTTAGCAAGCATTTAATAAGTGCCTGCTCCTTGCAAGGTACCATGCTAAGTTCTGTTGGATAAAACTAAATCTCAACTACACTGAAATACAGTAGTCAGGAAATGTCCCCTCCAAAATGTGTCTACGGTGCCAGGGCCCCAACAACTACTCTAGTGAGACAGTCCAACATAGAATGGTTTGAAAGAAAGTACATTACCTGCAGGGGAAAAATCAGGAGGTAGCAAGCGATTCCTATAAGTGCTGTGGGACCAAGAGTGATAGAAGTGGAAACAGAAATAGCAATTACTGTTCCAAATGTAATGACAATCAGAGGACCAAAGCAAGCCCCTTCAAATAGGCTATTGACGTCACTGGCAAAAAAGCTAATGGCCTGCAATATAAAAATACATAAATGTATGGGAATCTATGAATGTACCAAGCAAGGGGTGCAATTCTCTCTGTTAGAGATAAAAGGATCTTCTTAAATCTTCTAGGGGTAAAGAAGAAATGTTTCTTTTTGCCCCAAGGTCTTTTTCCTTCAGTTCCAGCATAAACCTGGAAGAAACACACTCATATTTTCCTACAGATGCAAGGAATGAGCAAAAATAGAATCCAGAAAGAAAAGATTTTTTTTTCATTATATCATTCCTTAGCTCAAAGACCTGCATTGGCTACTATTAAAACTACCCATTAGATCAAATCTCCCTCAGACTCCTCAGGTTAGCACTTGGCTTCCTTCTTCTCCTCTCTAATATTCACTAGCCCCAAACTTATGTCCCCCACTCCTGCTCTGGCCAAGCTAAGCTCCTCGTCTCACATGTCTCTGATTCCTCTGATGCCCTCTTCCACACCTCCCTCCATACGAGTACTCTCCCTTTCCCCCTTCCTCTTAGTCCACCCAGTCTTCAATGCCAGTCTTATAACAGCTCCAAAAGCATGTCCTTATCAATCCAACCCATAAGGATTTCCCCCTATTTTGTATTCCTTGGCTGTTACATATATGGCCTGTACTAAACCCATTAGTCACTTTTGCTGCTCATGTGTTTACCTGGGATGACTCTTAAGTTGTTTCACTTGTGTAATATTTATTTGTTTTGTTTGTTGTCACTTTTAAGTGGTAACAGATATTGATTATATGCATGTATGTATGGATTTTAAATTTGTGTTGCTGTGTTTTATTACTGATAGCCTTATATTTATTAGAATGGAAATCATGTGATTTAGAGTTCCTATTCCTACTCTTTAGGGATTTTTTTTTTTATTATCTGCTGCAAATTTGATCTCATTATCACCAGCATAACTTTACTCCACTGTACCTTTCAGCTGAATATAATGGGGGATTATGTGGTCAGTTACTTTGACTTCTGTTAATAATAATATGGCTTAGGGGACAACTAGGTGTTGCAGTGAATAGAACACTAGTCCTGGAGTCAGGAGGACTTGAGTTCAAATACGGCCTCAGACACTTAACACTTACTAGTTGTGTGACCTTCGGCAAGTCACTTTACCCCAATTGCCCTGCCTTCCCCTCTCCAAAAAGCAAAATAATAATAATAATATGACTTAATATATGTCATAATAATGACTTATAATAATAAAATTATTTCTTTTAATAACTTTCATAGCATTTAATGTTTACAAAACACTTTATATACATTATTTCACTTGATCCTCACAACCCTGTAAAATAGGTAATACAAATATCATTCTATCTAGCTTACAGAAGAGGAAATTAGAATTCATAAAAAAAGTAAACACAGGTAACACAATAAATAAATGATAGTCAGTCAGTTAGTTCATAAACGTTTATTAAGCCCTTATTATGTACCAGGCACTGTGCTAAGCACTGGGGATACAAAAAGAGTCAAAAGACAGGCCCTCCCTTCAAAAAGCTTACAATCAGAACTTAAGGGGGTGGCCAGGTGGCTCAGTGAGTAAGAGCACAGGCCCCAGTGTCGGGATGACCTGGGGATCAAATCCAGGCTCAGATACTTAGCACCACACCCAGAAATAACTGGCCATGTAACCTTGAGCAAGTTACTTAACCCCGATTGCTTAAAAAAAACAAACAAACAAAAAAAAAAGAACTTAAGGAAAGTTTTTCTGACTCCTGAGAACAGCTCCCCTTCAATAACACCACTGCCTGTCTCCCAAAATAGATTATACATTCTTTATGGGAAGGGACATCTTAGACTTCCTTTGTGTCTCCTCCTCATCCCACCCATACTCCCCCCAACTCTCTTTTCATACAGGGCTGTTATGTGGCTGGCACTCAATAACTGCTTATGAAATGAATTGTTTTGCTTTAGAGCCACCACCTGATTCTTTTAAAGTCATGCTTGGGATTTATTTTAGGACAACCCTGCTTCTTGTGTTCCTATGATGGGCCATGGACTCCGGCTCAAACAATCTTTAAGGGACTTTCAGAAATCTATTCTGAAATAGGATTCTAACTATGAAAAGTTCCTACTCCTCTTTTTTGGAAACATGTTTATGGAAATCAATGCAAATTTGAGTTGAGTTCTCTTCTGGGCTCAACCAGGAGCTATCTGGTCAGCTCCTTTAACTTTTAGTCAAGCAAAAGGAAGTGTTTCCATCCTCTAAGCCCAGAAACTAATAGAAACCACTGTGAGCCACAGAGAGAACTCTCCCTGGAGTGGGGATGCTATCCTGATCCCTCTTATTTCTACTGCCTTCCCTCTGTCGATTATCTCTGATTTATCCTGTATTAAGCTTGTTTATACATAGTTGTTTATGTGTTGCCTCCCCTAATAGACTGTAGGCTCCTTGAGAGCAGGGACTGTCTTTTCTTTTTCTTTGAATCCTTAGAGCTTAGCACAGTGCTTGGAACATAGTCCATGCTGAATAAATGTTTATTGACTACTCACTGACTGACTGAGTTCCAAGTATGTGGAAGAAAAGGAAGGAGGATGAGGAGGAAAAATGCTTACTAGATTCACATCAAGTGTATTCAAGCTCCATAAATCCATATGGTATCTTGTAGACATAGACAAATTATAGTGATGACGCTATAGTTACCAGATGGCACTTGAGATAGGTTTAATGCCTGTTTCTACTCCTTACCACAAGGTTTAATTACTTTGACTTTCTCTATTCTTCCTTATTCTCTTGCTCCCTTCCTCTTCTCCTCCCTTCCTTTTGTTTCTCCTCTTAAGAGTCTACTTAGCCACACACACCAACAACACATCCTGTCTCCACAACCCAACAAGTCTGTGCAACAGCTTTGGAGACTTTTAGGGGCCTGAGATTTTTATTGGCAGACAGAGTACTGGAGTTGGAGGATCTGGTTTCAAATCTCACTACTGATGCACAATATTTGTACAACCTTGGGCATTTTGCTCTGGGAGGCTCTGGGAACCTCAACTTCCTCATCCTGAAAATGAGGGGGTTAAACTAGTTATCCCTTGAAGCCCCTTCAAGCTCTAAATCCATGATCCTAAGAAATGTAGTTAAATATACTTACCTCTCCGACAGAGATGTGGGTTAAAGATCGAAATTCCATGAGCTTTTCAAAAGCCAATGAACATGCAGCTGTTTTCAACCTTATCCCAGTTCGCTGGTTGATGACCCAACATGCACACAAACCAAAAGACTTGAGACATTCAGTGATGAAAAGAGCAAAGCAGAGTCCAATGTTATAGGAAAGATTCCTTGATTTGTCTACATCATTTTCAAGGATCTTTGGCACAATTAGCACCTAGGAGCAAAAAGCAATTCTGCATAGCGAAGGTTTTCCAATATACCATTGTCCTGAGTTTCATCATATCAGAGTTTGTTGAAGTAAATAAAAGTACCCAAAATGCTGGGTTGCTTTAGACCCTTTTGTGTGTGTGTGTAATCGACTTCGTTAGTGGTTTGATAAAGCCTATGAATGTTTGTTGTAAACATCCACAATTAAAAGAAAATGCTAGGGGCGGCTAGGTGGTGCAGTGAATAGAGCAGTGGCCTTGGAGTCAGGGGGACCTGAGTTCAAATCCAGCCTCAGACACTTAATACTAGCCGTGTGACCTTGGGCAAGTCACTCAACCCCAATTGCCCTAAGCTCCCCCCTCCAAAAAGCCAAAAAAAAAAAAGCTAAATTTCAAAATTAGAGGTGAGTGAAAATCAAGCTGTAACCTTTTTTCCCATTCAAGTTCACAGACCCTTAGGGAATGGGGTCTGTGAACCTCATGTTAAAAACCCTTGTTTAAGCCAGGGGTGGGGAACTTGTGGCCTGGAGGCCACAGGTGGCCCTCTAGTTCTGCAAGTGCAGCCCTTTGACTGAATCCAAACTTCACAAAACAAATCCCCTTAATAAAAGGATTTGTTCTGTAAAACTTGGACTCAGTCAAAAGGCCATACCCAAGGACCTAGAAGGCTAAATATGACCTCAAAGCCACAGGTTCCCCAAATGGTACATCCAGTCCATTGTGTCTGTAATGACGATATTGAGGGACCATTAATGAGTGAGTACAGTAGATATCCTTCAAATTGTCAAAAAGTGGAGAATCATCCTAAGGTAATACTGAGCACTATGAGGAATTATTCTGAATAACCCCAAGGCACTATTCACATCCCCAAAGAAACAGATATTTCCTTAAGAGACTTAACATCATTTCTAAATCTGTTTCATTGACCAGACATTGGTAAAAACCTTGGGTGCCCTGCACTGACTTCAGGACACCCTATGGATTCACTTAAGATTCAACAATGGACCGTGGGAAACCCCAAGGCATTGCTTTTGAAACGAAGCCTGCTCAGTTTCTGCATTGTGTCCTCCCCTTAGACACGATGAAGTCCATTACTTACTGGTCCTAAGACACTCATAATACTGAAGAACATGATTGCCAATAAATCCACAAAAAGTCTTGTTCTCTGGAACTTGAAGAGCACATGATTCATTGAAGCCTTTTCATAGCCACGTTTTGCAACTTCTTCTTCCCAGAGGTGGCGAAGCCTTGAAACAGAACCATACACCATGCTCTTACTCCTTGTATTTAAGGCTTGTTAGATTGGGTGGGATCACTAGCCGTTAGAGAGGTAGTGGGTGAATAGAAGTCAGATCACTAAATTTCAAGTCCAAATTCTACCTCTTACTAGCAGCAAGGTGGCACAAGAGAGCTGGGCCTAGAGTCAAGAAGGTCTGAGTTCAAATCCAACCTCAGGTACTTACTGTGTGACCCTGAGAAAGTAATTTAACCTGTCTGCCTCAGTTTCCTCAGCTGTAAAATGGAGATAATGATAGCACCTGCCTCCCAGGGTAGTCGTGAGGATCAGATGAGATAATATTTGTAAAGCATTTAGCCCAGTGCCTGGCACAGAGTAGGTGCTTAATAATGCTTGTTTCCTTCCTTCCTAGGTGAACTTTGGCTAGTCATTCAAACCCTCTGAACTTAAATGCCCTCATCTATAAAGGGGGCAATAATAGTTCAGTGAATGGAGTGCTAGACCTGGAGTCCAGGATGACCTGCATTCAAACCCTGCCTCAGAGACCCACTAGCTGTGTGACTCTAAGCAAGTCACTTAACTTATCTAGGCTTTAATTTCCTCATCTGTTAAATGACAGATTGAACTCAATAACCCCTGAAGTCTCTCCTAGGTTTAAATCTACGATCTTCTAATACTAGACTTACCAAGATGTTATGAGGATCAAAGAGAATCATGTGTTTATTGGACTGTAAGATACCATTATCTCCTCTTCACCAAATTCCTACTCCCAGAATGAAGCTGACCCTGGAGCTCAAAGGCTGGCAGGTTAAACCGAGCTGGAAAGACTATAAAGCACTTGGCAAACATTGTGTTCTTTAAATGAATAACGATGTACATGATGGCATCAGCTGTGTCCATCATCTGACTACTAGCCTGATAGAGTTGGAGAAATTCAAGACAAAAAATGTGCCTACTAGGGGATGATTTTTTAAAATCACAAGTGACTCTACCTCTTTGGACTTCAGTCTCTTAGATCTATAAAGGAAGGGTGTGGGGGGTTGCATTAGATGACTCTTAAGTCTCTTCTAGCTCTAAATCCTATAAAATACCTATGAGATTCATGAATACCATCTGTTATGGCAAAGAGATTTTGGTCTGAGTTGGTTGAAGGAGCCTACGGCAGTAGAAGTACAAAGGCTTAAACTATTAAAATAAGTATTTTCATCAACATCATCTTCTTCATCATCATCACTATCATTTGTATAAAAGCCAGAGGAAGGCCTCTAGCATAGTAGGAAGATCCTCTTAAAGTGGGATAAATGGAAAAAAGAATAGCAGAGAATGAGAAAGTATGCATTAGTTGCAGTCTGCACTGGTAGATAGGGCTTTCACAGCAATGAGATCATTATTCTTTTAAGTTATGGGTATTCTTCTTATTACAGGGTTTATAACATTCACAAAGGATATGGCTGGGGACTTCTGAGCCTCTGCTATAGATATATCAGGGTTCTGGGGTTGTGTGTTATATTGTGCAGAGACATCAAATGATTTGCCAAACTCCCCCACAACTAGCACTGTAACTTCTTTTCCACAGTTACCCTCATTTGACAGCTTTTCCTCCACCTCTCACAAAAGCAAAAGATCAGAAGTTATTCCCCCCCCCTCAAAAAAAAGATGTAGCACTACTAAAAGGTTAGTGTTGATGCACCCAAGAAGTCTGTCATTAGACTGTGTGTTCATTGTAAGAATTCTCTTTATACCTCCAACTCTAAATGATTGAAGTCATGAATGGCTATTTTGACAATAAGTATCCCCAAAAGGCTTCAAGTTTGAGTCATTGTGGAATACTTGGGGCCTAGACATAGAAGGTACCAGGTAAGGAAGACATTGGAACAGTACCTGTAAATCAAAATTTTCCTGACCAAAGATTGTCTGCATATAATGTATCAAATAGAATTAGGAAAGTAGATTAAATGCTTTCAATTTGTCCATCATACTATACTCTCCAGAGCACTTCTTCCATGCAGTAGATGGAATGGATAATACCATTCTCATTTTACAAAGGAGGAAACTGAGGCAGAATACAACTAAGTGATGTGTCTATGGTGTTATTTCCTGAGTACTGGTTCAGAGTTCTAGTCAAATGCCTGTTCCAGAGGTGATTATTGAATGACACTGAAGAGAGGCACTTTTAAACCAGAGGATAGAGAATCCCTTCTTTGTTCCTTGGGGAATATGCCCTATCTACCACCCTAGAGTTCTCTTGCCCACCATTCTATCAAGAACAACTACTCTGGTCAATATGGTGAGTTTCCCATTGTCACTGTTACCTTTTAGAGTTCTTTTCTGAGGAGTCATACATGGATAGAGAAGGCATAGTGTGCTCATTTAGGTGATTTCGGAAGCCCTGAATCATGAAACGGGTCAGCCACGAATTGGTGAGGTAGGAGAACAAGCCAGCGTCATCCACAGGATGTGCAGTAGAAGACCTGCGCAAGAAGCCAGAAGCAACAGGAGGCCCTTGTTAATGAGGCCTTCATCCTACCCTTGAAAGCTAAAGGAAAGCTAAGGCTAAGTGTACTATCACTAGGGGTCTTCAGTCACAGGGGATGATGGCTTGTCACCAGTGCTGCAAAAAGAATCCATTTCCCAGTAGCAGTTGTATTAGATGACCTTTCATTGTGAAGAATATAGAGAGTCTGTGCTTCTGATTTTATAGGGAAGATGTGAGGGGACTTTATAAACCTTTGTCATAAAGCAGCCTGTCCCTTTCTGAAAGACTCCCTGTGTCCCTGGAGCCTACCTCCTCAAGTAACCATAGTTTTCCGACCTATGGCCTTTTTCACACCCAATCTTCAAAAATTTCTAGTATATATGGTGATGATATAGTGAAAGGGCATGGAGAACAGGAAGAAGGCTGGAGGACCTATAGTTCTGTGGGGGTCCTGGTGACCAGGGCTGAAGCAGAACTTTGGATAGATATCTAGTAAAGAAACTGAACTGACTTTCCTAATCTCTTGACAAAAACCTCAACATTGCACTCCCTCTTTGCCAGTTGAGAAAAAGCTCTTTAGAAAAAGGATTTTCTTTTTGGTAGACAATAATGTAGGGACCAGATTCAGACAAAGCATTTGTATGCTTAAATAAGACTTAAAACTTGGGTCCCTTTACAATTGAAAGTCACCCCCACCCATCATGTTCCATCCATGAGAGGGAAAAATATTCAGTGACAAGTACAGTTTTATTACTACCCCAATGCTATTAAATGCATTGCATTTTCAGGCAACAAAAACAATATTAAAAGAAAGTGTCCCTTGTTCAGTCCTCTCCCCCCCCATCCCCTATGGCACACACTAAGTAGCTGTCTCCCCCTACGATCTCTTTGTTGGATACAAACAGGCAGTGGATGAGGCAGCCTTTGTCATAAAGGGCCACCTTTAAGAAATAAGTTCTCTTGTCCTTTTCTAGAAAACTCCCTTTGGCTTTGGCACTCACCCACTCAAACAACCACAGTCTTCCACATTCTGGCCCTTTTCACCTCAAATCCTCAAAACGCCCCAGGACATCTATGTGATATATAGCATTTCACAAACTGCAGTGTTGGGCAGAGAGGAGGTGGCAGGGTTAGAAGGATCATGGCTCTGTAATGCTGCTGCAGAGCTTTAGGCAGATATCATGGTCATGGATGAAAGAATCTGAGAGAACCAGCACCCTTCCCCTTGGTCATAGCACTCTTCTCCTCTCCTTTGCACTTATATTGTGATTTGTGTTATGGTGGTTACTGTCCCTGTCTTTGCTCTTCAGTTGTAACCTGAGCGCTTTGACAGCAAGAACAATTCTTTATTTCATCTTTGTGCTGCCATTACCCAGGGCTTTGGATATCAAAGGCACTTTGTTGTGAGCCAGAATACTGTTTTGGAATTGGGGAGGTATGAGTTCGTTCTCTATATCACTATCCAAGATTGTGGCAAGAGAAGATATTATGGTGCAGACTTGGGGCAGTTCAGCCTTATTTTGCTTCTTTGTGGATTGATCTGGGACCTAGCTATGGGCCCTTTGGACAAGACAATGTCTTAAAAAAAAAAATTTTAGGAATTTGGTCGAAAGCTCCCAAGACCCCAGGGAACCCCCTCACCTACTTCTTCTGACCTTCTTGCTGGCTTTCATTTGCTTTTCAATCAAGTCAAGTCAATAAACATTTTTTTTTAAGGCAGATACTAGGCTAAGCACAGGAAATAAGAAGAAAGACAGAAACATTCCCTGATCTCAAGGGGCCCAGAGTCCATCCTCTGAATTACTTTTAATCTCTTTGGAAACTGCTTTTACTGGACAATATTTGAATAGATTTTTAATAAATGAATTGTTTTAACTCAGATAATTAGATGATATTTGAAAAACACTTAGCACAGTGCCTGGCACATAGTAGGATTAACAATTGTTTGTTCCCTCCTTCATCTCCCTTGGGCTCTCTGTGATCTATTGTACCAGAAGCTAGGGACCTTTACACTTGAATATTTATTGAATTAAATGGAATTGGAAACAGATTGCTACTGAACCACTTACTTGGATCTGGGGCGAATTGGGATCATTGTTCTCCAAGCAGCATCACGTTTCTCATCTGAGAGGACCTTCTGTCCTTCTGGCTTGTTAAGAGGCCCTGGGCTCCAATAACTATCCCCAAGGGTGAATTTTTTCTTGGGGATAAAAAGAAGATGAATACATTTCTGTAAGTCCCAACTGCCATTTCCTTCCCACTTCCCCCCATATAAGAATTGTCTGGGGGAAATGAAATGGGCATCTCCACATCTTGTAGTAATGAGGTAATGTGGTTTAGTAGAAAGACCACTGGATGGAGAGTCATCTTGCTAATTTTGTACCTGTGGCAAATCACCATGCCTATCCCTTATAATACAGACCTACTTCAGAAAGTCTTTTGTTGGGATTGTGCTTTGTAAACCTCAGAGTGCTAAGTAAATGTGAATTATTGTTATCTAAGACCTCTTCCAGAGTAGACTCTAATATGCAACAATCCAATCCATTTTAACAAGCATTAAGTGCCTTAACATTCTATTATTTTGACTTCCCCACCCATCAAGAGAAAGGATCTTATCAGTTCATATGCTGAAAGCTGTTGCTGTTCTGTGTTTTTTTCAATTGTGTCTAACTCCTTTCTTGGCAAGGATACTGGAGTTGTTTGCCATTTCCTTCTCTAGCTCAGAAGGAAACTGAGGCAAATAGGATTAAGTGATTTGCCCCAGGGTCACATAGTTGATAGTCTGATGACAGATTTGAATTTGGGGAGATGAGTCTTCCTGATTCCAGGCCCAGCTAGCTGCCCCACTCAAAGTTACTGGGACTTTAATGGGTTTTTTCCTTCTGGGGATATTTGCATCTTAAAAGCTAAGCCTTTGAGGATAGAGGGTTGTTAACCCAAAGGAATGAACTACTAATGTTGTCATTTTAGATACCGTGAAAAGTCACAGGGATTTTTTTGAACCAGAGCCTCCCTTGATCTTGCTGTTACAAGCAAGGGAAGTGTATGAAGGTAACAGAAAAATAGACTTAGCCTTGATGTAGAGAAAAATCTTCCTAACAATTAAAATGGAATGTGCTGCCTCAGGAAGGAGTGTTTCCTGTTACTGGAGATTTTCAGAGAGGTTTATTGGCCATATTGAAGGAGTGGGGATTAAATCCCTTCCAACTCTTAGATTCTGTGATCAAGTGACCTTATACTCTCTGAGTCTCACTTTCCCCATCTGAAAAATAAAGAGGTTGGGCTAGATGGTCTTCAAGGTCCATTCTAGCTTAAAAAATCTATAAGTCAGATCAATTTTGGTGAAAGTAACCTGATTATGGGATTCCCTGAATGCATATAAGCTACTTGCTTTGTGGGAACAGGGACCAGGGAATTCTTACATAGGTGAGGCCATAAACTGTGCTGTCTTCCAAGTCCATTCCAAGGTTTACAGAGCCACCCATGGAGTTGAGACCCCAGTCCTTCCTTCTCCTGGGCATTTTCACTCAGTTCGGCCAATTCTTTCTTTCCTGGAATGAAAGATGCTGAAATGACAGAGAGGAATCATCAGTGTATCTCCTTCCTAGCCCAACAATAGTTTGGTTACCTTTACAATGAAAGGAAACACAATAGGGATGTATGGAACTGGACTGTCTTCTCCTCACTTTCATTCATTCATTCATTCATTCATTCATTCATTCATTCATTCATTCATTCAACATTCATTAAGATTCCACTGTGTGCAGAGCTTCATTCTAGGCTGCAGGGGTAAAAAAAAAAAAAAAGGTTAGATAAGACTTAGTTCCATTTCTAGATTAATGGAAAGATGAAGGTTATATATAGGAAGCCAAAAGAGGAGGATCACAAGGGTGGCACTTTATGTATAAATTTATATAAAGTTTATATAGGGGTGGGTAGACTTGCATGTGGCTAAGGAAACAGTACAGATAGGTGCTATTTTAGGAAAAAAACAGATTAACTTGTGGTTAATATGGTGTGAAAGCACCTTGGACTAGGAGTCAAAAGACCTAAATTCAAATTCCAGAATTATCAAGTCATTTGTGGTCTTTGACCTTGTTCTCCTTAGTTATAAAATGAGGAATTTGGACTAGATCATTTGTAGTTTCCCTAGTTCTCACCACCTCTTTCTAACTCAGAATCCACCACCAGAATTAGGAGTCAAATTTATATCTTGAAACCCATAGTAACCCACTCAAACCCCACAGGGCACCTGTAAAGCTTAGGTCTCCCCTTTTGTTACTGCCAGGCTGCTTCCCCTTTTCAGGGCCTGGATTTGTAATGCCTCTGTCTCAGTGATGTAGGGTTGAGGGAGAAGGGTTCAAAGACCAGCTGCTTAATGTAATATCTCACCTACATAGTGCTTTAATATTTATAAAACATTTTTCTTTCAACAGCCTCATGAGGCAGGCACAAATATTACCATCTTCATCTTCCAGAAAGGGAAACTAAGGTCTAGAGAAGTAAGGTAGCATGTCCAAGGTCACAGTAAATAAGTGCCAGGAAGAATGGAACTCTGAGCCCCTTTACCAATCAGTGTTCTTTATACTACAACACCCAACATCCCCTAAGAGCCCTGAGCTTGGAATCTCTAGACCTCAGTTTGCCCTTCTGTTAAATGGGGAGCTGGACTAGTATTAAGGGTGAGAGACCTGCGACCTCAAGGCCACATGTGGCCTTCTGGCTCCTTGAGTCTGCACAGCCTTTTGACTGAGTCCAAGTTTTATGGAAGAAATCTTTTTATTAAGGGAATTTGTTCTGTGAGGCTTGGATTCAGTCAGGGCTGCCCTTGAGGACGTGGAGGGCCACATGTGGCCTCATGGCCACAGGTTCCCCACCCCTGAACTAGATGTTCCCCAAGGTCCCTTGAAGATACAAATTCCAATCAAGTCCATTCTCCTAGGCTCCTAATTCTTTCCTTCTTTACTTCTACCAATGGCTTACTTCAAGGCCCAGCTAAAATTTCACCTCCTATTTGACAAAGCTTTTCCAGTCCCTGTTAATGTTAGTACTCTCCCTCTGTTGATTACCTCCACTTTATACTGTATATATTGTTTTTACATACAAGCATACCTCATTTTATTGTGTTTTACTTTATTAAACTTTGCAGATAATTGCAGGTTTTGTGTGTGTGTGTGTTTTAACAAATTGAAGGTTTGTGGCAACCCTGCCCTGAGCAATTGGTGCCATTTTTCCAGCATGTGCTCACATCTTGTCTCTGTGACATTTTGGTAATTCACAATATTTCATGCTTTTTCATTGTTATTATATCTGTTATGGTGATTTGTGATCAATGATTATTGATGTTACTATCTTTTGGGGCACCACAAATCACTCCCGTATAAGACCTTGAAGTTAATTGATAAATGTTGTGTGGATTCTGACTGCTGTACCCCACCAGCTCTTCTGGTCTTTCTCCCTTCTCTTTGGCCTCCCTTTTCCTTGAGACACAACAATATTGAAGTTAAGCCAATTAATAACCCTACAATGGCCTCTAAGTGTTCAAGTGAAAGGAAGAGTTCATCCATGTGGCAAACTTCATTGTTGTCTCCTTTCAAGAAACTGCCCAGGCCACCCCAGCCTTCAGCAATCACCACCCTGATCAGTCAGCAGCAGCCATCAACATCAAGACAAGACCCTCTGGCAGCAGAGACTACAACTCGCTGAAGGCTCACATGATGGTTAGCATTTTTTTGCAATAAAGTTTTTTAATTAAGGTATGTACATTGTTTCTAGACATACTACTATTACACACTTAACAGACTACAGTATAGTGTAAATATAACTTTTAAATGCACTGGAAAACCAGAAGACTTGTGTGACTTGCTTTACTGCATAAAACCAACCCCATACCGTCCCAGAGGTATGCCTGCAGTTGTTCGCATGTTCTCTCCCCAGAGTTGTTGTTAGGTTCAGTAGATAAATAGTATGTATGTGTCCAGCGCAAGTGGCACACAGTAGGCTCTTAATGTTTATTGACTAAGTCGTGACACAGTAAGAAGCACTTTGCTTCAAGATCCAACTCCACTAATTAAAATATGTGTAATCTTTGGCAAGTCTCTTGCTGGATTTCACTTTAAAATGAAGGTGGCTGGACTGGAGAGCCTGTAAGATCACTCCCCGCTTAGGCATTATGAGATTCTGCTTCTTCTACTAGGATAGTTACGGTGATCGCAGCTTGGAACTCGGGGCTGCCGCTACGTCGGAGCCCCAGCAGGGGGCAGGCAGCAAAGGGGCGGTGGCGGTAGAGGGGCTTGAGCCGTACGGCGGCCCGTAGCGCGGGGGCGGAAGCAGCTGGGGCAGACCGCAGCTGGCCACGGATCCACTTTAACCCGTACTCCGCCTCTCCCCGACCTTTGCCTCGGCGGCGCAGTTGCCTCTCAGCCTCAGGATCGCGGCCCCCGGCTGGCTTGGTAGCAGCGGCCATGTCGTCCGTGAGCGCGATCCAGATCCCGAGTCGGCTGCCGCTGCTGCTGACCCACGAGGGCGTCCTGCTGCCCGGCTCCACGATGCGCACCAGCGTGGACTCGGCCCGCAACCTGCAGCTGGTGCGCAGCCGCCTGCTCAAGGGCACGTCGCTGCAGAGCACCATCCTGGGCGTCATCCCCAACACCCCCGACCCGGCCAGCGACGCGCAGGACCTGCCGCCGCTGCACAGGTAGCGCCCGCCCGCCGAGCAACGGCGGCCGCCTGCCCGGGAGAAACTGAGGCCCGGGGAGCGGAAGTGACGCGGTAGAAATTTCCCCCCGCTCCCCAGGTTTGGGCTCTCGGGACCTGCGGGACTTGAGAGTCTTTTCTAGGAGCGTAGCCTCAACCTTGGAAGGGTTGGATGACCACATAGGCCCACGCTCAGTGTTACAGATAAGGAAACTGAGACCCAGGGAGCAGGAGGGACGGCCCCCGGCTGGCCAGTGTGTGCTCTTGGAGTCGTGGCAGCAGAGCAGATCTGGACGTTGCCCTATGGGGCATGTCCAGGAGACCGAGACCCGGAGAGTTCAAGAAAGATCTTGGGGATCGTATTGAGGGAACTGCCACTGGGCACTACAGATGCCCCAAAAGACT
Source organism: Petaurus breviceps papuanus (assembly GCF_028583685.1). Lineage (NCBI taxonomy): Eukaryota > Metazoa > Chordata > Mammalia > Diprotodontia > Petauridae > Petaurus > Petaurus breviceps. The sequence goes on along the minus strand of NW_027185754.1, from coordinate 10,214,442 downwards.
TAGTGCAGTATAGGACACCCTGTTTAGTTGAAGGGGTACTGGACTTATGGTTCCAAGGACATGAGTTTAAATACAGACCTTGCCACATTATTAGCTGGGACGTTTGGATGGGTCACTGAATTTTTTTTTACAAGCAGAAGCTCTAGGACCGCTTCTGTTTATTTTTGGAGGGGTGTGTCGTTTTTTTTTTTTTTTTCTGGTATCAGTTGGGCATTTTAGAAGGCTAGCCACTAAGGGTTATCCAACTTTGAAGAGAGGGTATTGGCCTAGGGGATCTCCGGATTCCTTTCCAGTTTTGACATTCTATGTTTATATAACTTCTCTATCCTGTTTTACAGGTCACAGCATTTTCTGGCAGCTATTGGAGGGAGGAAAGGCAAGGGTTCCTAGAATCAAGTTTGAGTGTGCCTTGAACTTCATGTATTCTTAGAACTCATATTTCATATACATTTTATAGCTAGAGAAACTGAGCCTAGAAAACAGAAGGGACTCAGATTCTTTCTAATCCCCTTCTTTCCATCGATACCCCCTCCCTCTCCCTCCCCTCCCCCCCCCCAACTCATGCATGAAACCAGTGACCAGGTAATTTTTAATCTAGCCGTTTGGTTCCAAGGCTTTTTTCTCCACCCTAGGGAAAATAGTTTTAACTGCTTCTCCCTAGAAGGCTTATCACTCTCTCTCTCCCTGCTTGTTAACTATTTTAAGGCTCCCATGCCTCCTCTATCATGCTAACTAGCAGTTTAAAAAAAAAAAAAACCTAATAAACTTCAGGAAACATCGTATAACTATTCCAGAGCCAACAGGGTAAGGCAGGGGTGGACTTCCTGGAAACTCGTCTCTTTCCATAGAAAATGAGCATAAAGGGGCTCCAGTGGAATAGATTGGTGATGGTGAAGAAATAGGTCAAACCTTCCGTGTTCCAACAGTAGAAAAAACACAGGCTCCTAGAACTGAGAATGATCTCCAGGAGTTTAACAAATACTAATCAGATTCTTCTTATGGACTAGTAAAAGTTTCTCCCTTCCTTTTAGAGCCCTGTGCTAACACAGTCTCCTTTGTCCTATTTCCTGTGCCCATCTTTGAATCCCAGCTTCTATCCTCTTCTTTTTCTTCTCCTTTCTCAACATATCTTCTTCATTTCCCAACTAGATTTCTTCTTTCCTCAGTGGATTATTTTCTTCTCCCTCTTTGTGCCTCCCACCAGAAACTTGACCTCTCATCTTCCCCTTCTGTTGCAGTTACATCTGTCCTTCAGTAGCCCTGAAGTCAGAGAATTTGGGTTCAAATTCTGCCTACAATTATCTTCTCATATGGCCTCTTGAGGAAGCCATCTAACTTCTCTGAGGTTCAGTTTCTTTCTCTAAAATGAGGGGTTTGAATTGGATGATCTCATAGGTCCCTTCTCTAGCCTGTGATCCTAAATATGGAGTGTCCCTCCTTGCATTTAGTATCCCCTTTCCTCCCAGATCTTTGTATTTTATTTCTTAGGATAGGATATTTCTCAAAGTTCTGTAGAAAAATATTTAGACTAGTCAGGTTCTCTGACTCCAGTACACCTAGTCTGCTTGCTTATCTCATTTTATGCCATCCCTCTGTGCTCAGGTACATAGTGTCTTTGCTTGTTTCTGTTTATCCTTCATGATCTAGTTTTCTTTTAACATATAATTACATAATATTTACCAATCCACAAACACCCTGAAGTATAAAAATATAACCATATTTTTATATTCTGTAAACATGTATCGATGGCATTAAAACAAGATTTTGAAAGGTACAAACAAATTCTGCATTTCAAGAGTATCGACTAATACAGAATATATTGATAAGTAAAGTAGCCTAGGAACAAAACCTTAGCATACAAATTAATACTTGCATTTTGACCTATTTCCTAGCCAGAAATGACTTTAGTTATTATGACTAAATAACATGACTTTAGTTAGAGGTATATTGTTGCTAAGAGATTCTTTGGCATACCTTTACAGTTTCATAAGACTGAAAGGGATCTTAAGGTCATAAGTTGGCACATAGTAGGCAGTTAATATGTGCTTGTTTGTTGATTGTTCTAGTCTAGCTCCTTGCCCATTTAAGGCACCCCCCAAAAATATAGCTATTTATTAGGTTTCTAGAAAAGTGTTACACAGCTTCCCCCAATCAACTGTACATAGGATCAGGTTAGTTAGAAGGGACCCCCTAATTTTACCAATGAAGAAACTGAAGCCCAGAGACAGTAAGGACTTGCCTAAGGTAACATAGCTAGCAAGTCGAAGAGCCAGGATTTGAACACTGGTCTTATGATGTCAGATAATTCCTTGAAATGGTCAATCACAAAGTTTTCTATTTTCTGATCTAAACTTGGAAACACTGTGAAAAAAAAATTCTTGCTTAAATGTCACACCCAATGCTCATCCAAGCCCAGACACTAAAATCTTGTACTTACCCAGTTAATTGCTTTCTCAGATCACAAGAGAACTCCAGAGGCACGGTGAGTGGCTGTCTTCTGCTCCCTCACTTCCCCCATACCTTTAAACGGCGCTGGCAAACTTCAGGGAGCAGCAGAGGTTACACTCTTCCCTATTCTCCCCACACTGAGCACCGCAGAAGTAGATGTTACTGCCTTACCTGAGCTACTCTCTATGCTGCTATAAATAGCATGGCCCCCTCTGCACGCCAGTAGTTCAGGCATAGTGCCAGAAGTACATAAACTTCTGAGAAAGGTCGCAGAACATCTCTGCAGTTGCAGGACTGGCCATCTTGGCACCACAGGACATCCTGCACCTGCCTACCTAGCAAGGTTGTACTTTCTGTGGCACCTGGATGACTTCGTATTTTCTTAGTGGTGAAAATAGAAAGTGCTCAATTCTACAATGTTCTTTTGTGGTCCACCAGTCCAGCTTTTCAGCTTTACCTTCTCTGGGGTAGAATCATGTTATAGAACGTGAAATTATCAAAGGACCTTAGAGATCATCTACTGTAAACTCCCCCATGTAGAAGGTAGTTTTTCAGGTTATGTCTGAGCACTTCCTCACAAAGTGTTCTGAGCTTGGAGTCAGCAGAAATCTCTTTTCCCCTTCAGTGGTTCAAACCCATCCCCCACCAAGTGTTAAACCATTTCTCTACCATTCACTATATGTATGTGTTTGGTTTTTTTTTTTTTAACCTAAATGCATGACTTTAATCTTTATTATTTTCATTTTAGTTTCAACCCATAGAAAATTCAGACTGTCAAGACCTTTTAAAATCTTGCATCTGTTTGCATCTAACAATATATTAGGTTATCCAGATTACTGGCATTTAAAAATTCAGTGTGTATTCTTTGTGTACAAAATGTTAGTTCCTTTATCTTCTCCTTGAAATGACTTATATTAGTCTCTTTTTCCTCTTTGTTTTATAGATACACATAAGGTACCTTACAGAATGCCAAACATCCTTTTAAAGCATACAAGAAATAATACGTTATAATGACCAAAAGGTTCCTTATTTTTGTTCTTTATACTTAACTCTTCAGTACTTTAGAAATCTATGATTACATCAGCATGAGACATTCAGTTTATTAATGCCCTTCACACTTTACTAGGTAGATTATTGGGTTACCATATTTACTTGGTGATCTCATCAGTTTTCATGGATTCAGTTTTCATGAATTATCAGTATGCTGATAATTCTCAGGTCTACTTATCCAGCCCTAACCTCTCTCTTTTCACCTCCAATGTCACATCTCCAGCTGCCTATTATACCTCTTGTGCCGTAGACATTAGACAGCATGTGCCATAGACATCTTAAACTCAACATCTCCAAAATTGAACTCGTTATCTTCTCCCCTCAAGTCCTTCCTTCTTCCTAACTACTACTGTTCCTGTGGAGGGCGTGCCATCCTCCCGGTGGCCCAGGCTCAAACCCTAGGGGTCATCCTTGACTCTTCATTCTCTCACATCCCCCCATCCAATCGGTTATGAAGTCCTATTGTTTCTACCTTCATAACATCTTTCACATATGCCCTCTTCTCTCTTATACTGCTACCATGCTAATGTAGGCTCTCTTTACCTCCCCCGTGGCTGTTTGCAATAGCCTGCTGTTTGGACTCCATGCCTAAAGTCTTTCCACATTCTCCTCCATCGTCTACTCAGCTGTCAAATTGATCTTCCTGAAGTCTGATTTTGTTACCCTACTGTTTAAGTCCAGTGGCTCCTATCATCTCCAGGATCAAATAGAAATTCCTTTATCATCCAAAGACTTTTATTTTCTATCCCTCTTTTATCTTTCAGTCTTCTTACACCTTACTCTCTGCCACATACTTTGCAGTCAAGTGATATCAGCATCTTTGCAAATCTCCTCACCAGAAATTTCGTCTCCTGAATCTCTATGTTTTCACTGACTGTCCTGTATGCCTTAAATGCTCTGTCCTGATCTCCATCTCTTGGTCTCCCTTGCTTCAAATCCCAGCCAAAATCCCATCTTTTACAAGAGGCCTTTCCCAGTACACATAGAATGCACTTAATAAATGCTTGTTGTCTGATTGTGTGACCATAGACCTGCTGTGGTCACCTGGTGATGAACTCACCCAAACTTAACTAGGCTGGTTCTTTAGCAAAAGACTTTATTGGTCTATTATTTTAAGACTGAGTTTGATAGAATCTACTAGTACTTGTATTTGACCAGCATAGCCTTCAATGGCTTAGGGTCACCTTTATGCCATGTGAAGGACTAGATTAGATCTTCAGTGGGGTTTAGTTTTTACTATAGTGAAATTCATTTAATGGAAAACTATTTTGCTTTATATAAAACCAGTCTTTTTAAAGGGCTATACAAATGGCTTTTCTCCAAAGCAAAATTTGAAATTTTCAGAGACACTGGGTGTCAAAACAAATGATTCTTTCTCTTCTGTAGTGCTTGGGACTGCTCTAATAGAGATGCCCTACCTTGTTCCTTTCACAGTGTGTATCCCAATCAATAAGCAGGGTCAGTGATTCAGCAGAATTCATACACTATTGAAACAGTTAAGCCAAGTAACACAGGCTGACCCAATGGGACACACTTGATGAGTTATCTCATGAACAAATGGATAGCTTTTTTTCCATTCCCTCAATGTTACAAAACTGGTTCCTGTTGCAGAATACTTTTAGGGTGAATAAACATTGACTACATTTGCTAGTCTCTGACCCATTCTACTGGGTCTTGGAGGAGCTACTTCAACAGATAGCCACTCTTGTACTTTTTTGAAGTAATTGATGGCTGACATTCGCTTCTTCACCACCATCACTCCTTCTCCCCCTGCCCCACCCACCTCCTCCAAACCTGCAATTTAAATGTAGATTTTTATGTCTGAGAATGTTAGAATCTTAGTTAGAAGAAGTCTCTGTAATCTGAGAAGCTTCATTTTCTATTTTCATTGAACAAATGTTTGTTAAGCCCATATGGGTAGATCTTTATATTTGGTAGGTTGGGGGATATTGAGAATTATAAGCCCCCTCCCGTGTGACTTTTTAAAAATATGCCTTCTGTTAGGTCCTATATGTTTATGAGAGGGGGATTAGAACTGTGTTTTTAACAACCATTAGAACTGATGATTATCGTCCTTCAAAGCAATTTCCTTGGGAGTTGTACTTATTCTAATGAGGATGGCATTTGGACAAAACATACTTGGGTACCTTCACAGCCAGTTTATGGAAGGCTCAAGAAAACTGGTGTTATTTTATAGGTATACTTCCTTTTAAAAAAAAGTTGGCTAAAATAGATAACCTTGCTTGAATTTACCAGAATTGATTCTGAATGAATCTTGGCCATTTTCACCTTCAAATCCTAAAGCTTTACTTGCCTGAGAACATTGGAAAGGATGTAGGGAAAGCAATTCCCAAGGAGTTCCATGTGCGTTTTGAATAATGGCAGAATTGTAGGATAAATGTAATAGAGCCTTCCAAAACAACACAACCCTCTTCTTAAACCTCCTCCAAAGAGGGGATATTCTTTAAGAGTGGATGGATTTTGACGTGTTTGTTTAAAAACCTGGTCACATGGTATATGCAGTCAGACCTCTCAAAGAACATAATAATAGAGGCATATTTGCTGCATTTGTCAATGTGTCATTCCCTGTAGTACCCTTTGTATAGACTTGGTTACTCTGAAAGATTTCACGATTGGGGGTATCCTCTCTGTTTAGGGGGTTACAGTCTTTTACATCTTAGTAGCTATTTTTCATGAGTAGCTGTGAAAACAACAAAAAGGGAAACACCACCTGTTTGGCCAACATTTTGGTGACGATCCTCTTTATACTTAGCAAGGCTTCTCCCCAGCTCACAGCTGCACCATCCATACTATCCACTAGCTGCTGAAACCTTCTCAATTTGTTGGATCTCCTAGAACACATGTTCTACTGTCATAGGCTTTTATAACTCAGGCTCATCTCCATGCCATGATGAAATATTGGTATAGGACTTTAATGCAGATCCTTTATATATGAAATTTTTAAAAAACAAAAACTTTTAAATGAACAGAAATTTCATTTTACTCACTGTTTACATGTCATAAAGTATAAATTAATGTAACCATGTAAGGTCAGAGTTGCTTGAAATAAGGGACCTAATCCATTCTTACTCGGAACTTCCCTCCCCAGAATGTCACTTACCACAGCAGTCTGTCTGTAATCTTCCAGTCTTGAAGAAAATGTTGCAGAGCAGTATGTCTTCTAATGAGTTTTCTTGTTTGACTTCAGAAAAAAAAAATCAATAACTTAGACTTTAAAATTTTTCTCATTAGGAGAAAGGATATTGTAAGTTAATCTCTTGGTACCATCCTCATTTTCAGTATTAGTAAAGGCAGGAAATTCAAGTTCTCCAAATTTACCTTTTTGTGGAGTATCCTAACGGAAGAATCTGTATTTCTGAATTTGACTTACATCTTGTGCATACACCCCCGGTTCTAGTTTGTAAACCCCTTAGGCCAAGAATCCAGTTCTTTGTGAATATTTCCTGTTATGTGGTGAGCACAGTGTGCATAAGGAAAATTGTGCAAACGTCAGTGAGAAAAGTCTAGAACAAACATTGGCCTTAGTTCGTTTTCATGATATAGTAGAAAAACAGTAGGCTAATTAAGTGTGTAATAATGTTCAAATCATTTCCCCTCACTGGGCTTTAATTTCCTCACTTGAAAAATAAAGGAATAGATTTGATCTGTTAGGACTTTTCCTATTCTTAGATTCCGTTCTGTTGGCCTTTTGTCAATTTAATTAAACTAACAACTTTTCGGAGCACTTCTGAGTTGACTCATAACATTAAATACTTGATTATCTGCTTTGACAAAATATGCCACAAATAATTCAAAACCATCTCCAAATCATTTTTTCTGATATTAGATTATTTGATTTCATTCTCTCCTCAAGTTTATCTTTCTAAATATATTTGGCAGAAGCTGATGGTGGAGTCAGTTTTCATCCTTCTACATAAATTAATGTCACTGGAAATAGGGGATAAAGCTCTTAAAATGTGCTTAGTGGTAGAGGGAAGCCAGCCTGGGGTTAAAGTCTACTTTAGATAATCTATAATGTGAATAATTCATATTTTGGGAATAATTAGTTGGTTCTGTATGGGGGAAAGGAATTGTGTCAATTCTTTGATGTAGGAAACTGCCCTTACAAGTCAGAAATTATTCTGCAGCTTCTCATCCTAAGAGAGTTGCCTGTGTCACTAAGTCAGGGCTAAGGGACTTTAAGGGACTTGCCCAGAAGGACATAGTCAGGAAGTGCCTGGGTTAAGACTTGAACCTAGATTTTTCCGGATTCCCAAGTCCAGGTCTCTCTCTACTCCCCATGCTGTTTCTAAGTATAAATCACATCTGTCAAATTTTTCATGTAGCATATGTGATCAAAACTTAGACCTTTCTTGTTGGGCAAATTCATAATATTTTGACTTTATCCATAATATTTTGACTTCCTAGGATTCACTAGAACCATCAGTCTCAAAAAGTTCCACTAAAATTTCTCACTATTTAATAAGTCTTAGGTATGCCTTTTATTTTTCATATGGTAAATGGTTATTAAATACCAGTGATTTGCAGAGCTCTGTGCTGGGAGTGTGGTAAGGGTCAGATTTAGATAGAAAGTTTAGTACGTGTAACCTCGTGAAGTTTTCTGTATCTTGGTTTCCTTATGCACAAATAAAGCCATGTCTGTGGAAGCAGGATACATAGATAGGTAGGATTTGCCTGTCCAACAGGGTTTACAGCCTCGTTTTCTTATAGGTCTCTTTGAGCTCACTATTTTTGAGCTTTAAAAAGTGTGTTTTAATTTTTTTAAATCTCTCTGATTTTTTTCCCTTACACTTGAATGGGTCCCATTTATGCATTTGTAGATGCTTTATTTTCTCTTCATTCTTTTTTTTAAAGAGCAGCATAGTACAGTGCAGAGTGCTTTTCCCCATTTTTAAACCACAGGAACATACGGAATTGATCAACATAGCCATTTTCTAGAGCTGCTCAAGGGGCAGGTAGTGTGTGTGTGACAATTCCATCTATCTGACTTTATTATTATTACCATTTTATAAAGCACATTCAGATATGAAGCTAAATCTAGCTGCAGTATTTGATGTCCCTCTGACTCTTCGGCACTCCTACGTTTTTGATAGCCTTGTGAGGAAAAGGTACCTTGTTTTAGAAGTAAAATTCTGGGCTTTTCTATTGCATGCTTGTAACACTGACTTTTGCAATGTTTTTCAGGATTGGGACAGCTGCATTGGCCGTTCAGGTAGTGGGCAGTAATTGGCCCAAACCCCACTATACCTTGCTGATCACAGGTCTCTGCCGCTTCCAGATTGTTCAGGTAGTAAAGGAGAAACCATATCCTATTGCAGAAGTTGAACAGTTGGACCGGCTTGAAGAATTTCCAAGCCCATCTAATTCTCAGGAGGAGCTTGGAGAACTTTCTGAACAATTCTATAAATATGCAGTACAAGTAAGTTGTTTTAACTTACCTTTAAGCACAATGTTTTCTTTTTACCTTCATGGGCTATTGCCAGCAACTGTTTCCCTAGTCAGGGATAGCTTTTATGCCAGTTTCAGGGAAACATAAATTAAAATGACATTTTTGAGTGATAATGGTGACCCAGATAATTTCTAACTGACTGGGTGCAAAAAATATCTCCTACTGGTGAGCTGTGTTTTTCCTTTCCTTGAAAATCTCTATATGGAATCAGCAAAATACTTTAAAAATACACAGAAGTTCAGCAGGAGTCACATACTAGTCAAGTATTTTTATCATTACCATGCTAGATTTAATATATGCTGTTTTGTTTTTTTTAATTATGCATAATAGAAATTTAGTTTTCTTTTCTGCTCTTTGTGGATTGAAGTGTTTGTGTTTTTTTAGTGCTTGCCAAGTTCATAAAAAAAGGGCTTATCTCTGATGGATTTCTGCAGCTTCCCTTGTAACTATCTGTGTCCCACCACCATCCTAATCCTAACCCCGAAAGATTAATTTGGAAAAAATAAAAGATCCATAAATAAATTCTGGTGACTGAGCAAAGTTCAGCTGTCACACTTAAGTATCTTTGCATATGCTAAATTCAAATGTAAAACCTAGGACAAAGAGTTTATCTTGTGATGGGTGGGAAAGGTTGTCAGTGGTGGACGTTTTCTGTATCTTGATGGAGAGAATTGAAATGAATGGAACTCCTTTCAAAATACAGTAAAATCTTGATTAATTGGAAAGGTGGAAAAGTAGAATGTAATAGCCCAGTGTTTTGTACATTCATAAGCATGTCAGTTGAAACAGTCCACGGATCTCACTTTTTCTCAACATAAATGAAAATGTTGGCTAGCTAGTTTTGCCCTCTGGTTTTTAATAAAACACTTGGAATGGCAGACTCTGAAATTTATGACTTTTGCATTGCCAACATTGTCAACAACTGTTTGTTTTTTAAAATATATGTTCCTCATTTTTCTTTTGAGAAATGTGTTAGTATCATTTAAATTATGCTGTTCTTAAATCCTTTAACAAATCCAGTGTGCTGTCATTGTTGTATGTGACTCTCCAGAGTTATGGTTCTTTATCCTCTGAGACTCTGGGGTGTGGAACCTGTGACCTCAAGGCCACGTGTGTCTTTTCTAGGTCCTCAAGTGCAGTCCTTTGAATCCAATCTTTGCAAAGTCACCCACCCCTGCATTCAGTGATTGTCACCTACTGTATGCATAGCACTATGCCAGAGGAGGGACAGGCAGTCTTCATTGTTGAAGTCTTTATAGCCAGCAAATTGATAAGACAAACACAAGGCTGACATACAGTATTATGCTGTATTTGGCTGAGAGAGTTGCAAGTCAAAATGCTTTGAGATCCCTTCTGATGGAAGATTGTTGACTAGGGAGGTGAGGGAAAACTCATGGAGAAGGTGGTGTTTGAATTGGGCTTTAAAGGATGAGTGGGATTCAGCAGGTGAAAGGGTCAGGACTAGAGAGAGATTTTAGGAGAGCGGTATATTTGAAGCTGTGGAAATAAATGAAATTGCTAAAGGAGCGTGAACCAAGTCAGACTCTTGGGGAAGTTATCAAAGGTTTGGTTAGGGATGTAGGGGTGATGTTTCTGAACCTGAGGGGAAAGAGAGTAGGTAATAGGTGGTAGTGGTCCTTGTCAGAAGCTGTCTAGAAGGCTGAAGGCTTTAAAGAAAGTTAACAGGGTTTGGTGATGAGGTCTTTTGACCTTCTGAGAGAGCACTGCAAGTAAGGGAGGGGAGATAGGAACAGGACTGAGCAGATACCTAAAGGCAAGGAATGGAAAATGTGACCTCAAGGAAGCAGAAACGTTCATTTAAAAAAATGGAGTCAAAGAGACCTATAAGACCTCCTGAAAGAGGAAGAGAGATAAGGGCTAACAGCTGGATGGAGCATTTTGAGGAATGGGCTTTGTTTGGGCGGGGTGAGTATCTGTTTATGACTTAGGAAATAAGAGCCTGAATTAAGGCATATGGGATGAACCAGGGAAGGCAGATGAGAGAACGAGAGAATGGATGGCCAGTTTCAGGAGCCCATTTAAGAATGGTATAATGAGGTTTTGCTCTGAAACATGTAAGCTCCTACAGGACAAGGAGCCTCTGAGCACTTTAACATTGGCAATGCCCTCTCCAAAATACATTATCTCATTTGAGCTTCCCAGTAACTCTTTTTCATTTTTTTCTTTTCATCTGTTTCTTCTTCCATGACTGTTACTTATATGGAAATATGTTTTTTACATGATAGCATGATAAATTATATCAAACTGTACACCATTTTCAGGAGAAGGGGAGGGGAGGGAGAAAAATTTGGAACTTAAAATCTTGTAAAAATGAATAAAAATTTTTTTTCTTGATATGTAAAAGGGAAAAAATGCTATTTAAAAAATGTTTATTTTTATCCCTGCTAATTTACACACCATTAAGGGGCAGCCAGGTGGCTCAGCGAGTAAGAGCACCAGCTCCAGTGTCAGGATGACCTGGGGATCAAATCCAGGCTCAGATACTTAGCACCACACCCAGAAATAACTGGCTGTGTAACCTTGAGCAAGTTACTTAACCCCGATTGCTTTAAAAAAAAAATCTACAAACCATTGTAAAACAATCTCTAGATTCACCTTTAAATGACTTTCTTATTAGTATTTCTTAAGCTTCATCATCTCCAGGAGCTCTATTTATATCAGGTAAACTAGTTTGAGGATCCTCACCTACTAGGATTTTGTGTAATTTTCCATGTAGAGTATGTAAGGTTTACTACTTTTTTAATAACCAGGAAAAATGAGTAGTAGATATATGCTTATCATTTTATCTTAGAACAAAAGCTCCTTGATTCTAGGGATTGTATCTTCATGTGCTGTGCAGTCCCTAGCACAGCGTGATCATGCCAGTAAATGTTAAAAGATCATGCCAAAAATTGCCATCCTCTGTGCTAAGTGGAGTAGAACTAATTCTCAGGATGGAAATAGAGTAGATGAATTCTTGAAATTCTATCCAAATTCCAGAATAACTGAATTTGAGTTAGGAGGGAAGCTTGAAGTTCATCTGAACAGGAATACCTGAGTAGGATTCCCCTCTCTGGCATTTTCAATAAGTGGTCATACCTCTAATCAAAGGCTTGTACATCATCTCCTAAGACAGACTATATTCTACTTTTGGATAGCTTTCATTGGTTTTCTATTTAGTTTTATTGATATCTTCTGTTTTTATTTCACCTTCATTTTTCAATAAATCATTCCCATTAACAGAAATAGGAGGAAAAGGGTGGGCCACAAATTAATAATTAATTATTAATATAATAGTATAATATTAATTAATCTCAGGGTTCAAAGTTTTATGAATTACTCAGGACTCTCCTCCTTATATATCATGAATTATGTCTCAAGAAGAAAACTGGAAGGCAATGCATATGGAAAACGTCATCCAGTTCAACATCTAGCCAAAGGAGTTTGAATCACTGCTACAACATAACTTATAATTGAGCAAAACATTTAACAACTTGTCAAGCATTCATTAAATGGCCACTATATATGAGACACTTGGATGGCTTCTGGTAATCCAAAAACTTCTTTTTTTTCCAGGCCAATGTATGTGCTCTTTAGAAGTTTCCATTCTTATGGAGTTTGCAATGGGGTGAAGAGATAGGGCAGATATAAATATAAGGATAATAAAACATAAAGTATTTGTGGAATTGAAGGAAATTGCTGTAGAAAAAAAATGAAGAGAGAGAATACTTTCACCTAGAAAATGAGTGAAGGCTTCAGAGAGGAAATTGAATCTGATTTGAACACTAAAAGGCATAAAGGATTTTAAACTCTGATGTCTCCTGATGAAGAGCTCCCAGAGGATGATTTCTAGATTGAGAAACCAAAGAATGCAGGACCTATGGATTTAATTGGACCAGAAGCACCCATGACACATACCTCTCAAGATGATAGACCTTTGAAACATGGACACGCTTTGTTGCCAGGGGAATGTGCGGCCATGGCCCAATATGTCAAAGCTGGAAAGTGAATCCCTTGAAGAGGAGAAATTGGTCTGACCAATGAAAAGAATGCATCATTTGAATGCTCAGGCTATGTAATACGTGGTAGCGGGCACTGAAAAATGGGAGCTGCGTGACTTCAAAAAGAAAACAGATCTACAGCACTGTTGAGAAGTGACTTCTAGCATCCTTTAATCAAAAAGAGAGAAGGAAGAGAGAAGACAAAATTCTAGTAGTTTTTGAGAAGTGTATAGAGAAAGACAAAGGGAAAGGATGAAAAATAAGGACTTTATTAGTAGTATAGTCAAAAATGTTGAGAGAGGGGCGGCTGAGTGGTGCAGTGAGTAGAACACTGGCCCTGGAGTCAGGAGGACCTGAGTTCAAATGTGGCCGCAGACACTCAACACTAGCTGTGTGACCTTGGGCAAGTCATTTAAACCCAATTGCCCTGCCCTCCCCCTCCAAAAAGCAAAAAAAAAAAATGTCAAGAAAAAGTGTTTTTAAAACCATCTTTTTTTCCTATTGAAATATAAGCAAAGTTTACAATGAAAAAATAAAATAAAATAAGAGGCAGAGATAAGGGAAGGGATTCCAGGTGTAAGAGACAATCTGTATAAGTACCTAGAGACAGAAAATTGCATGTTGAGTTTAGTAAGCAGGGTGAAAAGGGGACTAACATAAAATAAAGACAGGAAGGTAGGTTAGAACCAAGTTATGTAGGCTTTAAATGCCAGGCAAAGGAGTTCAAATTTTATGCTAAGGTAGAATAGAAACAATTTGGAGTCGCTGAAGTTTTTGAACTGGAGTGTGGCATTGTGACCTTTTTTTTTTTTTTTTTTGGCAGAAATAAGGAGGAGACTCAAGGTGGAAAAATCAATTGGCAAATTGTTAGACAGTAATTAGATCAGATGAGAGATGATGGGAAAGTGAAATAAGAGGAACAGTGTGAGAGTTGCTGTATAGATAGAAAGGATAAGGATTAGCAATTGATTGACTTTGGGAAGGTTGAGGTAAGTAAGAGTATGACCCATGAACTATCCATAGCATGTGGACCTGAGTTACTCTGAAGATGATGTTGCTCACCATAGAAATAGAGAGAAGTGGGGCGGCTAGGTGGCGTAGTAAATAGAGCACCGGCCCTGGAGTCAGGTGGACCTGAGTTCAAATTCGGCCTCAGACATTTAACACTTACTAGCCATGTGACCTTGGGCAAGTCACTTAACCCCAATTGCCCTCCTAAAAAGAAATAGAGAGAAGTTAGGAAAAGGGGTGGGTTTGGGTGAGAAGGTGAGTTCAGTTTAAAAGGGGAGAGATAGAACTAAGGAAAATCATTAGGTTGTCTGAAGAAAACCCTCAGAATTTAGGATGGTAAATTAATTTAGGTAGTATCTTTCCACAACTGGATTCTATTTAACTACTTCATATTTATTCTCTTTTTTTTCCCAAAAGTTTTATTTTAGACTCAAATACCAGAACACAAATAAAAAATAAAAAAAGAAGTAAACACATATCATAAACTTAAATACAAAGTTAGAAAGAAATAAAAGTATGTCATGTGCATAACAGAGCATGAGAGGATTCAAAATATGTAACAATACATTTTCATTTCAAGAAAAAAAAAATCCTTCCCATCTCCCCAACCCAGAGAGTCATCCCTTATAACAACAGCAGAAAGATTTTTTTTTAAGAAGGAAGGAGCAATTTAAAAAAGCTAACCACATTTCCCAAGTCCAGTAGCATATGCTGTATTCTCATCCATGATTTGTACCTCCCACTGAGGAGGGAGGCAGTTGTGGACTGTTCTCATTGTTTTTTGTTTTTGTTTTTTATTTTCCTTAATAGTATTTTATTTCTCTTTCCAATTATATGTGAAGATAGTTTTTAGCATTCATTTTTATAAACTTTCGAGTTCCAGGACAGCAAGCAATATGATATAGGCCACACATGTACAACAATGTTAAACATATTTCCACATTAGTCATGTTGTGAAAGAAGAATCAGAACGAAAGGAAAGGGGAGGAGCCAAGATGGCAGAGTAAAAACAGGAACTCTGCATGGCTCCTGCTCAAAACACCTCTAATACCTGTAAAATATGACTCTAAACAAATTTTAGAGCTACAGAACCCACAAAGTGACAGAGAGAAACAAATCTCCCTCTGAAGGCAGGCCTGGCAGGCCAACAGGAAGAGTCTATCACACTGAGCTGGGACCTAAGCACAGCCCCATGTGAGCTGCACAATCTGAGATCCGGGGTGGTCCTGACCAGTGACACAGACTGGCCAGAGCAGACTTCAGGAGAGTGAATCACCAACAGCTGTGGTGGTTTCCAGACTTCTCAACACATAAATGCCAAAGAGAAAGTAAAAGGTCAGTGGGGAACTCTGTTGGAACTGGGTGAAGGAAGAGCAAGATTAGGCCCCTGCCCCTGGGGTGAGAGGTAGTGAAGGCGCAGCGGCTGCAACTGCTGCCACGTGGCTACCTCCAGGGTTCCTGGCCTGCAAATCATAGGGGGACCAAGTGACCATTCACAGGTTAATTGCTCTTGCTTTGAGCTGCTTGGATCTGGATCATGGACTTAGGTGGTAGTCCTGGGGTGTGTGACCAGTGTGCCAGAGCTTGGAGTGGCTGTACAGAGGGCACCCTCCTCAGACCTCTGACAACATTCGCAAAAACTCAAGCGATTTGAGATATAGCTCTCTCCACTCTGGAAGAAGAGTTCTACCATGGCAAAGAACTCAAAAGTCAAGTAATTGGCTGGCAAGATGAACAAGCAGAGGAAGCACAATCAGATCATAGAATCCTTTTTGGGGGACAAAAAGGATCAAAAGATGGAACCAGAAGTCAACAAAGGCAAAATTCCTGCATCAAAAGCTTCCAAGAAAAATATGAACTGATTACAGGCCATGGAGGAGCTCGAGAAGGATTTTGAAAATCAAGTAAGAGAAGTGGAGGAAAAAATTGGGAAGAGAAATGAGAATGACATAAGCACATCATGAAAAGAGAGTGAACAGCCTGCTAAAGGAGACCCAAAAAAATACTGAAGAAAATGACACCTTAAAAAATAGACTAACTCAAATGGCAAAAGAGGCCCAAAAGCCAATGAGGAGAAGAATGCCTTAAAAAGTCAAATTGCCTAGATGGAAAAGGAATTTCAAAAACTCACTGAAGAGAATAATTCCTTCAAAGTTAGATTGGAGCAAATGGAAGCCAGTGACTTTATGAGAAATCAAGACATTATAAAACAGATCCAAACAAATGAAAAAAATAGAAGGCAATGTGAAATATCTCATTGGAAAAACCACTGACTTGGAAAATAGATCCAGGAGAGAGAATTTAAAAATTATTGTACTACCTAAAAGCCATGACCAAAAAAAGAGCCTAGAAATCATCCTTTGAGAAATTCTCAAGGAAAATTGCCCTGATATTCTAGAACCAGAGGGCAAAATAAAAATTGAAAGAATTCACCAATCACCTCTTGAAAAAGATCCCAAAAAGAAAACTCCTAGAAATATCATAGTCAAATTCCAGAGTTCTCAAATCAAGGAGAAAATATTACAAGCTGTTAGGAAGAAACAATTTAAGTATTGTGGAAACGTAATCAGGATAACACAACATCTAGCAGCTTCTACACTAAGGGATCGAAGGACTTGGAATATGATATTCTGGAGGTCAAAGGAGCTAGGAATGGGGTGGCTAGGTGGCGCAGTGCATAGAGCACTGGCCCTGGAGCCAGGAGGACCTGAGCTCAAATGTGGCCTCTGACACTTAACACAAAAAACTAGCCGTATGACATTGGGCAAGTCACTTAACCCCAATTGCCTTCCAAAAAAAAGCAAAGGAGCTAAGATTAAAACCGAGAATCACCTACCAAGCAAAACTGAGTATAATGCTTCAGGGGAAAATATGTTCATTCAGTGAAATAGAGGACTTTTAAGTATTCTTGATGAAAAAAACCAGAACTGAACAGAAAATTTGACTTTCAGATACAAGAAGCAAGAGAAGCATGAGAAGGTAAACAGGAAAAAGAAATCATAAGGAACTCATTAAAGTTGAACTATTTATATTGCTACATGGAAAAACAATAATTGTAACTCATGAAACTTTTCTCAGTATGAAAATAGTTGAAGGGAATATATATGTGTATATATATGTATACATACATATATATGTATGAGGAGGGTATATGTGTTTATAAATACATATGTGAGTGTATGTATATGTGTTTACGTGTATACATAGACAGAGGACACAGAATGAGTTGAATATGAAGGGATGATATCCAAAAAAATAAAATTAAGAGGTGAGAGGAATATAATGAGAGAGGGAAAAAAAGAGAAAAAGAATAGGGCAAATTATCTCATATAAAAGAGGCAAGAGAAAACTGCTACAATGGAGGGGAATAGCAGAAAGGTGAAAGGGAATGGGTCAACCTTACTCTCATTGAATTTGGCTTAAGGAGGGAATAACATACACACTCATTTGGGTATCTTAACCTATAGGAAAGTAGGGGGGAAGGCAATAAGAGGGGGGATGATAGAAGGGAGGGCAGATATGGGGAGAGGGTAGTTAGAAGCACATATGTTTGAAAAGGGACAGGGTCAATGTAGAAAATAGAATAAGTGGGGGGAGGGATAGGATGGAGGGAAATATAGTTAGTCTTTCACAGTGGAAATGTTTTGCATAACTACACATGTACAACCTATATTGAATTGCTTATCTTCCCAGTAAGGGTGAGTGAGGAGATAAGAAGGGAAAGAATCTAGAAATCAAAGTTTTTAAAAACTAATGTTAAAAAATTGGTATTTTTTTTTAAACATGCAACTGGAAAATAAAATATACAGGCACTGGGGTATAGAAATCCATCTTGCCTACTAGAAAGTTGTGGGGGGGTGGAGAGGATATAAAAGAGCAGATTGGGGGAAGGAATATTCAGTAGGCTTGCTGTCTTGGGGTGGGGGATAGGGGAAAGACAGGGAGAAAATTTGTAACTCAAAATCTTGTGGAAATGAATGTTGAAAACTAAAAATAAATTTTAAAAAATAAACAAACAGATGTTACAGAGAAAGAAAAAAAAAAAGAAATGATGTAATGGACAGGTCCAGAGAAACCTTGGAGGCCATGTGTGAACTGATGATGAGTGAAATGAGCAGAACCAGGAGAACAATTTATGCAATGTCTATATTTTTGTAAAGTTAAACCAAGGAAGATTTAAGGAATATTATCAATGCAAGTGACTAGTCATAGCTCCAGAAGACTAATGGTGGGGAATGATGTTTCCCTCTTTCAGACATGGTCAATATTTCTATTTTTTTTTTGTTTGATTATGCTGATTTTTTGCAAGGCAGGTCTTTATTTTTTTTTCCCATGGGGAGAGAGTTAAGGAGGATTTGGGAAGTAGAGGAATTGGTAATAGTGATCATAATAATTTTAAAAAGGAATAAAAGAAGAAACATGTCAATGAATCATTTAAAAAATAAACAAAAGAGAGCAAAAGGAAGTTCAGGAGGGGATATACCAATAGAGCAGTGTTAGAACTACCATGTTATATTTGAATCATTAAAAAAAGTTGAACATAGTAAAAAAAAAATAGAACAAAAGTAAAAAACCACAAGAAAGAAAAAACAACAAAAAAAGAGAAAATGGGTATACTTTGATCTGAATTCAGACTCCTTAGTTCTTTCTCTTGATGTGGTTAGCATTTTCTATCATGGTGGACTGCTTTAATTGTTAAGAAGTTTTTCAGTACCAGATATACATTTAGTACCAAGTATCAAAGAGATACTTTATGGAACTTGATAAAATAAAATTTATTAGGAAATGCAGAAGTTCTGGAATATCAAGGGAAATGATGAAAAGAGTTAGGAACTATGGGGCAAAATTAATGCACCTAGAATAAGGGAAGTGGTTGGATGGGGGGAAATCTTCATCATATTTCTCTGATAAGGGTTTGGTATCAACCATTCCTCAAGTGGTCAAAAGATAAGAACAAATAGTTCTCAAAAGAATTTACAAATTATTGGTAACCACATGAAGAATGCTCCAGATCACTAATAATAAGATAAATGTAGATCACATCCCTGAGGTTTTACTTTGTGCCCTACATATAGATAAAAATAGCAAAAGATGAGAATAGCCAGTGTTGGGTGGGTTGTGGGAAGACATGCACATTAAAGCATAGTTGATGGAGCTGGAAAGCAGTTTGGAATTATGTGAAGTAACTAAAATGTCCATATCCTTTGGCCCAGAGATTCCATTATACTCAGTGGTGGTTGTTCATAAGAAGAAAGTCCCCCTCACCCCCCACCAAAATATTGGTAGCAGCACTTTTTTGCAATAAGGAAGAGCTAGAAACAAAGGAGATGCTCATCATTTGGGAAATGGCTAAAAAATTGTGGTGCATGAATGTAATAGAGTATTGCTTTGCTTTCATAAGTGATGCATGTGATGAATATGGAGAAGCATAGGAAGATCTACATGAACTGATGCAGAGTAAGGTAAGGAGAGCCAAGAAAACAATATAACCCAGGACTACAACAGTGGAAAGAACAACCACACACCGAAAAAAAAAAGTGAATGTTACAAAATTATGAAGAACAAGCATGGCTTGAAGAGATGTGAAGAGTACTACCATCCTACCCCTTTGCAGAGGTGGGAGGTCCACAAGTGTTACACATTGCACGTTTTCTTTTTCAGTCTTTGAAAAATACTATTTATTTTGTGGAATGGCTGTCTGGGAGGGGGAAGATAGCAATGGAAACTATGGTGATGTTAAAAAAAATACATTAATAAAGATTTATTGTTTTTTTAAGAAAAAGACTGATGAATTAATGCAGAACCAAGAGAACAATATACATGGTAACTATAATGATATAAATCAAGATAACTCCAAAATTCAGGGTAAATCAGATTAAAAGTAATATTATTTTCAAAGGCTAGATGATGATATAACAGCCTCTCTCCTCTTGGTCGGTAATGCCGATAGATTTGTGCATGGTATTGGTTGATCTTACTTAAGCATTTTCTTTGTTATAAGAGATGGTTCATTTGGAGGAGGGAGGATATTGGGAAATGTCAGGTGTAAAAAAAACAAGGCACTAACAAAACTTTTTTTTAATCTTTTTAAAAAAAGATATTTTACCTTACATAGAACTTAAATCCATATCTAATTTCTATTCTTCCTAATTCTGCAGTTTGAGACCATATAGAACTACTCAGTCTTCTAATCAGCTTTTCATATATTAAGTAGTTGTCATATCATTCTCCTCATAATAAGGCTTTTCATCTCCAAACTAAACATTCAGCAGTTCCCTCAGCTTATGCTCAAATGGTCTGGTCTTTGGACCCTGTATTTTCCTGGTAACTTACTAAATATTCTCTTGTTTATCAGTATTCTTTATAAAACTGTAGCACCCAGAATTGAACACAGTTATCTCAATGAGGTATTATCGGGACAGAGGATGTATCAACTGTAAACAACATATGTCCTTTTATTTAGTGCTGTTACTGTAGCCCAGCTTACTTAGAAATGCTATATTAAATTTTTAATATTTTACTACAGGAAAACTGTCAAATCTTCTTATTCAAGACAGAACTTTGGATTCATTCCTGTTTGAAAGGTCTTGAAATTGACAGTCTCTAGTTATGGGAGAAAGTTAAGACTGTATGGTGCCTTTTGGCGAAAGAAACCATCATATTCCACTTGTCAGTACTGAGTACTAACTATTAATAATAGTCATTATTGATGAATAATATTAGTCATAATAGTAATATTATATAGCAATATAACAATAATCATAATAAAAATAAAACTTGTTTTAAGATCCATTATAAAATCTGTATATAGATCAATGTGCAGATAAATCAATGCACATAAATATTTGTAGTATTTTAGTAGATTCAGAATTATATGGGGTGCCTTTTATCCAAAAAACCCAGACCATTTTAAACTTGCTTTTTTAGAAGGTATTTCAAAAAGGATAATTCATAGTACAAAGTGCTAAGTAGAAACTATAATGTGTTTAGTTAAATTTGGGTATGCCTGTTGCTATATGACCTTAAGTAAATTAATTAGCCTCTGGACCTAGGTTTTCCCATCTGTAAAAGAATAGAGTTATGCCAGATGATCTTCTAGTATCCCATCCAACTGTGTGTTCTTACTAAGAACCTGCTGTGTGTTTTCTAGATGATAGGTGTTTAATGAATATTGGTTGAGTTACTGAAACTTCTTTGTATAACCTCCACATTTCTTTGGGAAATACTTATAATTTTAAAAGTGTTCATTTCTCAGTTTTCATTCTAATATATTCATGCTGCCATTACTGTATTATGATTTAATGTTGATGTGAACCTTCTTCAGGGTTGAGGTTTTTGTTCCTTTTAGTCCAGCATTCTTTAGGGCAGAAGAAAGAAAGGGTTATAAATATTCTTTGACTCCACATTTCTGGAGTGGAAAGACCACAGGGGTGGGGAACCTGCAGCCTCAAAGCTACATGTAACCCTCTAGGCCCTCAAATGCGACCCTTTGACTGAATTCAAACTTCACAGAACAAATTCCCTTAATAAAAGGACATCGGTAAAACTTGGACTTAGTCAAAAAGCCACACCCAGGGACCTAGAATGCCACATGTGGCCTCAAGGACGCATGTTCCCCACCCCTGGAGCTTGTCTGACTTGTATATCTACAGAAAGATTGATTGATTAGAAAGATTGCTTGATACAAGGGTAATATTATATCCATTAGCACCCAACAGACACAGCTTCTGAGAAGACAGCTTCAAAGTTGGAAGACACACTTTTAGTTTCATTTCTAGAGGTCCTCCTGTCCACAAAATGGGTTCCCTTGGGCCATCTTTTTTGAAACCTGTGGTCCCTCTTATAGGAATGCTTTTATATGCAGAAGATAAAACACATAGAACTACAAAGGAAACTGGTAGTACTGAAACAGTTATAGGAAACCAGTAGTACTGAAACAGTTATCAAGATACGTTTTAAAAAGTTTATGGACCACAGGGTAAAAATCCCTTGTTTTTAAGCATACCTTCTTCTTTGTAAATCAGAGATAGAATTTACAAAGAACCATTCATAAACGCTGGAAGGAAACACAAAACTCCTTTCTGTTTTTCATTCACATTTAGATTTTGAAAGACTGCAGGTCATATTAATTCTTTTCTTCACCCAAATTTGTCTAAAAGATGTTTCTTCTATATGACCAGTAATCTTTCTTTTAAAATAATTTATTTTTATTATCATTACCCTTATTTATATCATTATTTTAAAAATAAATCCCCAATTAGCAAGTGTTTAACCCAAATTTAGAAAGCGAGGTTTTATTGTCATTCAAAAAAGATGCCAGGTAGCATTCCAAAAATGTGCTTTTTCTTCCTTTCTAGCTAGTTGAAATGTTGGATATGTCTGTTCCTGCAGTTGCTAAATTGAGACGTCTCTTAGACAGCCTGCCAAGGGAAGCATTACCAGACATCCTCACTTCGATTATTCGCACAAGCAACAAAGAGAAGCTCCAGGTATTGGGACTCCTTTTATGAACTCCAAATTCCTTCTTACTTTTAATTTTTATCTAGGTCGTGCTTTGGCTAAATAGCCTTGCTGTTAGAAATGGATTACCAGTAACTGGAATCAGTGCTTAAAATGCTTACCAGGAATCTCTTTCATATAACTTTTTAATAACGTGCTATTTTGCATATTTAATAACTGAAAAATACTTCAGTATTTTGCCCAAGACCTGATTTTTTGAAATGTTCTAGAGAGATGGTGTGAAGTAGCATGGCACTGTAGATTGGAGGCCAGACTTGGAGTCAAGAACATCTGGGCTCAAATCTTCTATCTGACAGAAAACTAGTATTTGTGCCATATGATCATAAACAAGTTACTTCCCTCTCTGAGCCTCATTTTCTTCTTCTGTAAAATGAGGATATCTATAGTTTCTATCTTATGTGGTGATTGTAAGACTATTGTACTGTATGATAATGTAAGTAAAGGACTTTGGAAATTTGGAGGTGCTATAAATGTTATTACTGGTAGTCTTGATTGTTATGATAGAATTATGCTGGGCTCTAAAGGCATGCCACTAGAAAGAGGAGAAAGTAAATAATTTTTATTTGATTTTAATATGTTACATTTAACACTATTATTCAAGAGAAAAAATGGAATCCTTTGAGACATCCTTTATTTGTCTAAAATGTTATTATTTTGGTAAATTTCATTTGGAGGTGTTAACTATAATGTCTTTAAAATCTATACTGGCTATTTAAAATTGCCTCTTTTATTTTTATTGTGCTTACTATACCTGTGTTCTTTCTTAATAACTTCTATCAAGACTTTGATTTATCTTCTTTTAACCATGTACCATATATAGTTATTGAAAGGTATGCCTGCCAAAATACCATGGGCAGACATTATTCATTAAATTTATTATGTTTTGTCAGATTTTGGATGCTGTGAGCCTGGAGGAGAGATTCAAAATGACCATACCTTTGCTGGTAAGGCAAATCGAAGGCCTTAAATTGCTTCAGAAAACCAGAAAACACAAGCAGGATGATGATAAGCGGGTAAACCCTGTTAATCTTCATGTTTCTATAGTAACATCATTCCTATGCAGAACTCAGTTATTTGATAACCTTACCTATCCAGAATGCAAATAAGAACCAGGAAATGCAGGAGGGAAAAAGGGGTGGGGGAATAGGAAGAAGGGGGCAGGAAAAGGACAGAAGGATGGTACAAAGTCTTTTCAGTAAATCTCATATGAGATCCTCCTCAGGTCCTCATTCAGAACCTATTTATTCTTATTTTATACATAATTCTAATAAGTTTGGCTTTGCGGTTTGCAAGCTTGCAACTGAGAGGCATCAACTGCAAAGGGGGAGGGCTGTGGATGGGCATATTTATAGCAGCAAGAAGGGACAGACATCACCCTGACAGTGAAACTATTAAAAAATTACTGTGTGTTCTACAGCTTTTCATAACAAAACAGGTCCAACTGGTATTTTCATCTTAATGCATCGTAGAGTGATTGATGCTCATAGTGATGGTTGCTAGTCATCAAAACCAGGTTTAATTATGTTTATTATCCCTAATTTTAAGATAGCAAACTATGTGGTATGCTTCAGAGAGATTTTCATCCAAAAATGTTTTTTAAAATACCTATTTTGGTACATAATGGGGTAAATTTTCTTTTTTTTTGGGGGGGGTTAACAAGCTTACTTTAATCAGTCAAATATATATCATTTACCTAGTTCAGGGGATAAAGGTCAGTACCCCGAACTTCAGAGTATACAGACAGAATTATCAAGACAGAGAAACAGATCAAGTAGACAGGTTTCCAAACTGTCCAACCATTACATCCATACCAAATCAACATCAGGGTTTTTCAAAGCCAGGGGGCTCTTAACAACGGCTTCCCAGAGTCTCATCTGATCAAATCACAGAACACTTCTCAAAGTGAGCCCCGGTAAATTTTCTTTTATTCAGGTAACTCAGTCATCTAAAACAGTTTGTTCTCTAAGAGTTCTAGATAACCAAGATTTTGTTGATGTGTTTAATAAAATAGAATGTTAGAGCTAGAAGGGATATTAGAGATTTGGTCTAAGTTTTCTCATTCTACAAATGAGGAAATAAGCCCTGTGATGGGGAAGGGGCATACCCAAGGACTAACAGCTCATTAGTACCAATCCAAGACTAGAATCTAGGTCCCATCACCATATGATTCTTTTAGGCACTCTGCTTAGTCCTGCAAATGCAAAGGAATTGGAGTTATTCTAGTTGGGGAAGACAGCCTAGAAAGAAGAGTTGAAAAGTGGGGGGAAGTACCCAAGTAGGGGTATGGTACCGTAATATGGAGAATGAAGGATGGCTGTTCTGGAACCCTTCCCCAAAATGGAGGTTACTGGAACAACTCAATAGCAAGAATGGGCCCACAGGAGCAAAGTTAGGAGGCAGCTGAGACATAGTAGTATATTTAGAGAAAATTTGGAGGGCGTTGAGTACCAAACGATAATTTAGGTTTTATATTTGATACACTGGATGTTTCTGAACAGGAGTGTGGCATAAAGCAATAAATGTTCTAGAAATATTTTTTCAGGTAAAAGTGTGTAGGAAGGATTGAGAGGAGGAAGTACTGAGTCTATGGACATCATAGAAATATAAAGTATTTTACTGTTTGAAGAGACTTGAGAGATCATTTATTCTAACCCATTCATTTGAGAGATGAAGAAACTCAGGTCTAGATCAGTCTGGAAGTTCTTAGAAGTATTTAAGTATATACTTGTTGTTCAGTAGTTTTCAGTCTTGTCCAACTCTTTGTGATCCCATTTGAGGTTTTCAGCAGATATACAGTCTGCCATTTCCTTCTCCAGATCATTTTACAGATAAAGAAATTGAGGCAAACAGGGTGAAGTGACTTGCCTAGCATCACACAGCAGTGTTTGAGGCCAGATTTGAACTCAAGATTTCCTGACTCTAGTCATCACACTCTATCCACTGCACTACCTCGCGGCCCATAGATTGGGGCTAGGTAATCCAAATAATCCAGTAAATATTTATTAAGCACCTATGATATATCAAGCTCTATGCTAAGCACTGGTGATTCAATTAATAAAAATACAACCCTTGCCCTCCATGAGCTTACTATCTAAAGGGGGAAACAACACACGAAAGTGAGAAAGTACAGGGCAAAAGGGGAAGATGGAATGGGACAGGACACTAGCAGGTACCCAGAGTGGGAACAGCTTGTTCTGTGGAGTTGAAACCAAGCAAGGCAGCAATTGCAGAGTGAAGTAAGCTCCAAAAGTCCAATTTCTCTGCCCTCTATAAAGGAAGGCTTTGGGATTCATCTGCATAGAAATAATAATTAAGCTCATAGGAGCTGGGAAGTTCCTTTTTCACAAATCCAAATGAAGTCTTTCAGATCAGATATGCAGTTTCAGTAGAGTGGTAGGAGGGGAAGTGATCAAGGCCAAATCTGAGGGCATTTGTGAGACAAAGAAATGGAAAGGCAGTGGGCATAGATGATTCATTTGAAAAGCATAGCAATGAAAAAAGAGAGAAGAAAAAGAATGATAACTAGAGGAAGTCAGCAAGACCATATGTTTGGTTTTTTTGAACATGAAAAACTGTGCATGCTCCAAAGGGAAAAGAGGATCTTTTTAGAGCAGGCTTGCACAACCTGCAGTCCACCAAAGGATTTCAGGAGACCCATGAAAAATGTAGAGGAAAACATCCTTTGTATGTAGAGGAAATCCTTTGGCAGGCCACAGGTTGTGCAGGATTGTTTTAGAGGAAGGGGAAAAATATGGGAAGAAAACTGATTTTAGTCAAATTATAAATAATTATTTGTATCAAGGAAGTATCCGTTAAAGATGTACATATTCATGAATATTTTTGTCCATAGAGGAGAAATAGGACCTTTTGTAATGTCCCTAGGGTAAATGTCAGGATACCACAATTATGTTTCAGAATCATTTTCCAGAATTTTGTTCAGTGCTAGAAGAATCAGAGGATCACATTAATTGGCATTGCTGAGTCAAGAAGTTCCAGTCCCACTGCATGTGCCCAGGGTGCTTCCCATGCTTTTTGTCACTTGACAAAGGTTCTTTGAACAATTTACTATATTAAAATAAAAGAGTAATATAATAAATACCTCCCACCTTTTCATATATTTAGGTCCTAGCTATTCCTAGAATGTTCTGCTTCTTTCCTAGAATGTTTTCATCATTTCTTAATTAGCCAAAATCAAAACACTCAATTTAGCAAACATTGTTTCTGCTTTGTGCACAGCAATAATAATTTATTAGTGTTTATTAAAATAGCCTTGCCTCCTCCCCACCCCCAATTCTAGACTTATGCCTTTGGAAAGTTACTTTGCCCTTTATACCAATTTCCTTATCTGTAATATGAGGCAATAATACCTACCTCATAGGGTTGTTGTGAAGGAAACACTTTATAAACCTTAATGCTATATAAGTGTGACTGATGATTATTGCTCTTATATACTGATTTGATGTTATTATTTAAGAATCATATAACTCTTTGTTCATAGCCCCATATGTAAGTAGGTATTGACTCTTTTGTGATGATGAAGAATATGTAATGTCATGCTTCTGCTTTATCCCCAAGGTGATAGCTATACGTCCCATCAGGAGGATCACACACATTCCTGGGGCTTTAGAAGATGAAGATGAGGAAGAAGATAATGATGATATTGTCATGTTAGAAAAGAAAATCCGAACATCTAGCATGCCAGAGCAAGCTCACAAAGTCTGTGTCAAAGAGATAAAGAGGTAGGTTTGGGTACAAATAAAGCAGATCCATTTATTTATGATTTTGTAAAGGTGATTTGTGGTTTCGACTTGTGTAGTCATATTTTCAGGGCTTGTGTTATGTCTGTACTTCACTTGCAACTATAGCTGAGCCCTGCCATCCTGTCCCTGTCCCTGCCATCCTGTCCCTGTCCCTGCCCCTGCCATCCTGTCCCTGTCCCTGCCATCCTGTCCCTGTCCCTGCCATCCTGTCC
>NW_027185754.1:10142373-10186960 GCF_028583685.1 Petaurus breviceps papuanus | reverse complement strand
CCTGTCCCTGCCATCCTGTCCCTGTCCCTGCCATCCTGTCCCTGTCCCTGCTCTCATCTAAAGCTGCAGAGTGTAAACTCCCTGGCAGAAGAGAATGTTTTCTTTGTATTCCCCAGTGCCCAGGACATTGTAATTGCTTCATAAAGACTTGAATTTAATGAAATTGAATTGAAAGATTGGGACAGTTGCTGTCTTCTAATCCCTTGTTCATCTTTTCAGTTTTTAGGTAAAGTTTATTTGATGTCCTCTTTGTTTGGGCATGCCATTCCTAACTTTGTGTCTTCCTAGATTTCCAGTTTTCTACTTCCCCTGCCCCCAGGAAATACCTTGATCATCATCATTCCTTGTACACCTATCATTTCAGTTTCTCTCTTCCAGAATTGACAATACATCAGCTTTCTCTAAATCATTAGAGGACCAGAGAAACCGTATTGTAGGTCAAGGATTCTTCTGCACAGACATAATAATTAAGCCCAAGGGAGCTAATGTCATTGTCAATGGGAAGTTCCTTTTTTACAAATCCAAATCGAGTCTTTCAGATCAGATTTGCAATTTCAGTAGAGTGGTAGGAGTAGAAGTGATCGGGGTCAAGTCTGGGGGCATTTGTGAGATGAAGAAATGAAAGGCAAGACCAGAAGACTCCTCAGCCCTGCCCTATTTGAATACAACAGCAGCTTTAGCTTACACTTTGTCACTTCACGGAATGCCCCTCACTTTGCTTAGACATAACAATACTTGGATTTATGTAGCATTTGTTCATTGTCTGTATGTTCTTTAGATGTCATTGTCATTTTTTCATTTGTAAACTCTTGAGGGTAAGGCTTGTTAAACTTTGTTCAGGATACAGCATAGTGCAGTAAAACCTTGATTAACTGGGATTCTCAGGAAGTAGACTGTTCCAGTTAAAAGAAGAATATAATGGTTATCTCAGGATTAAATCATAAACCATTTTGTTTCAACTCTTTAAAAAACCTTTGTTAAGTTTAAAGCTTCTTTCTTGCTTTAGTACAGCCTAGTGAATATAATTGAGTCTTTGAGGTTCTGGCAATGCCTCAGGGTCATTAATAATGATTATACAATACTGTGTATAGAGAAGGGATAGAAGGTTCTGTGCCAACCTCATTTATATCAGTCAACAAATATTAAAATTTTACCTTGTACAAAGTGTGTGTTAGGCAATGGGAATGTTCTAGAGGTCAGTTTAAAAAAAAGTATCTGATATGAACTTATTTTCATGGTAATTACCTCTTCTAATGTTTTTAAAAATCTAAAAATTCAAATAGTTCTCATTAGTTGAGTTCCAGTTATTGGAAGCTTTATTCTTTTGTATGTGGATAGAAATGTAGTGATGGAAGAAATCAGGGAATCCAGGTAAATGGATGTGTTTTACTTGAAGAATCTATTTCTGGGTCTTGGTGAATATCCCTAATCAGACTTTGAATATATGATTGTACATAGTCTTTTTTCCTCCTAGTTTCCCAGGAGAGTGGTTGCAGATTGACTATATCTTCTAAAATAAGTGATTCCCTGTAAATATTTAGAAAGTAGCTATTTCCTGTCAAATTAACATCATCTCTCCTTTCAGAAATCATCTGGTGTAGTTGAACTCTGTCCTGTTGGCTTGTCTTCCTAAACAAATGTCCCTGCCACTCTTGATCAAGAGAGGAAAATAGATTGGATGTTTGTTTGTTTGTTTTTTTACTGTAAGATCTCTTTTTATACTGTAAGATATCAAATGTCATTGAGTTTGTTTCTTGTGTAGATTTTCTTTGTTGGGTTTTTTTTTTTTTTGGCAGGCTAAAAAAAATGCCTCAATCAATGCCAGAATATGCTCTGACCAGAAATTACTTGGAACTTATGGTGGAATTACCTTGGAACAAGAGTACAACTGGTAAGCCTGGGAGGGGGAGCGACTTCTCATAGATTGATTGTTGATCTGAAAAAAATCATAAAAGCCTTCCGTTTGAAATACTGCCCACTAATTACTTTGACTCCAGCAAATATCAATTAGGTCCTTTCTATGTAAAAGACACCACTGGGTATCTAGGGAATCAAAGACAAGAAAGAAAACATCCCCTGCCCTCAGATAGCCTGTATTCTAAAGCAGAACGGGAGTGGAATGAAAGGATAAGCATATACATTATAAACAAATAAGTATATGCATTGTAGACTGAGGAGGGCGAAACATAATTTTACTTCCCCATTACTTAAACCTCCTTTAGGAAGTTTTTTTTTTTAATTCCTGTTTAGTTAATTTCAGGACAAGTATTCTTTCTCCCTACTGAGTAGATTGGATGCCAGTTTAGCCCTTGGTATAAGATTTCTTTAAATGTGTTTCACCAACAGCTGGAGGGATCAAGTGTTTCCTGTAGGCAGGAGCACATGAGCTGAGTCAGGAATGAAGCCAAGAAAATTTATGGTGGAAATGAGGAAAGAATTATGAGGGCCAATCTATGCAAAGGCAGAGGGGTGAGATGGGGTGGAATCCTGCATTCAAGGCATAGTAAGGAAGCCGTTTGGGGTTGGAATGTAGATTATGTGAAAGAAAGGGATGTTGAATTTAAGCCATTCCCTGCAACAGTTTGAATGAGGACCTTGTGTGGATTTTAGAAGTTTTTAGTTCATAGCTTTCAATGATTTTTAAATTCTCTCCACTTCATCTGTTTTTCAGGTCAGTTGTTTTTGCTATGAGGTACCTCACATTTTTTTTTCAGTTTTTTTGAGTCTTTGACTTTGTTTTAATATTTTTTGGATGTTTCATTGCATCATTAATTTCCATTTGGTTAATTCTAATTTTCAGGGAGTTTTTGTCTTGAGTAAAGCTTTTGTACTGTTTGTTCCATGCTGTGTATTCTCTTTTTTATGTCTTTCTTCCAAAACTCTCATTTCTTTTCCCATTTTTTCCTCTGCCACTCTCATTTGGCTTTTAAAATAGTTTTTCAACTGTTTTTATAACTGCATTTTTCTCTGAGGCTTACTTTTGGATGTTTTCAAGTCATTCTCTTCCTCTGGATTTGTGCTTCTCAGCCATAATAACTCTTTATGGTGAGATTTTTGTTTGTTTATTTTGTTTTTTCATTCTTCCAACCTCCTTCTTGACTTTGAACTTTGTTAGTGCTGGGCTCTGTGTACTCCTAGGGCAGTGTCTGGCCTGAGCTTCTGTCCTTTTAATATCCAGCTGTCTTTAAGGATCAGGCTGGAGGACCTGCATTTTTTTCAGTGCCCCTTAAATGTGATCCAAGATGAAATCTTTTCACTGCGTTTGAGTTTTACAAGTTCCTGACCCAGATTTGGGTCTTTTGGTGTCCTTGGTTGGCAGCTTCGGTAGACTGCTTCAGGACTCAGCCACAGACGCTAGCCTACTGGAAGACTCTGCAGTTTCTAAGTAACTGAACCACAGGTTCCCCCTGGTTATTCCAGTGCAGACTTCCAGCTGGGCTGCTGTGCTTCTGGGATCAGAGCCACACAGCTATTCTTTGTTTCTGAACTTGTTTCTTGTTCAGTACCCAGTTAAGTTCAGTAACCAGTTAAGGGTTAGAGACTAGGGAGGATGCATCCATATGGTAGCTCCCAGGATAGCTTCCCAGCTTTCCCTTCTTGTACATGCCATGAAAAGTACCTTTTCTGACTTGTTAGGGATATTCTCTCTTTTATAAGGGTATTGGGATATTGATTGGTAGGAAACAAGGTGTAACCTGTTACCTCAGCTTCCACATCTACGCTTGGGAATGTTTGAGGCCTGTAATTGGTAAGAGGAATAATAAGAATCAGAGGATCAGAATGTTCCCACATCTACTCAAGGTTGACTAATAAGGGGAATGTGGAATATCTTTCTCTGATCCCACTGCTGTGAAGCTGATGGACCCCATGTGGATACTATCTATGAAATTATAATTGAGGAGAATTCTGTCAATTTTAGGAATGAAAGAAAGCAAAAGAGAAAAAATTCTGTAGGCATATAGGATAGCAATCAGTGAGCATGGACATAAACCTTTCCAAAGAGGCTTGACTCTTTTGACTCTCTTTTGCCTGGCCATTGCTGTTGGGCTGCTGTCTCAAGTGAGAGCGTGTTTGTACATTTTCCCCTTGGAATTCTACATGTGAATACTACTGATTCTGTAGAGGAGCAAGGAATAAAGTTCTAGTACATAAAGATCCTAATATGGAGGAGGGAGAGGAAGACTTTATTTGCTAATGTAGTCATATATACATGCAAATGTGTTCTAAGAAGTAATGTCAGTACATTTGCATTTCCCAGGGCAAGGATGTCACTTGCAGTTACGAAATTCTGAAAATAAACTCTTCTGCATGTCATAAGGAACTACAAACCAGGCATTATGAAATAAATTTGTGTTAGTCATAATTTAACAGTGCCTGTAACAAATATGAAATAAGACTAGAAAGAATTCCATAATTCTGCCATGATATGTTTTTTGGAGACCATACTAACTTTCTACAGCTATTAGAGAAAAGAGGAAAAAAGTGCATGCCCATCACACATATATGCAGATGCCCAAATCCCTTTCAGACCTTCTCTTCCATGCCAATAAAAGTTGTGTTTCAAAAAACCTTTTTTTTAAAAAGCAGGTTTTTTTTAATTGTGTACATACTGCGTGCAAAACAAAAAGATAACTAGCCATATAATCCAGTCTATAGTTGGTACTAAGGGAGTGTAACCAGTTCCCCTCCCTTCAAGAAAAGGAACTGCATATAAAGACAGCATAGAAAACAGAACATGTTTTATTGTTTTGTTTTTTTACCTCCTCCTTGTTGTTTAAAGTTTTTTCAGGAACTTCAGCCATTTTATCCTTGTTTAGTTAGTTTCACTACAAGTATTTTTTCTCTCTATTGGGCAAATTGGGTGCCAGTTTAGTCCTTAATATAGTTGTTTTGGGGGCAGCCAGGTAGTGTGTTGGCTAGCACGACAGGCCTAGAGTCAGGGAGACTTGAGTTCAAATCTGACCCTGGGCAAGTCACTTAACTCTGTTTGCCTCAGTTTCCTCATCTGTAAAATGAGCTGGAGAAGGAAATGGCAAACCACTACAGTATCTCTGCCAAGAAACTCCCAAATAGGGTCATGAAGAATTGTACATGACTGAAATGACTGAACAACAGCAACAGTAAGATTTGTTATATGTTTCACAATTTTCAGAATAATTTTATTTGCATATGGTTTTTAATAACTGGAACTTAAATCCTTTCTCACCAACTTCCCCTACCCGGGAACCTATGGTATATGCCCCTGTATTGACTAATTATTAGATTATCTGAGGACAGTAATGAAGTCACTTATTAATTAATAATTATTAACATGTTCTTAGCATAAAATAAACTATGGTTGTTTACTTTTATTGAGCAGATATATTATCTTGGCTTCCATTGTTAGTTCCATGTGGGAAAATGACAGTCTTCAGCATACCTTTATATGGCTATGATTCATGATAGGAAAAAAGAGGATGTTCCTGTCAGTTTTTAGGATGTTGAATTGTTAGGATAGTAGTTCCTGTCTTCCTAAAAGAATAACTCAGGGAAAACACGCATTATACTTAAACTATAGTCTATTATACCTTTTTCAAATGCAGCATTTTAAATGACATCGCTTTTTCTCTAATCTTTTTAACTTGAAAGTCAGTTTAAAAGTAAGCTTTCCCAGAGCTTGCTGGTAATGCCAACTTCCTTTATTGGTGTCATTTGTTTGCCTGAGTCCCTATCTGCAGTCATTTATAGAAGTTTTGGTGGAGGTCAGAAGTATATTCTGAAATTGTGCTTTTCTAGGCTTCAAGTCACAATTCACTTTCTGTTCAATTAATGTAAGCTTCCCTCTCATATTCTCAAAGCATAGCTGGAACGGGGCTGTTGTCTGCCCGGTCCTTTGTGGGGGCAGGGGCTTATTCTCTTGGTGGCTCCAGAATGAGTCTGGATGGTTGCAAATCATGGAATACTTTGATTAGAGAAGAATCAAAATTGCAGATGACCCAGAGGCAATTTAAGATGCATGGTGGACTGAAGTAATCTATAACATATTATCAATAATGGCTTCTCTGGGAGAAGTCTTGTAAAAACATCATCATAAACATTCATAAACCTGCATGACAATCAGTAAACACTTATTAAGCCCCTACTAGGTGCCAGGCACTGTGTTAAGCCCTGGGAATGCAAAAAAAAAAAAATAAATAAAAGGCAAGATAGTCTCTGCCTTCAAGGAGCTTACAGTGTAATGGAGAAGACAGTATTCAAGCATATATACAGAGCAAGCTATGTACAGGATAAATAGGAAATAACTAACAGGCTACAAAAGTAAGTGGCCTGGCTAGACAGCAAGAGGAATAAAAGATGGTCAGCCCAAGTACAGCACTAGCATGCCTGACATGATGGACCAGAGGAAAGCCTCTTTACATTAGACACGCCTTCTGAGGAGTAAGGAAAGACCTGGGCAAGAACTGCACAGCATGAGAAGGGACATTATGTTCAGTTCTTTATACTTTGAGTGCCCACAGCAGGACATCAGTAATGGTGAGGGGGCCAGAAATTATGTCTTACGAAGATCAGTTAAAGGAACTGAGAAGATACAGTGGAGTTGGGGAGACATTAATCACTTAAAGTATTTCAAGAATTCCCATCTGGAAGGATTAGGCTTTATAGTCTTGGTTCCAGTGGGCAAAGGGAGAAACAATAACAGTGACAGAAAGTTTCAGAGAAGCAGATTTAGGTTAATTGTAAGGAAAAACTAGCAATTATAATTGTGTAGTAAGTACAGTGTTGTAAGAGGGATTTCTCTTCAGTTAAAGGTTAGATTAGATAACACTTGAGCTCAGGCCTGTACAACTTGTGGTTCTCCTGGCCCTTGCAGCAAGCCAAAGGATTTCGGGCAGCCCTTGAAAAATGTAGAGGAAAACATCCTTTATATGTAGAGGAAAGCCTGCCGCAAGTGACCCAAGAGCTATAAGTGGCCTGCCACAAGGTGTATAGGCCAGCTTTAAGGCATAAATGGAAGATCTGGTGTTTGTGTGTGTGTGTGTGTGTGTGTGTGTGTGTGTGTGTGTGTAGATAGATAGATATTCCATCCATACATATACATACATACAATTTTAAGAAAGTGGCAGAGGAGCTGGAGGCATAAGAGCCTGGCAGGAAGACCAGTGGAGAGGCTCATTGCAATGATCTAGGCCTATAGCTATATAGACCTATATAGTGAAAGGAAGAGAGTAAAAAAGATGCTATAGAAAAATAACTATCAAACCAAAGAAAAGAAATGCAAATTAAAGCTCTTTGTGAACAGAACTTGTAGTAATGAATAGGTCCTTCTAGTAGAGAAGGATATGGACTACCCTTACCTTCCTTTGCTGTTTTTTTATTTTGTTTCTCTTACATTTTCTTGATTCTTGTTTTTCTTGTTTGAACATTGAGGCAAAATGTGTTAAGTTCATCTTTAGTTTGTCCTTTGTTACTCATACATGGTATGTGAGAGAGGTTATTCTCTGGGTTGGGGTTTTGTTACATTATATAAGAGAGGCCTAGTCATACTTTTACATTAGTCTCTGGAAACCTAATGTTCATTTTCACTAGATTAAAACAAGTTTGAAGATAACTTGAGAAGAATGAGTCTGTAAGTAAACTGAGAAATCTAGTTTTTTGGAACTTGCTGTGAAGAAATATTGCCCTCTAGTGGAAAATTTCCTAGTCAGAATGTTGGCACTGAACTAAAAACAACTGAAACAGAAATACATAGTTTCAGTCATGCTTATCTTTTCTGGAAGACACGCATGAGATGAATACAGTGGGGCATGACTTCTGGCAAATGTGGTCCCTTCCTTTGATCTGGCTCAGTTTAGATTGGGTGGACATTGCCCTCTGAATCACCTTTCAGCCAAGTAAGTTAGATACTATTTCATCAGACCCTGGGCAGATCCTGCCTCATTCACTGCCAGTTTAGATACAATCATACAATCTGGTAACGAATGGAAGAACTGCCAAACTGATTCTCTTCCATCTGCTGAGAATCGCTCATCTATGTGTTTGGAGAGGGAGGGGGTGGCTGTATTTTGCTAAAGAAACAGCAAACCACAACCTAACAAATATTGGCTCAACTGCTGTTAACCAGCCTGAGATTTAGTTTCAAATCTGTAAAAATATTTTGCAATCCTGATTTATGGTTGTTTTTTAAAAAAAAAAAAACCACTCTAACAATGCCAAAAATCCCTTTACAAATATAATTATATATTTGGACTTCTCTTCTTTCTGTAAACTATTGCCCTATGTTCAGATGTTAACAACCTCTATGAAATACTCAGTTGCAGAAAGTCAGTCAGATTGAAAATGCAGTCACCTTTTTTTTCCTTTACAGCTTTAGCTTCAGCAAGTTTCTCTCTCTGTATTTCATTTTGATTATTTATGTAGTAGCACTAGATTTCTACAGGCATTTGCTATCTCTACTTCCTCTCCTCTCTTCAACCCTTCCCTACTTCCCTGTTTTCATTGAGGTCAGTGTCAAAATTCTAGTTACCAAGATTGTAAACCTAGGAGTCTACCATAACTCATCACTTTCCCTTAGCCCCCATATCTAGTCAGTTATCAATTTCTATAGATTCCACCTCCATAGAATATCTCATATCTCTCTACTCACGGGACTGCCTCCCTAGTTTAGACCCCTATCACCTCTTATCTTCACTTTTGCAATAGCTTTTTAATATATAAGAATCCTAAGTACAAAGTCACTTAATAGCGACCTTTATAAAAACTTGATCTTGGAAGTTTGTTCCAAAAGAAATGAGAAAATGCACTTCCCTCCCTTCGTTACAGATGTGGGAAGACTCTTGGTGTGGAACATTGCACATATCATCAGACTCAGCTGATGAACTCCTTTTTTCCTTTTGTTCTAGCAAGGCTTCTTAAACTTTTTCCATTTGCAATATACAGTGTAAGAAGTTCTGGAGAATAGATCTCTAGGTATGGGAGGGGATGTATAAAGTTAAAATAATGTGAAGTTAATATACAATGATAGCATATATTTATTTAAGAAAACTTAGTTTTGGGGTGGCTAGGTGGCGCAGTGAGTAAAAGTGCCAGTCCCAAATCAGGAGGACCCGAGTTCGGTTCTGGCCTCAGACACTTGACACCCACACAAAAAAACTAGCCATGTAACCTTGGGCAAGTTGCTTAACTCCAATTGCCCTCCAAAAGGCAAAAAAAGAAAAAAGAAAAGAAAACTTAGTTTGGAAAACAAAGTAAGAACACAGATTATGTAGAAATTGTTCCTCCTTGAGAAATTTTCTATCACAAAAAATTAATCTTTAGATCTAAGTCTCGTTTCTTAAGTGGAAATATTTTCAAAAGATGGAAATTACAGTAGGGCATTGTCTTGCTGCCAGCCTTCATTATATAGATGAGCCATGTCTGAACCTCCCTTAAGATATCCTTCCAAGGGGGAAAATCAATCTTTTCTTGGTCTATTTTCGAATAACATTTTAACTGAAATGGCTTTTTCAGTTAAAGTAAAAATGAGATATTTGATTTGAGTATTCAAATTGTTTCAACTCTATTGTTTGACAGACCGCCTTGATATCCGGGCAGCCCGAATTCTTCTAGATAATGACCATTATGCCATGGACAAGCTGAAGAAAAGAGTTCTGGAATACTTAGCTGTTAGGCAGCTGAAGAACAACCTGAAGGGCCCAATTCTATGCTTTGTTGGCCCCCCTGGAGTTGGCAAAACAAGTGTTGGAAGATCAGTAGCAAAGACCTTGGGTCGAGAATTTCACAGGATTGCACTGGGAGGTGTATGTGATCAGTCGGACATTCGAGGACACAGGTATTTCTCTTAGTTCACTCTTCAGCTCTCATCTGGCTTTTTTTTCAAGTTATTTTAATTGAGGCAGAAAAAAAAAAGCACTGCTTTCAGGATCCCCAGTTTGTTAATATGCCATTTCTTGAGCTCACTGCCTTTATAGCCTTGTAATCAAATTATCCTCGAAAGATGGTTTTGGTAATGTTTCCGCTTGGTTGGAGGACAGACTCACCAATCATCTTCGCGTTCCAGTTGAGTAAAAAGAACAAGTTCTTTGGGAGTGGAAATGACATTCTCTTTATGACTCATTAGTCCAGGGACCACCAACACATTTTGCTTTGGATCGAGGTACCTCCTGAAATTTAGGAACATAAGAATTTTTCTGTTCTTAAGGTTTTGTGTTTTTCAGGGTAGCACAAAACTCGCCAACCAAAAAACCTTTCTCCTGTACTACCATTTAATGATAGAAGTGACAACTTTTCTTTTAAACTCTTATGGACATTTATTGCATACATAATGGCATTCTAATGTCAGATAACAAATATACTCTACAATTCCATTATTTTGCATTTGGCCAAGTAGTCATGCACAAATTAAGTATCCTTTGCACAAATATTTCCTCATAAAAATTAATAAAACAACACAGGGGTGGCAGCATAGTTTTATGGATAAAAGGCTGCATAAAGTCAAATCTGAGTTCAGGGCCTACCTCTAACACATACTGACTGTGAGACTATGGCCAAGCCCCTTGGCTGCTTATTCAGCAGCTCTCCAAGGCCCTAACATGCAGTTATAGTGGTGATCTATATTAATGGAGGGAGTTTCCACACCAGGAGTGCCCCTACACAAATGTAATCACAAGCCTGACACTCCCCCACCCCCCAAAAAAGTCTGCCTCCTTATTCCCTCTGTCTCCTCCTTTAGTTTCTGTGATTTGACCCCTTCAAACTCTTCTTTTTCTCTAATTTCATCTTATAGCATCTCCCTTTTAACTCATCCTTATCCCACACTTCCAACTCATTCCATACCTCATGGTCTGTACTACTTCATTCATGGGATGGTGACAAAGGAGGAGCAGACTGGGGTGGTTGCTTGGAGGGCAAGAAAATTCTATGTCTGGGGCTTCCATTCCTGGACTTCCTTCTAAGGCTCAGCTCCATAGCACCATGACAATTGAAAAGGAATCCTCAGTGTGTTCGATTTATCAAGAATATCTTCTACACTGAGGAAATCCCATTGAACAACTAACATTAATTTATGATCTTTACAATTAAAAAAGAAAACTATCGTGGGAGTCTTTTTTGTGTTTACTTCAATTTTTTAAATGACTTTCACTTTGGGCTTGGGTTTTTTTTGTTTGTTTGTTTAAACTCCAAAATGGAGAAGAGTTAGTTTGGTACATAAAATGCAAATTGTAGAAAGGCTTATCTGCGAACCTCTGTGACATCTTTGCTATAAGAGCAAACAAATAATTTATTTTGATCATAAGAAGTATTTCTCAATAATAGCTGACATTGTCATAGCCCTTTATTGCTGCCTATGAAACTCCCTTGCTCTAACACTGGCTTCTGCATTACTCATTCTTTAGATTAAAAAAAATGTTATGGCAAAGTGTGAACGTCTACACCATAAAGTTAAGAGGTCTCTATCATAGTTTAACTGTCAGAGAGATCTGTGGGTTATACTATCAGCACTCTGCAAGCAAAGTATTTGAAAAGTAGAAGGCAGTCTCCAAACTAGAATGCCTTATTTTATGTGTATTTCATTTTCCAAATAATAGAAGTTGCCTTATCCAAGTAGATAACTGATGACATTTTTCACTTACTAGTTTGAATGGGAAAGGGCAAAGAACTCTTCCCTCAAATCCTGGTTTAGGTACCACTTTCTAAAGGAAGATTTTCTTGACTCTTCTCCCCCTCTCCACATTTCCCCCACCTCACCCCCATTGCTAGGGCCATTCTTCCCTTGTGTTTATTTTCTAATTATTGTGCACCTACTTAGAGATGTATATATTTATCCCCCTGATAGCTTGTATGTTCCTTGAGGGAAAGATACATTTCATTTTCATCTTTGGATACCCAGTGCCAAGCATCGTACCTGATACATAGTAGGCTTTTAATAAATACCTGTTGATTGGTTGTTCAGGTAAAACTTCCCACATGTTAAAAAAAGAGAAGAATTTTACTGAACTAGGAGCCTTCACAGATGGCTAATAAGTTCATTCTCTTTAGATAATTCCTGTGATTTTTCAGATGCTTTTTACTCAGTCAAGGGTTTATGTTTTTAGTTGTTTTTGTTTCAATTCCTACATAAGCCACTAGAGGCTGTTGTTTGCTTCCACAAGGAAGCAAAAGGGCACAGAAACCACTTCGGCAGAAGTACTTAATTCTAGGACTTGATGTGCCTCTATCCACAGTTATCCAAAGTAGAAAACAATTTCTGATCCCATGATTTGAAGATCTAGAATAAAAGCAACTCAGAATTCATTTTTCCTCCTTCCCAGCAAGGTGAGAGTGGTGGCAGTGGTAGTGAGATCCTGAATATGAAGTTGGGGGAGATGACTAGCCATGTGGGATCACATTTTACCAGATCTTATACTTCTGCTTTTCTCAGTTCCTTCCACACTGAATGGTAAAAGTGTTGAGCATTTTTCAGCACAGACCCTAAATAGGATGAGCTAAAAATTAGAAACTTATCT
Source organism: Petaurus breviceps papuanus (assembly GCF_028583685.1). Classification (NCBI taxonomy): domain Eukaryota; kingdom Metazoa; phylum Chordata; class Mammalia; order Diprotodontia; family Petauridae; genus Petaurus; species Petaurus breviceps. The sequence goes on along the minus strand of NW_027185754.1, from coordinate 10,174,478 downwards.
TTTTTTTTCTTTTAATTTTTTTTTAACAATTGAAATTTCTAAAGCACATCACGCTTCAAAATATTTATTTCTTACTGAGTGCCAAGACCATGAAAAATAGGAATTTTTGTGGGAAGGCTTGAAAAATATCTCCCAACAATGACACTTATGCCCATTGCTTCAGATATAAGCTCTTCAAAGTGAAATCTTTGAAAAGAGACAAGCCATATATTGGTAAAGATGGAAAAATAGACAAAATTAATATTTGAATTCCAATTTACTTGCCTTTATCCAAATAAAAATGATATCATTCTTTTCCTAAGATCAAAACTTAAGCCACAGCCATATATTTGGGAGGTAGGCCCATGCGGTGGACTGCCAAGAGCCCAGATTTGGTGTCAGAGGTGTCTGGCTCCATCTCTGCCACACTGATTATATGACCTTGAGCAAGTCATTAAATGTTGTTGGGCCTCAACTTCCTCTGTGAAACTAAGTGGGACCAGATTCCCAGCCTTTGGACACTGTGAGCTTTATTATTCGTCTGCTACCTCAATGACTAATGATCTCCCACCACCTATATTTTTCCCTATCCCTTTATTAATCAGTCACCAGTCACATAGGAACCAACCGTCTCCAACCCCAGCCACTGATTTACTTGTCCTAGTGATCTTCGGCTTCCCCTGTATTCTCTAGAATTCCCTTTTACGACTCCTTCACTTAGCTCCCTCCCCTTTCAAAAATTATTTGGCAAGAGGCATAAAACCTACATTCTTTTCTAGCTTTGAATAGATTGCTTTTCTCTTGAGTGGCTCCACTGCCTACGGTAAACAAAGACTTAAATGAGATCATAAAATGACTTTTTTTCCCTCTTGCATTTGAAGAGGATACGGGTGAGGGGGAACAGTGCATGTCCAAAAAAAGTATACCATTGGGCTAAAATATTTGCTTTTTAAATTTTTAAATGTAATTTTATATTTTTTCAGTTAACAAAAATCTATTTTCTCTCACATACACCTCTGTTTTTCTTCTCCTCCCCCCTCCACTTTGGAATAAAGAAAAACGAAACTGTTATAATGAACATGATAATCAAAAAAAAACACAACTAAACCAAATCCTCTTACTTTGCACCTAGAGACCAATACCTCTCTCTCAGGAAGTGGGTAGCATGTTTCATCATAAGTCATCTGGAGTTGTGGTTGATCACTACATTAATCAGTGTTCTTAGGTCTTTCAGAGTTGTTTGTCTTTACAATGTTGTTTTTGGATAAATTGTTCTGTTTCTACTTACTTTACTCTGCATCAGTTCATATTAGTCTTACAGGGTATCTCTTAAACTATCTCCTTCATCATTTCTTATACACAGTACTATTCCATTACATTCAGATATCATAATTTGGTCAATCACCCAACTGATGGATACCCCTTAGTTCTCACTTCTTTGTCTCCATGAAAAAAAAAGCTGTTAGAAAGAGTTTCATGTATATGGAGGCTAAAATATTTGCTTAAAACATCATATCTCTTATCTCTAAGAAACAAGTAGAAAAACTGGAATTTTTACCACTTAAAAGACTCTTTGGATTTAGCATCCACCAGCTATTCATTTTTTAATAAATAAATGATGGTTATGTCATAGCTGGTGGATGCCATTAACAATGTTGTCTGTTCCTTTGCCCCTGGAGCGTATTGCTTGTATACTTCCTAAAGTACAGAAGTCTTTTAGAATGTTTGATTTGAAAGAATTTTATTTGAAGACAGCAGAAAATATATAAACATACATATTTGCAGCTCTCAATTTTGTCACTGTATCTTCCAGAGAAGAAAGTAGTACATCTGTTATATTGCAGCATGGCCATGGGTTGAGACTTGGGGGCACGTTTGGTTCCATGTGACAACCCAAAAAAATGCATTTTGGAAACACCCATATCTTGTTAGTTGAGCACTGGTCATGTGCTTGTTATTGGCATTCGTGTGAATTCTTGTTTTTCCTTAGCCTATGTGTAGCTACTACTGTTCTGCTGTCTTAAAATAGCCAGAGAAAAACAGAGCTGCTTTATCAAGCATCTCCCAGCTCTCTAAAATACATTACATTGACTTTCATCACTTACCTTTCTCTTACTCAGAATTTCATCTCTATCCATTTAGCCCAGATATCTATTGGAAGATTGTATAGCCAGTTGGATATGGTTTAAAAAAAAATCAAACCCTCTCCAATATTTCATGATTTGGGGGTAGGGGGAAAAAGAAAAGGTCTGTATTTTTCTTGGTTTTCAGTTGTCTAGCATTGGTAGTGTTTTTACATTAATAATATTTTTGTGCCCATTTCTTTCAAGTGGTTGATTAGCTTACTGATGGTGGTGTATAGGAGGGAAGGCTTTGTATTCCCCAGTCTAACAAGTCAAATCAGTAGACATTTATTAAGCACCTACTATGTGTTATAAACTCTGTACTAAGCCCTGAGTGTACAAAGAAAAACAAAAGACAGTCTTTTTTTTTTTCCTGGAGCTCACAGTCTTTTACTGGGGGGAGACAGCATGCAAACAGCTACTTTCAAACAAAATATATGCAAGATAAACCAGAAATCATCCACAAAGGGAAGGCACTAGTATTATGGAGGATCAGGAAAGGTTTCTTATAGAAGAAGATATTTTAACTGGGTTTTGAGGAAAGCCAGGAGGTGGAAATGAGGAAGAGAGTATTCCAGGCTTTTGGGAAACAGCCAGTGAAAAATGCACAGATGCTGGAGATTGAGCATCATGTTTAAGGAACAGCAAGGAGGCCAGTGGCACTGGATCGTGAAGGGCCTCCTTTTTTTTTTTTCCCAGTAAAATATCAAGCAAGGATCTCCTTAAACTTAGTCAGCTCTTCATAAATGTTTGCATACTTGGTCAGCAAGAGCCCTTTAATTGAACATAAGCTTAAAAAACTATCAATGGAACACACGGAACTTACTGAAAATAAAGGTGTAAAGGTTCATAGTATTTAATATGTACTGTCTCATTAGATATTCACAATAGCAGAATAAGGCAGCATGAGGAGGAGAAGCTAGAGACTTGACCTGGGAGTTAGGAAGATGTGGGTCCGGGTTCTGCCTCTGACATACTAGCTTTGTTGCCTTAACTTCTCAGGTTAAATCCCCCTAAGCCCCCAAAGCTCTAAGGCTATTAGAGAGCAGTTGCAGTTTTGCATTCGTAGAGTTTTCTTACCATGAGTTACCTACTCGAAGGAAATCACAAATTTGTTTTTTTAATTGAACGTGAAATGCAAATAAGTAGATGTTTTATTCCTTATAGGTGTCTTGGGGTTATAGTTTGATAGTCATTAGCAGTGGCCTAAAACCAGAAAGCATTTTTAAAGATACTAGTACTAGTACTTTGATAGACTTAGCTCTTCTTAGCAATGCAAGGATCTAAGACAACTCCAAAAGGCTCATGATGGAAAATGGTATCCACATCCAGAGAAAGAATTATGAAGTCTGAAAGCAGGTAGAAACATAATATTTGCTTTCCCAGATACTAGTACTAGAAGGTATTTTGAAGATACTAGTACTAGAGCAGATGGTAAAATCCTTACTTGATCTTTGGGGGGTTATAAATGGTTAGCTCTTAATTTGACACTAACTAGTCTGACACTTTAGAACTGTAGTTATTTCTAGAAAGCATAAAGTAAACTGTTTGGAAAAATGATAAACCTTTAATTCAAGCTAAAATTCTTGGCAATGAAGATAGGCTTGTTTATCACATATTATATATATATATATATATATAATTTGAGTAGTTCTTAGGTACTCTACCAGTGAAGTGTCATGTATGGATGAATGCTATGAGAGTATAAACAGATACTGTTCTCATCAGTGTCTTTAAGCTAGTTATTTCAGTAGAAGATTTCAAAGCAGGAATTCTTCACCCTTTTTGTCATGGATCTCTTTGGCAGTGTGGTGAAGCCTTCTCAGAATGATGTCTTTAAATGTATAAAATAAAATACATTGGATTACAAATGAAACTAGTTAAACTGAAATACTATTATAGAATATTTTAAAAATAAGTTCATGGATGTCAGGTTAAGAATTGATCTAGTATAACAAATCATATGAGACAAAACTTTTTTTTTTTAAGTTTACAACATTCAGTTCTATAAACTTTTGGGTTCCAAATTTTCTCCTCCTCCTTCCCCTTCACCCTCCCCAATATGGCATGCAATCTCATATAAGCTCTACATATACATTCACATTAAGCATATTTTCACATTAGTCATGTTGCAAAGAAGAATTACAACCCATGGAATGAACTATGAGAAAGAAGAAATAAAATGAAACAAAAAAGAGATAGAGCATATAGTATGGGAGAGCAAATAGTATGTTTCTACCTGCTTTCAGGCTTCATAATTCTTTCTCTGGATGTGGATAGCATTTTCCATCATGAGCCTTTTGGAGCTGTCTTAGAGCCTCGCATTGCTGAAAAGAGCTAAGTATCCAAGTTAATTATCCCACAATGTGGCTGTAAATGTTCAGTGTTCTACTGATTCCACTGCCCTCAGTCAGCATCAGTTCATATAAGTCTTTCCAGGTTTTTTCTGAAATCTGCCTACTCATCATTTCTTATACCACAACTTGTTCAGCCATTCCCCAATTGATGGGCACCCCCTCAGTTTCCAGTTCTTTGCCACCACAAAAAGAGCTGCTATAAATATTTTTATACATGTATGTTCTTTTCCCATTTGTATGACCTCTTTGGTATACAGCCCTAGAAGTGGTATTGCAGGGTCAAAGGGCATGCAGTTTTATAGCCCTTTGGGCAGAGACAAAACTTTAGCAGTTTTTATTTTGTCTTTTCTCCTGGATACTTTGTCGCATTCATTGGGGCTGTGTTATGCAATGTTCAAAACAGACTGGTCCTGGTCTTGCTTTTAAGGTGTTTACACTTTAGCAATTAATAGCAAACATTACAGAAATGAAATATATGTGGTACTTCTGGCTATAGGTAAATTTTACCTGACTTTCTTTTTCTGGGAAGGAAAGAAATAAACAAATGTTTTAAGTACTAATGTGCCAAGCACTTTGCTAAGTGCTTTACAAATATTACCTCATCTGATCCTCACAATGATGTTGGAAGGTGAGTGTTATTATTATCCTCAACTTGACAGTTGAAGAAACTGAGATATACAGATGTTAAATGATTTGTTCAGGGTCACCCAGCTAGCTAGTGCCATATTTGAACTCACCTAGCCACCTCAAAATATCTTATTTGCCAAATAATAACTAGCTGATTTTTTTGGTGTTTGTTGTGAAATTTGTTAGTAATTTGCAAACATATATATCTGTTGCTACATTTTTCAAAATCTTAGTGTCATTCTAGCTCTTCTGTCTTATATATGTTTTACATTTAGTAGAATTGAATTATATAGATATATATTCTGACTAGAGACCAGATTGGATCACAAAACATGTTCAAATGAAATCCATATACAGAAACAACAAATCTTCCTGTTTGAGTAGTACTCTTCAGAAGTTATTGATCACTCCCCTATCAGTTGGAAAAAAGCCCTTTTGAGCAAAGACTTCCAATATATGCATATTTATAAATTATATTCCTGTGTTAACATACATTACATTAATGTACATTATAAAACATACAAAAATAGAAATTAAAAAGGACGATAAAATGTACAGTATTTCTTTTCAAAATGTATTAATGACACTAAAACCTTTTTCCTTTCACTAAAGATATTGTTAATAATCTGTTTACTAAGAACACTAAGATTGGATATGCTTCACTGTTTTTTAAAATCTGGCATTTAACACTATGATAACACAATTCAGAGGTCTGGTTCAAAGTCCATTTCAGTACTTGGTTTTAATGGTTGATCTCACTGAAGAGGCTGCCTTGCTAAGCTACACAGACCAACAAGGACAAAAGTCTGTCACTGGCTGCACTCGTTGAATCCTGCTGTTCATTTTTCAGGGCCATATTCCAAGACAAAGATTTTTATTTAAATTCAGATAGCAGATTTCCATCTTCCTTGATGTCAGTTGTATTGTATTTTTTTAAATAAATAGATTCAAAAACAATGTGTGCAAACAAGTATATACAGGATGAATTAGAAATAATGAGCAGAGGGAAGGCTTTAAAATTGAGAGATCAGGAAAGATTTCATGTAGGAGATGGGGTTTTAAGTGGAACTTGAAAGAAGCCAGAGAAGCTGGGAGGCAGAGATGAGGAGGGAGAGCATTCCAGGGATGGAAACAGGCAGCAAAAATGTTTGGTAATTGATGTAGCTGAAAGGGCCCTGCACATGGCATCAGAAAACCTATGTTCAACTCTTAGTTCTGATGCATTGCTACCAGTATATTACTGGGCATTTCACTTCATAGCTTTATTTTTTAGTTTATTCACCTCTAACATGAGGACTAGATAATTTTTGAGGTCATCAGAAGTGCCCTGCTCCAAATCCGACATAGTATTAATCAAAATCTTGTTTTCTTATAGCTTTTCAAGCAGTTCTAATGCATCTCGTTATCTCTTCATTCTAGAATTCAATGTAGTATTTTTTGTCTTGCCATTTGAATGTCATTAAATGTCTTGCTGAAATCCCAATTTACTACATCTATGACATTTTTCTTACTGCTTTATCAGCCTTATAATACTCACAAAAATGAAATTATTTTGGCATGCCTTGATATAAGCAGTCACTACCCTTTCTGAGTACTTGTAAATGATCACTAAAACATTTAGTTCTTTGCTGGCAATTAGCACTCAACTTAGATATCAGTAGTTATAAAGTCCTAGATTCCCAGCTTTGAAAACTAGGAGATTTTCCCATCTCTACCTGTTCTTCAGGCATTTTGTAATTTTTCCTATTCTTCAAGTTTCCTTAAGGAGTACTAACAGTAGTTTGGTGATCAAACCTGTAAAGTCATTCAGCCTCCTCCCAAGTAATTTATGTATTCCTGGAGACAGACTCACCAAAGTTAGATATATACTTTCTATCTATACATTGACCTTGGACTTCAGTTCTTTCTCAACCATAGAGAATCTCATTCTCCTAATAGATAGAGAAGATGGAAGTAAATAGCTGAATAATTTCAGCTTTCTGTTAAGTCATCTCAAATACTGATATAGAGTATAAAAGAAAACTGGGAATTTAAAGCCTCATGTAAAAATTTAAAAAAGAAAATGTTTGGTATTGGGAGGTGGAATGTCTTATTCAAGAACCAATGAGGAAGCCAGTGTTACTGGATTGCTGAATACATGGGGGCAATGTGAGATGTCAGAAGACTGAAAAGGAGGGGGCAGGGTGGTAGACCAGGTTATGAAGGTCTTGAACACCAAAGAGGATTTTATATTTGATCCTGCAGATGATGGGGAAACATTAGAATTTATTGGATGGAGTGATGTGGTCAGACCTTCACTTTAGAAGGACCACTTTGACAATCAGAAAATGTCAGTCTGCATATTAAATATTAATAAAACTTTTTCCTTATTTTAACATAAAGAGCAAATGTTCTAATTTTCTTCCCATATTTCAGTGGACCATCTTTCCCACCCTACTTTGGAGGCACTGGAGAGTATCTTCAAATAAGTGCAAAGTCCTTTGTCTCCTAATAACGAGGAAAAAAAATGTGTTAACACTTAACATATGTAACTATGTTAACACTTAACATAGAGTAGAATTCTTTTTAAGTGCAGTCCAGATTTCTGATTTCATTGACCTGAAGGAGCTGCTATACTACCCAAAGATGTACAATTAACTACATATGAGAATCCCATGACTCATTTCAGCTCACTACTTTTAAAAATAAACACAGATTAGACCTAGAAGGGACCTTAATTTGCTCATCGGTAGAACAAAAGGAGCTGGACCAGAATTCTGAGGTTGTGAGAGGTGACGTGATTTGACCAAATATCCTTTTGTAAGCTGTTTTGCTATGGAAAATGAGAAAAACTAGACTAGCAAGTATCTTATTTTGCTCAGTACTGGACCTAAGCTAGCAGGGATTTGGTCTGAGTCAGGTCCAGTTTGTTGTCACAAAGGTTAGTGGCAAAACCAGAAGTGTCCCCAGGTCCTCCAGGACCAAATCCAGTAGTCTTTCCAGGTCACCACATTATCTACTTCATAGTGCTTTTGGTAAACCGAACCATCACGTAATGGTTATCTTTTCTATAAAACTCTGGACTTATATAAGACTACTGACTCATCTTCAACACATTCTCAGCTGCTGTTTTTCTGAGGATGGATTGACAATTTCCCTACTTTCAAGATTGGTGGTGTACATTTGTGAAAGTAACAAACTGGAATTAGAAATATATTTAATGCCTGTAGAACATTAAGTGCTTGTTGGAGTCCTAAAATATTTATAGGAGCTTGCCCAGTTTGAATAATGCTGAGATTGGGGCTGATTTCTGTTCCTTATTCAAGAAGCCACAGATCCCCCTTGAAGTAGTCGTGAGAGATATGTTCCAGAACCTCTAAAGGGGTATAAAGGAGGCATTAATGAAGTGAGACTAACACCCTCTCCTATAAAACATCCTTTTGTGCCCCTGTAATAAGAGTGGTTGAAATGTACTTTGGGCATGACATGTATTTGATCTGTTGAAACTTGGTGTGAAGGCTACACTCAAGGACCTAGAAGGCAACATGTGGCCTTGAGGCTGCAGGTTACCTGCGCCTGGTAGAGTCACAGTTTTAATAAGCAACTAAAGCAGGATTTGAACTCAGGTCTTCCTGACATCCATCCCAGCACTCTTCTCATCATACCACCTAACTACCTTATGAATGTCTTGGGCAGAGCTACAGAAGAGGGAGAACACAAGGCCCAGTTAAGAATAGTGTGTTGGATCTGTGTAAAATAAAACTGCATATTAAAGTTTTTAATGAGGTAAATTGGGGTCATGTTATGACAGGGCTTGATTGTCAAATGAGTTTGCACTTTATTCTGTAGGTGGTAGGGGGTTACTGAAAAATTGTGACTACATAGATTGGCATTATAGTGGTGGGGTATGTGTGTGTGATGCATCTCACTATAGTGTGAATATGCTATATAGTGTAGTGAGAGGTGTGTGTAAATGCATCTCATTATAGTGCCTATATGTCCATATACATATATGTATGTGTGTGTTTAATGTTTAATAACCATTTCTGCAAGAAGGAAAGCTGTAAAATCCTGAGTTTTCTCCACATAGACATTAAACTGGCACAAAACAGTTTTAGAAGGCTGCCCATCAAAAACTTCAAAAAAAGAAGAATATTATTACTTTGCAAATAAGTGACCTTTAAAGGAAGTGAGATGTAAATGCTTTTTATTTTTCTATAGCTGTCTCATGATAATCATATTCCATGTTCACATAATACTTTTAAGATTTATTAAGTGATTTCATTATAACACAATAAGGTAGGTTCTGTCAGTAGTAGCATCTCCATTTTATTAATGAGGAAACTGAGATTCACATTGTTCAAGGAACCTGCGTGCTGCATGCGACTAGTAAGTCATAGAATGGAAATTGAAGCCAGGTCCTCCATCACCAAAATCAAGTGTTTTTTCCATCTTTGCCCTACTTTGCTATTGTTCTTCATTTGTGCCCAACTCTTCGTGACCCTTTTGGGTTCAGGTTTTGTTTTGTTTTTTGGTAAAAGATAATGGAGTGGTTTGCCATTTCCTTCTCCAGCCCATTTTACAGATGAGAAAACTGAAGTAAATATGGTTAAGTGACTTGCCCAACTCAGAAGTATCTCAAGAGGCCAGTTTTGAACTCAGGTCTTCCTGACTCCAGGCCCAGCACTTTTATCCACTGTACCAACTAGCTACCCTTCCCCTACTACCTCTAGAGAAATAAACTTTTAAGCAAATGATTATGAAGACCTCACTTTTCTATACATCTTCCATTTTCCCATATTACTGTAAACATGAATTTGCCCCTCCTTTACCCTGATTGGACAATCTTTACAGCATTTGATTCCGTACACTTGTCCACCTTTTCTGGCTGTGGAAGCATCTGCACAGTGTCATCCTTTCCCAAGTCACACTGTTTCCCCTGACTGACTTCTTACAGGTCATGTGATAAACAGTGTTTGGTTCTGCTTTGTGTCCCTCAGGAGATGGCTGCCGCCCTTCCTGCATTGTGGAGCAGTCTCTTCGGAGCAGTCGGCGTCTTCTACTCTTTTAGCAACAATGTTTGGTTTGGATGTGACTCTAGGCTATAAGAATGTTGTGAAAGTTAGCAAACTGTCACTTTAAAAGTTTGTCCAGCTCTCTGATTTCACAAATGTAGGGCATTTCTGTTTTCCTGCTTCTGCTTCCACTTGCCTATTACTTAGAATCTTAGAGAGGTACCTAAGGCGTGTACATGGTCAGTCATACAGGAGGTATATGGCAGAGGCAGGCCACCCCCACTATTGACTGTCTGTACCTCCTCTCAAGTCTTTTCTTTGCTTTGTTAAAAGGGTACTCTCTTAAATTTTAATAAGTTTATTCATATTTCTTGTTATATCTGTGAAGATAATAAAGATGGCTCTTTTCCAAAAGTGACCAAATAGTCCATAGTATTTTAATGTTCATTGATGATTCTGGCTGTATTTGGATGTATCAAGTAGTGCATATAGGTAGAAATGGTAGTTTTATTAAGCAGGTCAGAATTGGTAACGTTTGGACCTTTGATTGGCCCCCATATCTTATCAGTATGTTACAAATGTTTATCAGATCAGCATACAATAATCATTCAAAATGAAAATTTTGGAATTGTGCATTTTCAGTAATTCACAGTTAAACTAATTCTACCTCTTGAAGCAGTCCTGACCTGCTCACTGAATTTTAAGGGACTTTACTAGAGAAACACCATCTTCCAGTACGCACTGGCAACTGTTCAGTATCTTGTAGTCCTAAAAAGTTACTTGGGGCTCTAAAAAGTTAAAGTAAGTTACCTAAGGCCACACAGTCATTATGTGTCAGAGTGAACCTGGGTCATTCTGACTCCTCTTGGTAATAAAATTGAATTTTTATAGGCACAGCTATCTTCTTAAGGAACTGAGAAAAAGTTCTTGGGGGCCACTGGAAAAAAAAAAGCCTAAGTATTACATTTTTTGATTACTTAGGATTTGAGAAACGTCCCAGATGGCAATTAAGATTAATAACAGCATGGGGGCGGCTAGGTGGCACAGTGAGTAGAGCACTGGCCCTGGAGTCAGGAGGACCTGGGTTTGGAACCGGCCTCAGACACTTGACACATACACACAAAAAAAATCTAGCCGTGTGACCTTGGGCAAGTCAACCCCAATTGCCCTACCCTCCCCCCTCCAAAAAGCAAAAACAAAACCAGAAAAAGATTAATAACAGCAAAGTAAAGGTGTGGTTTTTTGTTCATTTTACTGAGTGTTGAAACTGAAGTTTAACATTTGACTGTGAACAAGACAACCAATAGCTCTATCCACTTTTGGAGAACTAGGTTTTACACCTTTGAGGACATTGAGAAAAAACCTCAAACTGAAAAATTGGATCATAGAATTTAAAATCTGAAAAGCCCTTAGAAACCATCTAGTTCATACCCAAAGGGCTATAAAAATATGCATACCCTTTGACCCTGCAATACCACTCCTAGGGCTGTACCCCAAAGAGATCATAAAAATGGGAAAAGGACTCAGGTTTACAAAAATATTTAGAGCTGCTCTTTTTGTGGTGGTCCAGAACTGGAAATTGAGGGGATGCCCATCAGTTGGGGAATGGCTGAACAAGTTGTGGTATATGAATGTGATGAAATACTGTTGTGCTATGAGAAATGATTGTAATGGTAATGGAAATCTGAAGATCTTCCCTGCCCCTTGGCCCTTAAACCTTTGGTAGGCTTAAGTGAATCTGAGAATCTTCCCTAATTTGAAAGTAGACTCTGCTCCCTAATAGGCTGAATGTGGTCACATGGAGCCTGTGATGGGAGGCTTGTTTTTCAGGAATGCCCACACCTTGTTACTTTGTGACTGGGCAGTGGGTCAAGAGGGTTGTGACATTCTCTGATCCAGGAGAAGGCTGTATAATCGCTGATGTCAGGTTTTGCTTTGGGGCTCACTTTGGGAAGAATTATGTGATTTGGCCAGATGAGACTCTGGGCAGGCATTGAGCCCCCTGGCTTTGAAAACCCAGATGTTGGTGCTTCCCTCTCTGGTAACTGACTAGGTATGGATGTAATGGTCAGGCAGCCAGAAGCCTGTCTGCTTAATTGTGTTATTTTCTGTTTTAACTTCTGTTTGTATTCTCTGAAGTTCAGGGTGCTGACTTTTCCCTCTGAACTAGGTAAATGATACATGTTTGATTGATTAAAGTAAGATTGTTAACCCACTTTGAGTTGCTTTCCTTTAGAAATGCAGATCTAAGAACCTGTACTTGCAGCCATCCTAGGTATGTTAGGGTGCTTGCTGCTACAATGATGAACAGGCAGACTTAAAAAAATTCTAGAAAGACTTACATGAACTGATGCTGAGTGAAGTGAACAGATCCAGGAGAGCATTGTACACAGTAACAGCCACAGTGTGCGATGACTCATTTTGATAGACTTAGCCTTCCTCAGCAATGCAAGGACCTAAAATAATTCCAAAGGACTCAGGATGGTAAATGCCATCCACATCCAGAGAGAGAACTGTGGAATCAGTTTGCAGAGCGAAGCAGACTATTTTCTTTTTTATTTTATTTTTTCTTTCTTATAGTCTCTCCCATTTGTTATAATTCTTCTGTGCAACATGACTAATGGGAAAATGTGTTTAATAGGAATGTATGTGGAGAGTCATATTCTATTGCATGCCCTCTTGGGGAGGGGAGGAGAAAATTTAAAGCTTATGGAAATGAATGTTGAAAACTAAAAATAACTTAATAAAATTTTTAAAAAAAGAAATCATCTAGTTTATTCAGGTTCAGTCAAGAAATCATCAAGATGAGGAAACTGAGACCCAAAGATGTTAAGTGACTTACCCAGGATTATATAGCTAAGAAGTAAATTTTTATATGATGATTTAAGATTTACAAAACTTATTACAAATATTTTTCAGTCATTTTCAGTGGTGTCCTACTCTCTGTGACCCTGTTTGGGGCTTTCTTGGCAGAGAGTAGAGAGATTTGCCATCTCCTTCTCCAGTTCCTTTTTTTTTTTTTTTTAAAGCAATAGGGGTTAAGTAACTTGCTCAAGGTTACACGGCCAGTGCTGAGTATCTGAGCCCGGATTTGATCCAGGTCATCCCGACACTGGAGCCAGTGCTCTTACTCACTGAGCCACCTGGCCGCCCCTTCCAGTTCCTTTTATTTATGAGGAAACTGAGGCAAATAGGGTTAAGTGACTTGTTCAGGGTCACACAGCTGGTTAGTGTCAAAGGCCAAATTCGAAGTCAGGAAGATGCATCTTCCCTGACTTCAGGTCCTGAACTCTTATCTACTGTGCCACCTACCTGACCCAAATATTACTTCATTTAAACTTTATAACCACCCTGAGAAGGAGGCTCTTAAGATCCCCATTTTGCATTTAAGGAAATTGAGGCAGATGGAGGTTAAGTGACTTGCCCAGAGCCACACAATCAGTAAGGAAATGAGGCCAAATTTGAACTCAGATCTTACTGACTGCAGTTCCGGTGTCCTGTCTTCTGTGCCACAGTGTCTCCACAGCTGCTTAGTCAAAGAAGCCAGTATTTAAACCCCTATTTTCTAACTAGGGACTTGCTGTTCCTGACACTGAAGGAGATTTAAGACTATGTTTGATAATACCATGTGAGCTCCTTTCAGTAGAACATGAGCTTCTTGGGAGTAAGTACTATTTCGTTCATCATATTTGGATCTCCAGAGCCTATTATATCATACCTAGTATGTAGTAGGCTCTTAATAAATACTTGCTGGTTGATTGATTGTTCGTATCAAATACAGTATTTGTAAACTACAAATAAATGATCAGTTGCACAAATAAGTTAAATGTATGCTACAAATGAACCTTGCTATCTTAGTATTACTATAGTAAGTACTCAGAGTACTTCGTGTACACTTAGTATATACAAAGAGTATACTCTTAGTATACTAAGTACTTCCAGAGTGCTCTCTGAAAGCTGGGTGGTTTTATTCTAGTCCTAAATGGATGGTTTCTAAAAGTTCTGTTCTTGCCTTCTTACATCTCATTGTTTGGAATCTGCTATTTGTTCCCAATAGGCGTACCTATGTTGGCAGCATGCCTGGTCGTATAATCAATGGCTTGAAAACTGCTGGAGTCAACAACCCAGTGTTCCTGTTAGATGAAGTTGATAAACTGGGCAAAAGTCTGCAGGGAGATCCTGCTGCCGCCCTGCTTGAGGTAAGACTTGGAAGGATTCAATCTGCAAATCCCAGCTAAGGAATGTAGAAGGTAAGAGATCAGTCTCAGAGAGTACAAATTTTGTAATAAAGACACCATATATGCTTTCGTGCAGGTGCAAGGGACAAATTTACATAAAGGAAAAAGACGTTTCTCTTTTCTTCATGGGTCCTGTATTCCTAGTGCATTTGACCTCGATGACATTTAGAGTTTACACAGCTTGATTCACAGTGAAGCCTGAAACCACCAGGCATCTAAATGAGCATGACCTTTACTTTCACTCACTTCTTTTGCTGAGTTCTAAACAGTTTATTATCTGTTCCATTTGCATTGTGGGAAAATCTTTTTCTTGTCTGACTTGAGTCATTCCCTAAATAGCAATCTAAAGGTGGTTTGTTCCAAGGACTGTCATTAATCTGGTGAACTCAGAGTCTGAGGTGATGTAGCAGTCACAGAGGGTGACTCACAAAATGAGTTGGGGTAGCACTGGACTGAGCCACACAGCTGCTGAACGCTGACTTGTTCTTTAATAACTCTTTGTAGACACCATTATTTTTCCCCTAGTTAACTTGGAAGAACCATGTCTTTTGACCTCTTACCCATAGCCTAGAACAGTATCAGACCTTAGTTAAATGCTCATTAAATAAATAATTGATCAGTAAGGAATAGCTTTTCTTTACTGAACATTCTGGTCTTGGAATAGTAACATTAATGACTTAGGAAGATTTTAAAATATGCTGATCATCAACATTATAGCTAGGATATGGCAGGTACTCAAATTGAGTTTGTAAAATGAGAGTTTGGTGTTGGCCAGGAGTTTATCTTTGCCTCTCCCGTTTGTTTTCTCGATTATATTGTAATCATGTGGTCGGCCTAGATGAGGAAGGACTTTTTATCTGTTCTGTAAAACCCCAGTTTGGACCTTTTTTTTTTCCTTAACCACCATGAGGCAGCGGTTAGGTTATCTAGGTCCCTGCCACAAGGACTGATTTCCTCTGTATTTCTGTACAGAGTGACTTCGTGGCCCAGGAGAGGTGGGTACATTGCAGTGGAAGAACACCAAAGTGGGAATTAAGCCTGGCTTCGGGTTCCTCTTCTGTCCCCTCCTTAGCTGTGTGGCCTAAGCCCTTCACTTCTCTCATCCCCAGCTTTTTGTTATGTAAAGGGAGGGAGTTGAAATGGGTGACCTCTGAAATCACTTCTAGTAGTAGATCTGTGATCCCATTCTTTATATAACTATTAAAAAATCATGTCATAGTTTATTAAGCACTCAGGTCTCAGCAAGAGTCTAACTCATACTGGGACATTATGTTGGTCTGGTAGGTGTTTCCATTATGTTATCATGCTCTGTGATGCTGTATAGTACTTGAGGGGGATATTCCAATCCTGATATATTTAAAAAGCACTGTTTGGGGCAGCCCTAAAACCAGCCCACTGAGCATTCTCAAACAGCAGGTGCCAGCTGAGGCCCCAATGCAGGCAGGATGGCCTGTTTATGCAGGTTCATATGCATCCCCCTGATACAGGGAAAGAAGCTGCTGCCCTTTTGTGCCAGGTCATCTTGTCTAACACAGGAATCAGAAATAAAGGAAGTCAGCCTCTAAGTGTTTAGTTAAAACTGAATGTTATATGGAACCACACATTCATCACATTTGAAATTGTGTTACATGCGGACATCTTAGTGGTGAAATTGAAATTGTTACTGTATCCACTTTAATCACTACCTGCTTCTGATAATCAGGAGCTGTCAAAAATAAAATTAAAATTTGACAAATATTTATTAATAAGTGCCATAATTTTGTGATAGATGCTAGGGATAGAAAGACAAAATCAGATTTAAGGCATTGCTGGCGACACTCAAAAAAAGGGCAAAAACACAAAAAGCTTCCCTGTCCTTAAAGAGCTAATATGTCAACGAATGGGTACATGCAAGATAATACAGAATATAAGGGAAAATAACCTTAGTGAGGAAAGCTCAAGTGTTTGGGGGTGGGGAGGGAGAAGGTACAACAGGGAGGTAGCAAGACTTCTTATAGGAGGTGGCCTTTGAACTGAGGCTTGAAAGGATCCAGGGAGTTCAGGAGGTGGAGGTGAGCCAGGGAGGGTATTCCAGGCATGGGGGACAGCCAATGCAGTTGACAGAGATGGGAGATGCAGTGTTGTGTGTTAGGGAGACATAGGCCAGCACTGCTGGACTGTCTAGAATGTACAGGGAGGGAAAGGGCATGGAAGGACCAGGTTGGAAGAGCCTTAAATACCAAAAAGAGAAATTTGTATTTCATCCTAGAGATAGTAGGGATCCACAGGAGTTTATTATTCAGGGAGGTAACATAATCGGATTTGTGCTTTAGGAAAATCACGCTAGCAGCTGTGTGGAGGGTAGATTGGGGTGAGAAGAGACGAGCTGTGGAACCCGCATTAAAGTCTCTTATAATATGTCAGGTGAGAGGTGAATGCCTGAGCTGTGGGAGACAGGCTAAGTGAATGGAGGGAAGAGATCACATGCAAGAGATATGGAGATGAAAATGGCAACTTACTCTGTCTGTGGGGTGAATGACAAGTGAGGATTTGAGGAGGGAGCCAAGGTCATGAACCTGGGAGACTGGGAGCATAATGGTTCCCTGTACGATAATAGGGAAGTTGGAAACAGAATGAGTTCTGTTTGGACATGTTAGTTTTGGGATATTCTTGGGGACATCCAGGTTGAAGTGTCCAATAGGCAGCAGCAGCTGTGGAATTGGAACTTAGGAGTGATCCTAAGACTGGATAGCCACATCTGGGAATTTTCTGCATGGAGACAATAATCCACACATGGGAGCTCTGAGATCACTGAGTGAAATTATATAGAAAGAAAAGAGAAGAAGGCGCATGATAGAACGTTGGAGGATACCCCACAGTTCAGCAATGGAGACTAAGAAGGAGCAGTCAGACAGGAGGAGAACAAGAGAGGGCTGTCATGAAAACTTATTATCTACTAAGAACTTAGACAGATTAGCCCATGAGTGCAAAGGGGATATCCTCACAAAATGCAGAGCAACATGGTAGTGGTTGTTTCCATTTGCTGGAAGAAGGAAGGGTAACTGGAGGCAATGGGGAAGGCAGGTAGTGGCTGGCCACCAGCCAGGGTCTTAGAGGAAGGGAAGATCTTAACAGGACTCTCTCCCAGACATGGTAAACGTGGCATGATCTGAGACTTAAAGGGAAACAGAAGAGAGGACAAGAGAACAGTTTGTCTGAAAGAGCTCAGGAGAAGATTAATATAAAATAATGTTGGAAAAGTCGGTTTCAGGCAGATTGTAGGAAGCCTGAAATTCCAGGCCTAGTTTGCACTTTGAATATTCAGGAGGCACTGAGGAGCCTCTGGAGTTTTGTTTTTTTGGGTTTTTTTAATCAAATCCAACCCAGCAAGCATTATTTATCCAGCACCTACAATCACAAGGCACCATGCAAAAGCCATCAAAGCCAAGTGCTTGCCACTCAGTAGTTCAGATCAAATAGTAATAATAACCTAGAATTTTCTGGAGGTTGGATTCAGGAGTGTGTATGGAAAAATCCACCATATCTTTAGCCACGACACTTGGCCATCCTGTGACAACTGGCCTTCCTCTTAATACACTTTACCTAGTTTATGGGATCCAGGAGGAGATGGATATGTCCTGGAGGTGAGACTCCTCATCGTTAAGGCTGAGTGAATTTCTAAATTAGCTTGCCCTGCTTCTTGCTGAGCTTCTGCTGAGCCAAAGTGTTTATACGTGCAGGCCTTGTCTGGTTCTTGTGCTTGTATGGGGTTACTGCTCAAGTAAAACAGGACGTCTTCCTATTTCCAGTTACTGTCGTCAACAAGGGAATATTTATTCTATATTTAGATGACTTCTGTTGAAAGTTAGTTGAGAGGAGATAAAAATGGCTCCAACTACTTGAAAGTAAGTGTTTGTAAGCAGGAAAATCAGAAACAAGTCTATAGGCAGGCAATTATGTTTTCCTGGGGCTCAGTCAGTTTGGTAGTAATAAAATATTGGATACAGAGATGTCTTTGTGTGTGTTTGAGCTCTCAGCAGGAAATTACAGAGCTGTTATTTTGCCCTAAAGTGTTCGTTTTGCATTAGATATATTAGATTTTTCCGTCTTTATAATCTGTGCAAAATTCAGATTTTGCTGTTAAATTTAAGTAAATCAGTAAAATAGTTTTAACTCCATAAATATTCTGTAAAGGAGGCAAGCACTGCTAATCGACTTTGAGAAGAATTTTTTTTTTCCAAATCTACGTAATATAGAGCTTCTCAAATAACAGTTACATCCTTAGTCTGCATAGAATTTCCTTTTCTGAAAAAGTGAAATACACACCTTAACACTCAAATTGTGTTAGTAAGTATATTAGCACCTGCTGTCTATTGTACCCCAGACCCTCAACATCTTGTTTTCCTCACCTGGGATAGTCTAGCTTGAATTATCAGGAGAGAGCCAAACCAGGGAAAGTTAAATTTTTAATTCTTCCAAACTAGTCCTTAGATTAAAAAAAAAAAGATTCTATTTAAATTGTCCCTAGCTTCTTAACTCAACCATCTGCCAGGGCCCTAGATAAGAAAGTATGCGAACTACTTTTGTTGCCCTTCTACCTCCCTTTCAGAATCTCTCTCCTGCCTTCTGTCTTCTCTCCTCTGATCCCAAGAGTGATGAACTAAGTCACGAGTCTTGGGTGAGTCCTGGCTGTAGTGCTCAGTACCGGGCACCCCCCTAGCCCTGGACTATTCCCTTTGCCTCTAAGTTTCCATTTCCTATTTGTGAAATGAGAGTCAGGCAAATGTTAACTGTTTCATAGGAGTTACTTTGAAGGAAAAACATTTTATAAGTCTTAAAAATGCTTAAAAAAAATAATAATGATATAGGGGAAAGAACACTGGACTTTAAAGTCACTGAACCTAGTTTTCAGTTACAGCTTTATTTCTGGTCTAGGTGTTTGGGACAAGAAACATAAGGGGAATATTCTAGATGACTTCGAACGCCTCTTCCAGACCTAATCCTTTAACCAGGGATCCCCATACTGCCCTAACCTATATATATATTTTTTTAATATTATCCCTGTCAAAACTCCCTTTCCCTTAGAATTTTTCAGCTAGATGATCATCTGATTAAAATAATTCACACTTAGGTATGGTAGCACCACTGCCCTTCATTTTGTACACTTCTGTTCTTTAAAAGATGATTTCTTCTTGTGCAGATCATAGCCCACCTCCAGGTTCTTTGTATGGGCTGTAAAGTTTATGAAACACTTTCACATACAGTATCTTATTTGATCTTCCAGACAGCCAGATGAGGTAGGTAGGGAAGCTACTATTATCCCTATTTAACTGGTTAAACTGAAACTAAGGAATTAAGTAACCAGCCTAAAGGCAAACTTGACTCTTTGCTTCCTGGTCCTGCCTTCTGTGGGAGAGGATTTTGTTTTTAAAGTGAAGGTGCTTAATGCAAATTAATTTCATAATTGGTGTTCTTACCTATTCTTTTTTGGAAACTTTACATAAGGGTCATACCTTATTGTCCATAGTGCTGAATAAATGAAATCTTACTGTATTTTTTTTTTAAATACTAAGTGCCCAGATTTTCACTTGAATTTTCATCTTTCTGTACGCTCTTGCAGATTACTTTTCCTTTAAAGGAAGCTTCAGAAGTAGGCCTCCCAATTGTTCTCCAAACAGGAATGCCATTAACAAATGCTAAGCTCCTCCTCTGGGACCTGCTCTGCACCTGATTCTCTTGGGAGATCTGAGGAGAGACTGGTAGATTGAGAAATGCCATTAGTAGTTCCCATGTCTCTGATCTGACTTTACTCCTAGAGTACAGGAAGACTTTCCAGTAATGAAATGTCTTTGACAATTAATGTTGGCTATAATAATAGTACGTGAATTATATTACATTACAAAAGCATACAGTCAGCTACAAATTTGATATTTAGGTACCTGGCCAACCTAATCATATGATTGAAAACCATAATTTCTCATTAGGGGACCAGACTGTGCAAAAACAAGTCTAGAAAGATTTACTGTCCAGTTCTGATGAAAAGTTTGCCTTTAATATGTTGTAATCATAGTTCTAAACCAAAATGTTGCTTCTTTTTTTTAGTGAGATTTATAGGGATGAAAATTGAATGTTACCATTTGCTTTCTCTTTACCTAATTCCCTAATGTATGCTTAGGTTGGGGGAGAGAAAGTAATTAATTATGAGCACTCTTAATGAATGTAGTTTGTATCACTTAGGACAAGGAATATATTCACATTTTAATGGAAAGGATAAATTATCTTGACAGTAATGCAGAATTATTCAGTGCTTGCTTAGATCGCTTTATAAGTAACATGAAAGATGACCATAGCCCCTAATCATATATTTGGAAATAAAAAGCACAGAAAAATGTTAGAGGAGAAAAAGAGTTTATTAGGTGAGAAAAGTTAAACGGTAGTAAATTTGTATGACATGAACAGCTGACATAGCTAGGTTTTATAAAGCTTTATATGCCGTGTTTCCCCGATAAGACCTATCCCGAAAATAAGCCCTCCCCTTACTGTGTAAGATTCCTCTAAAATAAGCCCTCCCCCCAAAATACGCCCTATTGAGATTGCTACTGTACCCTCTGTATGCACCGTATCCCCCCCCCCCGTGAAACGCACGCCGCGCTCCGAGCTGCATCCAATCAGAGCTGCAGCAGTGAGCGCGTCATCCTGTTCTTCCCCAGTGATTTGCTTATTAAATAAAGGTACATTTTTTTGTTCACATTTACCTGTTTATTAAAATTGCTGTCAATGTTCATTAAAATAAGCCCTCCCCTGAAAATAAGCCCTCTGGTGTTTTTCTGTCCAAAAAAAAATTAATAAGACAGTGTCTTATTATCGGGGAAACACGGTATATATATATATATATATATATATATATATATATATATGTATGTATATAAAGTTTTCATTTGATCCCAATAACAAACCCTATAAAATAGACACTAGAACTATTAATATTCCCATTTTATAGAAGAGGAAATTAAGGCTCAGAGCTGAAGTTACTTGCCCATGATTATACAGCTGGTAAACACTGAAGACAAAATTCACACACGGGTCTCCTGACTCTTGAGTAGGGTACCCTTTCTACTATACCACAACAAATAAGTTTTATCCTTTAGTCAGTTTATTTCATTAGAGGACTGCAATACCTGAAAAATTAAGATACTTTGGGGTCATTTGGGCCGACAGTGCTTTTGTTCAGTTGTTAGTCATTGTACTCAGAGGCTGTAATAGATCTGGAGTTTAGTCTTGGCTCTGCCGACATACCATATTGGTCCAAATAGTGGCAATGCTTTCTTCCTCACTGCTCTCTTGTATTAAATCAGTACTGCTTGTAGTCAGTGTTACTTTTCAACGTATATCTGTGTTGTGTTTTCCATTCACAGATTTCATTTTATGACTATGACCTGTGTTTTGGAACAGCCACGTATTCATGCCATTGGCAGTCTAAGGCACATCAGTCAACCTACTTCTCTACATAAATAAAATGGGTATAATGATATCTACCTCACAAACGATGCTGTGAGGATAAAATGAGGCAGTATATTTAATAACATTGAAGTAGCTGGGCTTTAAATAGTAAGAGCTATTGAAATTGTGCTTCCTATATCTGGAACCAACTTTTAGAGGATTTGTTAGAAGGCAATTTGGTTTTAAATCATAAGTTTAAAAGGTTTTGCCTTTTAGCAAACTGCTTTGGGTAGTGATGATGAACCCTGGCAGTGTGTGATTTGAATAAGCAACCATTCAGCACACAAACTGTAGGCCTTCCTTGCATTTCTTTGGGGGATCTAGTCTATAAAGGCTTTTGTTTCAGTATAATTCCTTCTCTATAAGACAGTGTTTTCCAAGTAAGAAAAAGCAATCATTTTGTTGGGGTTTTAATTTGTTTTGAATTTTATCCCTATTGTATCTCTTCTAGCTGAGAGGCTGCATGATGTAATGGAGAAAGCATTGGTCTTAGTTTTAGAGGCTGGAGACCTGGGTTCAAAACCCACCTCACTTACTAACCTGGTTACATTACAGACTAGTCACTTAAAACTCTCAGAACTTCCATCTCCTCATCTATACAAGAATATTAATACTTTAAGTGCCTAACTTAAAGGAGAGTGCTTTGCAAATTTTAACTTGTGATGGAAAGGTGATTGTTATCATTAAAGTTGACTCTGAAAATACAAGGGTAGAATGGTTTTCTGTGGTTCATCTCATCAAGTATTCTGTCATATGAGTACAAAGTAATGGGAACACCCAAGGGTGCCAGTAATGGAAGTGTCCAGCAGCCCCTAAGTGTCACAGATTGCAGATGATTATCTGGAAAAACACTTGGAGCTAAGTGATATTTGGTCACCTAACTGATGCCAGTCTTGATGAAGCTTTTCCAGTATTAATGTGAAATAATATTCATTTCATAGTGGCTGTGAGCTGCTGGAGAGGCAGTATTCAATGCCTTTGCCAGGATAGCTCTAATAGGTGGCTTCAAGTTAATTTAATATTTGCCAAGGTTAGTGTTTGCCTGGATGAGCCCAGGGGTGGGATGGTATAACATGTCCTGCAAATTTCCAGTTCTGTTCATTTCTCTGGTATCTTTAGAGGAAAATCCCTGCCAACAGCAAGTCTGCTAGAGTAAAAATGGTTCTTTTGAATTGCTTATATTCCACCTACGCAGGATTAAATCAAGAGCTCTGGATTGTCCTAGCAAAAGTTCCTTCCTTTTTTCACTTAGGCTTTGTAAAATTAGATTGCTATTCTCTATTCTTTGCCTTTGCTTTCCTAAAGCACAGATATTTTGATACTTAGATAGACATTAATGGCATTGTTGATCTTTCATACTAGTACGTTGGGTCCTTGAGCTGTTAGATCTCTGATAATTGAAGTCACTAGGTTAATCTGACTATTCTTATTTTTGTTGTATTTAGTTCTGATTTTGTTGTTTTCTCATATGTTGTATTTGGTTCTGACCATGTTTATCAACTCCAAAATTCCCATATCTGATCATAACATTCATCCTTCCCCATGCCTTACAAGCCCTAACCCTGTTCTTTATCCTCATTATGACCTCTACTGCCTCCACTCCCCACCCTACCCCACCCCGACCTTGCCCCATCCCTTTTTCAGATTATCTGCCTTGGCTGTACACTTATCCCTTCCCTATCTCAGCCTGTTGACGAACCAATTCAACTTGACATTGCCCTCTACCCTCGATTCTCTTGCCTCCTTGTCCTGTCACTGATCATACCTCACCAGGACCCGTCCTTGGATTACTCCTACCAGCTGCCTTATGTGCTGCTGAACATAAGGGCTAGAGGAAATCACAGAACTGTGTTAACTGAGACCACTGCAAATTTATGTTAGCTGATCTCCTCTGACCTCCTTGGAGTTCCTCAAACATGATACTCCATCTCTCATCTCCATGTCTTTGCACGGGCTGTCTCCCGTGCCTGGAATGCTTTGCTCATTCACCTTTGCCTCTTTTGCCCAGACTTCCTTCAAGATTCCACCGGTGCCATCAGTTTCAAGGGCTCTTTCTCAATCTCCCCAGCTGCTAATGCCTTCCTGTTTCACATTATCTTCCAGCTACTCTCTATATCTTGAATGTACCTATTTAACTTTTGTCCCCCTCATTAGAATGTGAGCCACTTGAAAATAGGGAACTTTTTTCCCCCAGTCTCCAGTGTTTAGCATGGTACCTAAACATATAGTAACCCCTCAATAAATGCTGTTTGCCTTGATTTGACTATGACTGTAGGGGAGTTAGTTATTATACCTATCCAGAGTCTCAGCTACATATTGAAAGTCTTGGCTTTACACACCTTCTTGCGTGCAAAACGTGCCACAACCTGCTCACTCCCACCAGGTCTTTAAAAACAAAAGTGAGAGATATGTTTTCTTGTTCAGTAAGTGTCCAGTATGCCAACAGAAGGTAGAAAAGCTAGAAGGCATTTATAGTTATTGATGTCTGTGGCTTCTTTTTAGTCCAGCATGAGCCTCCCAACAAAGACTTCATGTAACATCCACTCTGAGCAGAAACTGAAAGAAAAATGACTCAGCTTTCCTGTTAAATAAATAAAGCGTAGTTGATCAAAAGTTTTAAATCTCTTCTTGGTAGATGTTACTATTTTTTTTTTTTTGATGTTTTCTAGCAGGACATTTTCAGGTCACATTCCACCCTTTAGGAGCACACATGGAAAGTCACCTGATCTTGAGTTTAAAACCTTGTTTTTTTAAGTGGCAGTTGATATAGAAGAGAAATGACTGTGTCTGAAGTCAGGAGAGGCCTTGGTTCAAACCTCACCTCCAAGGCTTATTAGCTGATAATAACTAGCTTGAGCAAGTCATGGAACCTCTCTAAGCCTCAGTTTCCTTGTCTGTAAAATGAGAATAATCTACTTGTGGTTTTGAACACGTAGAGTCATTATGAAAATCAAATAAGATAATGTATTTCAAATAGTAGTTAAATGTAAGTTATCATTTTGTTATATTGTATTAGCATATTCATTAGGATATATTTGCCAGTTTACCCTCAGTTAGAGTTATCTTTTATTTTCCCCCTCACTCCACCACAGTGTGGCAGAAAAATGTTTATAATTATAGTTCATACCTCCTGTCCAAGCATTTCTGAATACTTTACAGATCCACCTACCTTCTTGTACCATTTAGCATAAGAGGTGTTAGCTTCATTTTATGAATTGCAGAACAGGTCCGGCAGGATTAATGACTTCATAGTCACATGGTGATTCATTAGTAGACTTGAGATTGAAGCCTGAGGCCTGGCTTCAGTTTTTGTGTTCCAAAAGCTAACCTTATTACTTAGAAGGTCAGCAAAGATGTAGGTGATGGGGTTACTCCATGTGCTGTTTGTGTTTGTGGTTTGAATCAGATGTATCTTATCAAGAGTTAAGTTGTTTGTGTTGTTCATTCTCTTCAAGGTCTTGGATCCAGAACAGAACCATAACTTCACAGATCACTACTTAAACGTGGCCTTTGACCTCTCCCAGGTCCTTTTTATAGCTACTGCAAACACGACAGCTACCATCCCACCTGCTTTGTTGGACAGAATGGAGATCATCCAGGTGCCAGGTAACCCTGATGTGTGAATGAGACTGTCAGGTGTCTGTGCTTCATGACTTCAAGCACATACTCCTTTGAAAGGATCATCTGTCTGGGAGTTGATTAAGGAAGTTGATTTGGCAAATTTCAGTAGTTTTGAGTTTGCTTTCAAATCTGATCTTAAGTGGTTTTTTAACTAAGAAAAAAAAAAGTTTCTTTTCCTAAGTATGTTGCAAAATCCATGGCTGATCAGTTGGGTGCTTTTCTATAAACATATACCTTGAGACCCAACCCAAGAGGCACTTGGGTATGTATCAGTTTTATAAGTTAAAACTTACAAGATTTTATGCCAAAATATTATGGCAACTTATTATTTCCCTTTTATCCAGTTTCTAAAATCATAGACATTAGAGGTGAGAGAGGATGAGTTCATTCCTTTAGGACCAGTGCTTGGAGTTTGCTTGTCAGTTTAACTTATTAGGAATACCAAGTGAAGGGGCTTCTGCCTTTCCATTCCTCTGGAAGTATCCTGTAATCTGCTTCTCCCTCTTAAGGAGGGCTGTTTCTAATGGGCAGCTTAATTTCTCCTTGGGTAATTTTAAACTCATTGTAGAGCCTCTACTTTTTTTGTTATTTGGGCCCCTCAAGTATTTGTAGACTGTTGCTTTCTTCTTTTAACTATTACTGAACTGTGGAGGATATGATTTCTGCTCCCCTCACAGCCTAAGATTTGTCATAGCAAAAATAATTGCAAGATGTAAAAGGTATATTTTAATATAAGGTGGACACAATTGTGTTTTGTTTTTTTGGGATTTTTTGCTCTTTTGGAGGGCAATTGGGGTTAAGTGACTTGCCCAAGGTCACACAGCTAGTTTTTGTGTTAAGTGTCGAGGCCGGATTTGAAGCTCTATTCACAGTGCCACCTAGCCACCCCACAATTGTTTTTTCTAATCATCTCTTATGGCCTGTAGGCTCCTGTATTAGTTAAAATACATGGAAGTGATGATGGGTGGCCAGGTTAGCCGTGCATGTTTATGAGACAAAAATAAAGTAAATGAGACCAAATTGCCTGGGATCTCCAAATTAAGGCAGAGACTCCATAAGACATACTGCTGTGAAGTGAAATACCCCGGACAGCTGCTGAAGAGGTGGACAGATGATGTCAGCTTTCGCTTTTGGCAGGTTTTGGCAACTTGTTTTCTAGTTTTTCTGCTGTTTCAGTAACTTCCCTTTCTGTTCAACAGATGCTCTATCAATTCATATTTTTAATCTTGGTTTGTAAAAGAAGGCTGTACATCATTAAGGAGTTCTCTACTTCAAGGGGAGTTGTGTCTGCAGGCTTTGAATGGCAATGTAAATCTGTTCACAAGTGCTATACATAATTTTTGTAATCTTCTGGACTATGTATCCTATAGAATAGTAAAAACTCATTTGGAGAAGACTTACCCCAAATTCCTTATTGTGTATATTATTTCCAAGAACATTTAAAGTGTTAGGTGAGGTTTATCTGGTTTGGTCATGGAGGGGGAAAGTGTTTTGTTTTGTCCTTTGGCTACAGTTTACATTTTTCTCATTGAAGTTTGGGGAAATAGTGGGTTTTTTGTTGTCAATTTTTAGCCTTAGATTCAGAACCAGGAGGTCACAACCTTTCTCCATGCAGAGATTCTTAACAAGTGGTCAGCCAGACTCTGGTTGAACACTTCAGTAATAGAGAATAGCCCATTTCATTGTTGTGCAACTCTTGTTTATTCAGTTCTAGAGCATCAAGCCAAACACGTGGGTGAGAGGGACTTACCTTAGAGACTGAGGGAAAATATAGATAGAACACTGTGGTGGGTACAGCTGACATTTCAAGAACTAAACGTTAAATCATTCCAAAGGACATTAAATATCTAGCTTGTTGTAAAAGATACCACAGATGGAATTCTCTATCTTTGTGTTTGGGGCTGAGTTTGAAATGATCCATAGGAGTCAAAGCTCTATCTGCAACCCATGTATACCCTTACCTCGTTGACTTGGGACCCAGTGTTTATTTGGAGTTCATAGTTTTATTTTTATGGAGTTTTATCAAGTAAGCAATAAGTGATGTTAACCATTCTAATATAAATGATAGGGAAAAATATACAAGAAGAAGAAAAAGTTTTCCCCTCCTCGTTTGTGGGGATTTTCTTCTTTGACAGATCTGTCACCCAGATAGCAGAATGCTGGTAAATGTGGAAAGATTGGAAATTGCTACAACTTGTGGTTCAGAGAGTTCATTTTCATTCTTCTCAAGGTAAATTTAGCTCCCATTTTGAAAGCCCTGCAGCAAATATGTAG
The DNA here is from genome assembly GCF_028583685.1 of Petaurus breviceps papuanus. Classification (NCBI taxonomy): domain Eukaryota; kingdom Metazoa; phylum Chordata; class Mammalia; order Diprotodontia; family Petauridae; genus Petaurus; species Petaurus breviceps. The sequence continues at coordinate 10,146,786 of NW_027185754.1, read as the reverse complement.
ACAGAGCCCTAGACTTGGAGCCAGGGTACCTGAATTTATATCCTGTTGCTGCAGCTTACAACCTGCTAGACTTCAGTAATGTCACTTAACCTTTTGGGGTCAGTTCTTCATTTATAAAATGAGGAAGTTGTACCAGATGGTCTCTGAGATCCCTTCTAGTTCTAAATATTCTGTTGGTGTGATCCTATGAAATAGCTTCTTCCAAAGGACCTTTATATATGGAAACATTTATCACAGCTCTTTGCTGGTGTCAGGGAGTTGGAGATCGAGAGGATCCCCATCAGTTGGGGAATAGATGAACACATTATGCCGTATGGTTGTGATGGAATGTTGTTGTGCTGTAAGAAGTGATGAGCAGGACGCTCTCAGAAAAAGCTAGAAAGACTTACATGAGCTGATGCAAAGTGAAATGTACTGTGGACAAAGTAAGAGCAATGTTGTAAGATGATCAGCTCTGAATGACTCAGCTATTTTCCACAGTACAGTGACAGTACAAGACAGCGCTGGAGGACTTACGATGAAAAATGTTGTCTGTCCCCAGACAAGGAACTGATAGCGTCTGAATACAGATTATAGCATAATTTTTTTACTTTCAAAAAAAAAGAAAGAAATAGCTTCTTCCAAGTTGAGAACCAGTTGAGTTTTGCAGACCTGCTGAATGCATAAAGAACATGACACTTTGTATACATTCTATGTGGACAGGTACCAAACGGGTTTGTTCCTTCTGCAGGGTATACACAGGAAGAGAAGATAGAAATTGCCCACAGGCACCTGATCCCTAAGCAACTGGAACAGCATGGGTTGACACCGCAGCAGATTCAGATTCCTCAAGTTACCACTCTTGACATCATCACCAGGTAAACATCCTTTGCACCAATATTCATTTGTACTTTTGAGTCTGAAAAGTAGACGATTTCAGTGGAAACCCACAGCTGCCATTACTCGCTTTCAGAGTAACAACTAGAGAGCTGTTTCATCAGCTGTTTGTTTTATATGGGGTTTAGTATAAGGCAAAGATTTATTGGAAGAATATTTTGGGAATCTTTCCACAGCTAAGAGTTTATGATGAGGTTTCATTTATTCTACATTTGCAGTGGAGGGAATCAAACCACAAAAATCAGCCATGCAGAATGTAACTTTGGACCATAATTCTTGAATAAGACTATTACTATGTTCCATGTGCTCCAGAGCACAGTCATTTAATGTGGATCATCATTCTGTGGAGCTTCTAATGAGGAAGGTGATTTGCCTCCCTAGTCTCTTGAAAGCTAAAGGATTCTATTTAGAAATGTAAAAATACCTTAGGGCTTCAGATTTTGAGTACTCATCATCATTACTTCTATGATAGACTTTAAAGGGCAGGGGGAGGGGGTGGAAAGATAGGGAAAGAGAGAAAAATCCCCCACAAGAGTATTGCTCATATGAATTTGTGTTAGACCAGGATAGGAGGTAGTTTTTAAAGTTTGTTGCCAGGTGCTTAGGTCTGTGGCAAACAGTACTTAAATTGTCTGAGAAGTGAATTCTTTAGTCTGATTTATAGATTGCCTGTTTGGATGGAAAATGTAACTCTCCAAAGAGTTTCTATCGACAGTAGCCTCTTATAGCTTGCCTGGCTCGCTGTTTCAGATCCATTGCATCACCCTGCAAACTGTGTCAGACTGCCAGGCACTCATTTTGCAGGCTTTTTTCCCCCAAGTAATTGCTGTCTCAAATTATGTGAAAAGTTTCTTCTGCATTTGGAATCTTTTGCTTTCCAAATAGTTTGGCCAGTCAGACTGCCTTTTCATCTAAAGCATCCGTGTTAATGGAAATATTTTCTAGTTCAAGTAAAAAGTCTATGTTTGAACTCATCTAAAGAAGCAGTAGGAGTGAGCCTGAGCTCGGAGTTCCCTTTTTCCCTTCTCTGTTTTGTGACTCTGGCCACCCCTAGGAAACGAGATATTTCATATGAGAGCCTTCCAACAGTGCTGCGGTGTTGGAGAATACCAGGGACGAGCTAATTCTTTCAGCAAGTCATGGAGCCACTCTCTCAGCTTCTCTGTCTCTAAAATGAGGGTGATGATAGATGAGAGAATATGTCCCTAACTTGCTAGGGAGCATAATCACTGTTTGTAAAGCATTTCTTAGTTACTGCCTTTGGGAAAACTTTAAGTAAGTACCTTTGATGTGGGGACCAACTCAGAATTGTAGATCGTTCAATATTGTGTGCATTAGAAATTTCTCTCAGTAGTTTTTAACTTCTTTCCGGAAAAAAAAAAAGCAAACCCATGTTAGACATGTGGTGCCTTGGACACATTTGAGATGTTGAATAGATTATCTGATGTGGAATATATCTGGTTATTTTCATGTTGTCATCCCCCTTTAAAACATAAGCTCCTTGAGGGCAGGGCCTGTGAATTTTGTGTTTTGGGGTTTTTGCCTTTCTTTGTATCTTGAGCACTCAGCACAACAAATCCCTTAGACATAGCAGGCACTTACTAAATGCTTATTAATTGATACAAGGTAGTAGGATTTGAGTTTTCTAAATTTTTTGGCGTATTAGAGTTTTGAGGTTGGAAGGAACTTCTTAAGTCATTTAGGTCAACCTCCACTTAATATTGGAACCCCCTTTACTGTGTCTAGGAAGTAACCAGCCCTTGCTTAAGAACTTCCAGTGACAGAAATTTAGTTTGAGTTTTTTTTGGGGGGGTAGGGGAAAAGTGAGGTGAGTACGAGTGGGGGTATGGGTATGTGTGGATGTAAGGCATTTCTTTTTTGGATGGATATAATTTTTAGAAAGTTTTTCCTTATGTAGAGTCAAAATCTTCCTTCTTCTAGTTCTGTCTTCCTAAATTATTGTTTCTACCTACCTTCTCTGTGATGGCCTTTTCAGGTATTTTAAGATAGCTATCATGGCACCATGTCTTTTTTTCATCCAGGTATATCACTTGCTCTTTTAGCATGCTTCATATAGCATGGTTTATTCAGATTTAATTTTTTCTTTGTAGTCACCCAAACAAACTCCAGTTTGTCATTCTCTGTCTTAAAATGTGGTACTCATAACTGAAGATGATATTCTAGATGCGGTCTAATCAGAGCAGAGTACAATCATTCTGTTACCTCCCTTGTTTCAAATGCTTTATTTGTATAAATTCACCCTAGTAGTCAGAGTGTGTGTGTGTGTGTGTGTGTGTGTGTGTGTGTGTGTGTGTGTGTTAAGAACACACATCCTATTCTTTGGTTCGTATTGAGCTAGGGTCTTTTTTATATGAACTGCTATGAAGCTAGCTTCTTCCTTTCTTATTCCCTGCCCTCAACCCTCATCTTGGACTTAATATATTTAACTTTTTTTAACCAATATAAGAGAGGTTGCTACAGAGACAAGGCAGACCTGGGTTAAGTTCCAAATCTGAGGTACTGATCTTCCATGGTAGAGGGAGTTTCCAGTATAGATGAAATCAAAGGTTCAGTCCTCTGATATTAGCTATCTTTCACAAATTTGTGTCATTATAAGTAGATGATCATCCATTTTGTGTTTTCATCAAGGTCATAAATAAAAATATTGGCTAGGAAGTGATACGTTGCTAGTTACTTTCCTTCAGATTTTTTTAGATGGATTTGTCACTGTCTCACAGTTGTGAAGCTGGTGACTGCACAGCCCCCCCCACCCCCGACTTCAATCCAATTCACTTGCAAGTCACGGCATCACCTTCCTGATGTCATGGGCCTCGGCAAAAATGAAGCACAAACAACAACAACAATTTTCTCCAGCAGTCAGAATTAAAAAACCAAGCCCGGCCCCTTCTCGTTCCCTTTGATTGTCGTCCACATCTTTGCATGGTCCTTTTCTAGGGGATCCATACAACATTGCTTGATTAAAAGGAATGGTAGCAGAGGTAGAGGAGAGAACATGACTTGGAGTCTTGACTCCACTGTCTTTGTGAACCTGGGCCAGTCACCAGCTCTATTCTGTGCCTCAGGTGCTCTTCTATAAAGTGGGGTCCCTTTGAGATATGAATTTATCATTCTACTATCTCCTTAACCTTCAGTGATGTTTAATATAATCATTCTAGTTTGTGAATCATTCTCCTGAGTGGAGAAGATGGTAGTAAAATAGAAATTTAATAGTTCTGCTTTCTATCTGTTTTCTGTTAATAACACACTGTCTTTTCTAAGCAGTGGGCCTATCCTTTCTATATTCTCACTTCAGATCTTTCAAGGGATTTTGTTTTCCATAGCATTTTCTTTAGGAACTTCAGGTCATTCTGGACTTCAGCCTTCCTGTTACTATTCTTGTGGCCTCATGCTGCTCTTTCATATTTATCATTAGTCATCCCTTTTTCCTGTCTCTTTTATATATGAGAGAGAGAGAGAGAGAGAGAGAGAGAGTGTGTGTGTGTGTGTGTGTGTGTGTGTGTGTGTGTGTGTGTGTGT
>NW_027185754.1:10135967-10142363 GCF_028583685.1 Petaurus breviceps papuanus | reverse complement strand
GTGTGTGTGTGTGTGTGTGTGTGTGTGTGTGTGTGTGTGTGTGTGTATGTATCCTTTTAATGCTGGACTTTACCAGAGGCACCTTCCTCTTTTCTTCTTCATTGGGATCATTTGTGATTTTATAGCCCTAGTTTCACTTTTGGGTATTCCCTGCCCTATTAAACCACAGTCCTCATTAGGATATTTAGCTGTTGGTTTGGACCATTTTTTTTCCCTGCACCTTTTGAAGTCTGTTTTCTAAAAGGCTAAGGTCTATGTACAACAGTGCCTACTATTTTCCTTCCTTCACTGTTTTTGTCATCTAATCTACACTAAATTCTGAGGTACTTGTCTAAATTCAGCTCAAATTTGAGATCAAAATAAATTAGGTGAGCTAATCTCTAAAACCCTTTTTTTTTTTTAAGCAATTGGGGTTAAGTAACTCGCTCAAGGTTACACGGCCAGTTATTTCTAGGTGTGGTGCTAAGTATGTGAGCCCGGATTCAATCCCAGGTCATCCCAACTCTGGGGCCGGTGCTCTTACTCACTCTTACTCACAGGGTGCCACCTGGCCACCCCTAAGCAATTGGAGTTAAGTAACTTGCTCAAGATTACATGGCCAGGTGTTTCTGGGTGGGTGCTAAGTGTCTGAGCCCAGATTCGATCTTAGGTCATCCCGACTCTGGGGCCGGTGCTCTTACTCGCTGTGCTACCTGGCCGCCCCTCTAAAACCCTTTTAAAGTTCAGTAATTCTATGAATGGCTAAGCCAATAACATTTGAGGTACATGTAGCATCTGTTGTAAGATGGCCCTGAAATACTTTGGCTTCCCATCTTATAAAATCATTACATACTTGGCATCCTTTCATGCCTTTGGCAATCTCCCCTATGAAAACCTAGAGAATGGACATGAGCAGCATGATATATGGTAGGATGGTGGGGAGAATTTGAATGCTTGCCTCAACTACCATCTTGCATTGGGGAATAAAGAGAGAATTTAATTTTCCTGGCATTTTTAGGGGAGAAAATGCCACAAACATTAAATCGATCTAGAAATATTGTTGAGATTTTTTCTTGAGTGCCAAAGTGGGATTTTAACTTTAAATACCCTATTACAAAGGAATAACCAAAATGTTTTTATGTGGCCCAATTTACTTTGATAACATAGTTGAAGGACCAAGAATTAATAATTAGGTAATATAGTATAATGGTATAAGATAATCCGTAGTACACCAAGGGAAAAAAGCTCGTACCAAAAACATATCTGAAAGTATTTTTTTTTAAGTGTTTAAACAAGAGACTTTGAATATAAAGAAAATACAACTCAGGAAACAACAACGGCCATATCAATTTTGCACATAAAGTATACAGAAGGAAATTAGCATTTATATAGTGCCTACTATGCATCAGGCACTGTGTTGCATGCTTTAAAAATATTCTCATTTGATCCTCTCAACAAGCCTACAAGGGAGGTGCTGCTATTATCCTAATTTTGCAAAAGAGGCATGCAAAGATCAAGTGACTTGTCCAGGGTCACACAGCTAATAAGTACCTGAGGCCTGATATGAATTCAGGTCTTACTGATTTCAGGCCCAGTACTCTGTCTTCTGCCTGAAAACATAAATATCAATTCTTATATCATCCTCCATTATTTTACAAGTAGGCCTGGAGATCTGTTTTCCATTTTTGCAAATGACATAAAATGAAGCAAGAATGTTATCTGAGGTGTGCTCTTCTAAAGGGAGGTGTTTTCTTCCTGTCATTAGGTATACCAGAGAAGCTGGTGTGCGCTCTCTGGACCGAAAGTTTGGTGCAATTTGCCGCGCAGTGGCTGTGAAAGTGGCTGAAGGGCAGCACAAAGACACAAAGCTGGAGCGCTCTGAAGGCACGGAGGGAGAAGGTCAGTATTCTCTGAGCTGACTGGGGCCCAAAGACCACAGGGGAATGTCCCAGTAATTGCCTTGCCAGGCTGGATCAGGGAACATGCACTTTAGGTTCATGAAACTAACAGTAAGCTGCTATTTAAGGTCATCTTCTCAAGAAAAACCTTAGAACTAAAGATGAGTTTATTTTCTAAACTGCAGAGGGTTTTATTTTGTATTTTAGACTCTGTTAGAAGAGAGCAGGACGCTCAGTCTTTTGGGACCCACTAACTTTCTAGATTTATAAAATCAGTGCTTCTGTGTGATAATTTATTGTATCCTTTTGACCCTGACTACTATAAGTTTGTCCTCAGTAATTCACAAAATGACAAATTTTGTGCTGAAATGCATCAAAATTCATGCTTGCTAGTGGTGAGGGGATGAGCTCTTCTTTTACTTTAGAAATATGTTCTAAGGGGGATAACTACTTGCATGACTGTCTTAGTGGCATACAGTTACACTATGCATCATTCTACTAACCCAGTCTATATGACAATCCACTACTGCAAGCTGCTTTATCTTGCTTTAATAATAACAATTAATTTATTTAAATATTATTAAATATTTAAAAATAATAATAAAAACTAAAATAATTTAATTTGTCTTGCTTTTTTTAATAATTGAGACATTAGTTCTATTAGATTGGCTGCTGTTGCATTCAATAGATCTGCCTGAAGCTTTTAGGTTTCTCTCCCCTTTTCCAGAAAGAAACTAGTTTTCCTGTTTTGCCACTCAGCCTTAGACCAAGTGCTGTGCTATATATATATAGCAGCAACAAGAATTCATTGGCTTCTTGTTTTCATATGGCAGTAGACCTAAGTATGTGATCATAGGATCATGGACTTGGAGCTGGTGTAGACTTTAGCATTCATCTAATAAAATGGTTCTCAGAGGCCCCTCATACTTTGAAAAATTGTCAAGGACTCCAAAGAACTTTTGTTATGTGAATTCTAGCTGTTGATATTCACCATATTAGAAATTAAAAATGATAAAATTTTAAAATATTTGTTTATTAATTCATTTAAAAATACCAATGGTAAACCCATTACACATTAACACAGGTGTAACATTTTTAAAATAACATTTCTAAAACAAAAAAAACCCAGTATGTTGTTTTTATATATTTTCATAAATCTCTAATCTTTGGCTTAATAAAACACAAGTGGATTCTCATCCCTACTTTGGTATTCAGTCTATTGTGATAGGTTGTTTTAATTGAAGTATTTGAAGAAAATCTGGCCTCACACAGATAAATAGTTGGAAAAGAGAAGAGCATTTTAATAGTCATATAATTCCTTAGTATTATTATGAAAATAATTTGGACTTTCAGACCCTCTGAAAGGAGCTCAGGGCCTCCCAGCATTCTGCAGGCCACACTCTGAGAACCACTGGTCTAATCTGTAACCCCATCATCACACAGGTATAGAAACGGGCCTAGAGAGATTGACTTGCTCCCAGTCACGCAGGAGCCAGAGGCAGACTGAGGGTTAGAACCAAGATCCTCATCTTACTCCGAGCTCAGTACTCTTCCCACTTTGTTGTCTTGCCTCTCATGATCATAGGTTGCCTCGAGAGGTGGTGAATTCCCCTTGTAAAACTTCAAGCAGAGAATGAACAATCACTTGGCTTGTCCCTTCTAAGTTGTAACTAGGATTCTATGATATATGATGGCAAGAGTCCCCTAAAAATAGCTACTACTGAACAAAAAGAATGATCACCAACCAAAAAGTCAGACTTTCTTCCTCCAAACTATTTTCTTTTCTTTTCTCTTTTAAGAATAAACTTTAATGTAGCTAACAAATAATAGTAGTTCCTAAATCACAAAGTATATGCCCCCCCCCCAAACTGTTAAAGAAAAGAATATAATGTTACCCTTTTATAATGTATCCTATGTTAAAAGAAAGTAACCTTAGATACATAACTTAAGTGAAGGTTAAATACCAACCTCATCCATTGCATTAAATGTGTTTTCTAAGCATTTAATTGTATTTACTTATATACTTGTAGAAAGTGTGCTTTGGGATCTGCTGCTTTGTATCATTTAAGTCTTTCCATGTTTCTTTGTATTCTTCATATTTGCCCTTTAATGTCCCAGTAATTCAGTTTTCATTCTTTGTTTTTAAAATGGCTTCTACAGATTATTCCTAAATTAGATAGGGATAGGAAAGAAAGAAACAGTATGCCTTTTGAGTCAACCAGCAAGTTTAACAATTTATACTCATTGAGAATTGTTTCAAACCCTGAGAATAAAATCAATACATCCATAAAATTGTTTACCTAAATAGCCAATTGTTAATATCCCCATTAGTTTAATTGGTCCCATTTTGTTTTGTTAATAATCTTAACAGTGTATCAAAATCTACAAAAATTCCCTTTCCTCACAAATTACAGTTGTGTAGTATAAGAATAGCTTGGAGGAAGGGAGGAGAATAAAAATTTTGAAGACATTTCTTTCCCAAAGGTTATTTTGTAAAATATCTGTCAAATTTTCATATTAAGTATTCTGTACCAATGAATTCCCTGTTTATACAGCAGACTTCAATGCCTTTTGCAGGTTGAGAGGAGTTTGTGTATGCTTGCATTGACATGCACTTATGTGTACATATGTATGATATGTGTATATACATTTGCATATGTGTAAAGTGCTTTGCAGATCTTACTATATAAATGTTAACTATTATATTATTGGCACAGAGTAAATTAGAGATAAAGCTGGAAATTGCTAGTAGGAGCCAGTTCTTTAAATTTGTGATATGTTAAAAATCCGGTAATTTAAAAATATAATTTTACTCAGGATTCTTAGTAGTTGAGCCAAGGGACTTATCTTTTATCGTGGTTATTGAGGTGCCTTAGTAGAGGGGGCCTGAGTAAAGTAACTCTTATGTTTTCTTAGGAGAACATTATTCACTTTAGAGCAGTTGGATGATAAAGCTATCAGATCAGGTTTTTGAGTATATTTCCAACTTTCTAAGTTTGACAGCATGGAGGGCAACTTTGATGGTTTCCCACCTGCTGCAGTCAGTATCAAAACAAAAAGGACTGCGTGACCCTTCATTGATGTGTTACCCCACGTCACAGTTTTTATCCTTTTAAAATGTGTGTGATAATATACATGCCAGGGTTGTTCTTTTGTTTCTCAGATACAAGGAAGCTGGTCTCCATAAGCCCCTGGGCTATTTTAGTAAATGAATCTTACTAGTTATTATTCATCCTTTCTAGTTAGACTTTCCCAGCTGTCCCTGATTCTACCTGTCTCTCTCTACTCTACATGCAGAAATATTTGCATCCTTCCATTTTGTAATTCTTACTTGCACTCCTTTTCACTGGTTCTCAGACCTGGCAGTATAATTCTAAAGCCACTTTAACAAGAGAGCATTCTTTTTTCTTTTACTTCTTTAGTATGAAGGTAAATCCCAACATAGAAGTTGTTGAAATAAGAACCAAGAGTCTAACCAAAAAAAAGCTTTTTCTCTGTTGTTTATTGTTCACATATGGAGCTAGTAAAACACTCACTTCAAAAAACTATTCTTATTTCACATTCTAAGAGGAATGAGTTTTTAAATTGAATTGTTTCACCAACAATTAGTAGTATGTAACTTCCTAAGCTTTAAAGGAATTGTCAAAATATTTCCACAGTTGTTTATCTTGAGAATTGATGTTGTGAATCAGCATATCATTGGTGAAATACTAAGCAAAATTTACACATTTTTAATTTGTTATTGAGTTAAAATCATTTGTTGCTTGTCTCTAACGATGTTTTTAAATCCTTGCAAGAAATTCATATTCTTTTGAGCCTGATAGATGGGTTCAAATATATTGAGTTTTAAAATCTTTTTATTGTCACAATTTTCATCCTTTCTTGTGTACTTAGTTCATTTCTTCTGATACTGAAGTAAACACATCTCTCTTGAACTGACAGAAGTCAGGTCTAAATTACCTACTTTTATAGCGCCTACTTTATTCCTCAAGCCTCAACCCCATCATTTCAGTCAGGTCCTAATGACCATTATTAGGACTTAAGATAGGAGAAGGGTGAGGTAAACGTAGGGATGGGGTGTCTGTCTTGGTATCAATCCTAATGATGAGTCTCTTGACTGAATTCCAAGACATCTTTTTGGAAAACCTATTGTTATATTATTTCTGCCTTTGTATAGAATGTACATCTAATTATAAGAGTGAAGGTCTTTAAAAATTCATATGGCATAATTGAGGTGGGGGAGAGACTAGGTTTTTTCTTTAACCTCATGATCTGGGATGGAAGGCTGGGGTCTATCTGAGGACTCCACATTTCCTCTATTTGTTTACAGACTCCCTCTTTACTCTCAGGCAACTCAGTTGGCTTTGTCTGTCTTTCTTATATTTAAAATAGGAATAATCAAAGTAGAGAGTGCAGTGTGTTTGCTTTAATAAAATACTTTGGAAGTACCATTTATGTTTTAGGAAGGTAAAGTGTGTGTGTGTGTGTGTGTGTGTGTGTGTGTGTGTGTGTGTGTGTG
>NW_027185754.1:10091635-10135957 GCF_028583685.1 Petaurus breviceps papuanus | reverse complement strand
GTGTGTGTGTGTGTGTGTGTGTGTGTGTGTGTGTGTGTGTGTGTGTGTGTAAGTAGGAGCAGATGTGATTTTATTGGTATAGAGAACTCCCCATGAAATTCCTTCTATCAGTGCAGATCAGATCAGTAACTATTCTGCAACTTAGTTCCCTGGAAAACTGATAGATTACAGGACTACTTACTCATAGTCAAAAAGCCAGTTTGTATGTAAGGCAAATGGAGAACCCAGGTCTTTATGACTCTGTGGCTAGCTTTCTATTACCCATAGGTAATAGGCTCCTGCTGCAGCTACATATGTGTGTGTATAGTGTACATATCTATATGTATACATATATTTATGTAAGTATACACACACATCACAGTTGACTTTCCCCCCATTCTATAGTGTCTCCACAAAGGTAGGTGTAGCTGGACTTGCTTTACACCTTAATTTTGTTGCCTAGGGCACTTAGAGTTTTTAGTAACTTGCCTAGGATCACATGTACCTGGTAGAGGTCAGAAGTAGTACTTGAACCAAGGTCTTTTAGACTCTAAGTCCAGCTCTTTATCCACTGTACTACACCATGCTATTCAGTAGAACTACCATTAAAAGAACCTTCGCATAACTATAAACTGCATTGCATAATGTTTAAACATACATTAATTTACTTTGCATATGTTTTTAATAACGGCTGTAATCACATTAGCTATTTAAAGCCAACCCGCAAATAGACAATGACTAGCTTGAACAGCTTGTGTCCTTTGTGAGGGCAGAACAATTTTCGTGGCAACATTTTAAAAAATAAAAGTTTTTTCTTACTGTTTTTTCCTGAATGTTAAGTTTGTTAAGCAAGTCCAGCTACACCTAGGGTTTGTTTGAAATATTTAGATGGATTCCAGAGATTGATCATGTAACTTTTTACTAAAAGTCTTTTAAGTTAATATAGATCCCTGTATATTTAGAGGGGCTTTAATTGAAGAGGCAAGAGGATAGATTCAGTGACTCCTTCTGTCTCCTGCAGCAGTGTAAACACACTGAAAGGAGTAAATAAAAAATCCAGGCCATTGTTAGTACATTCTTTTCTCAGACTTGCTTTGCTATAAAAATCTTTCTTTAATATAAACCTTTGCTTGTCATTTATGGACAAAATAATTTATAAGATATCCTCATTTGAGATCCACAGCATTTTGTAGTCTCAAACTTTAGAGAAATTTTTCAGAAAAGATTCTATATCGGAAAGACTTTCATGCCACAAAGTAAAAATGGTCCTTAATAGCTGAAATTCTCTCATTATGAAATGGATTATTTACTATGAGAGTACAGAACAAAAGAGAGCTGTACTAGAAAGTTCAAGTAATACAGTGAGGGGGTTATTTATAATGTTAAAATTAGTGCTGGACTTAGAGTTACTGCCAGAAAGGGAAGTAATTGCAGGCCATGGGCTTCAAAACCGGCAGAAACGCTAGTATTTTGGGTTGACAACCCATTTGGAGTAGGCCCAAAAGCCCTGAGCTATGAACGGTTGTCTTTGTGTTTGTGGGGTCTTTACTGGCAGTAAGCAAAATGAATAATGAAAGGGGAGTCTAAAAGGCAGGTGGGGCTTTTAGTTAATCTGTGCTAGAAGAGAAACATTTATAGAATATGTATACTTACCTTTAAAATATGGGAGACATTCATGCTTTGAAACCAGCAATGTGATTTTTCAGTGTGCTCCAAGTGTACTTTATGTTACTTTTTTCTCTCTCTGCTACCCTAGATGTCAAGATAAATGTATTTGGCCAAACTCAGAATCTGCTCTAACCTAGCTTTTAGCTAAGGACCTGCTCTCTCTATCTCCTGGTTTTTACCTGTTTCTATATGTGGGATTCAAAGATAATACAATTTTCAACTGTACATGTATTAGGGATACTTGTTTCAAAACTTCAAAAATTTGTGCTTTCATCAGTGTGGATATTTTTTCTACTGATACAAATCACAATCTTTCTACCCCTAGTAGAGGGCCTTTGTGAACTACTGTAGCCGTGATGGCCACCACTCTTTAAAGCTTGTTGGGCTAGTTCCTCAGTACTGGTCTTTCCTTGGACTCATTCTTAAGAACTTTTCAGAAGGACCTGCTAAAACTTGCAATCTGAAGTTTTCTCAGCCTTCAGAAACCTAGGGCCATGCCAAGGTAATGTATCAGAGGAGGATTTTAGTATTTAAAACATTCTCGCTCAAATCCCAGGCAGGAATCCGGGCCCTGCGTTCCACTGTCACCAGAGACTTCTGTTTCTGAACTCTCTATATCTATTTGTTTAATTTGAATCTGACCCACAATGAAAGCAATTTCTCTTTATGTCATGCTTTAAGATTTTCAAAGTACTTTCTTCACAGCTAATCTGTGAGAGAAGTCTGACAAGTATATTCCCCATTTTATAAATGAAACTGACTAAAGTTAAATGATTTGATAAGAGCGCTGGCCCTGGGAGGATCCAGATCGGTTCCAGCCTCAGGTACTTAACACCCACACAAAAAAACTGGCCTGTAACCTTGGACAAGTTACTTAACCCCAATTGCTTAAGAAAAAAAAAAAAGAAAAAGTAGTATAGGTAACAATAGAATACATTTTTAGGGTCCTGCTGCGAGTAGAGGGCATTGGGAAAGTCATCAAGATGTATAAGTATAAGACAGGACTCCTACCCCCATAATATTTACAGTTCAGTAGGGAGTATTAAATCCACACCAATAGCTATAGTGCACAATATAACACATTAAGTACATTAGAGAGTTAAGTGAGGTCCAAAGGGGAGAAGTAACTACCAACTAGAAGGCTCAAGAAAGGCTTCCTGGAAGAGGAAGCACTTAAGGTAGTCAGAGGTGTAGATGACAAAAAAGGCCTTCCTGCCATGGTGAACAACCCAAGCAATAGTTAACAAACCTAAATAGATTCAGACAGGAGTTGGACAGATTGATAATCTGTCTTAAGTGGTTGTGCCAAAGATCTGGACTATGCTGAACCTTCAAGGTTGACATTGGTGAGGTACACTCCCCACCATGGAATATGCCAAGGATTGTCTACTGGCAGCTGAATCCTGGCCTGGATCCACCATTGGTTGGACCTAGCTTGGCAGTTGCTGTCTCTGTTCCCAAGTCCTTTTTAAAAAAATATTTTATTTTTTCCCCCACTTTGTAAAAGCAATTTTAGCATTCTTTTTCAAATTTTAAGTTCCAGATTCTCTCCCCCCCCATTGAGAAGGCAAGCAATTTAACATAGTAACCTATGTTACTACATACTACATGTGTAGTCATGCAAAACACATTTCCATGTAAGTCATGCTGTGGAAAAAAAAAAGAAAGAAAAAGTTTCTTCTATCCACATTCAAGTTCTACTAGTTCTTTCTCTGGAGATGGACAGCACCTTTCATCATAAGTCCTACAGAATTGTTTTGGATCATTATATTGCTGAGAATAGCTAAGTTGTTTACAGTAGATCATCATGCAGTATTGCTGTTTAGTATGTGCGGTGTTCTCCTGGTTCACCTCATTTCACTTGGCAGCAGTTCACATGTGAGTCTTTCCAGGTTTTTCTGAGAGCAGTCCTGCTCATCATTTCTTGTAACACAGCACAATAGTACCCCGTCACAATCATATACAGGAACCGGTTCAGTCTCCAAGTTCTACTCCGGTTCTTTGGGAGTTGCACGTTGAAATGTATTCATGGTTGATATCTCAACTTTCCTGCATCTGGTTTCCTTCAAAAGGGGAAAATATAGGTTGAGTTAAAATATAGTGGAAGAGAAACTTTTGCTGACTACCCTACCTTGTTAGCCAGTTTGTCCTTTTCTGAAAACCTTAGAGTTAAATACATTTTGAAATGGCTTAATAAACTCAAAGTCCATCTGTGAAAAGACCAGGGAACCTTGAGTGAGTGGTCAAATCTAAGCCTAACAGATTCTTTGTGAGGGAGAAGAAAGGACAAGAGAATGTACTTAGAAGGAGGGAGGGGTGGAGGGGGGGGCAGAGAATGCAGCAAAGCTCTAGAGCTTCTTCCCACCCACCCTGGGGGTGGAGGGAGGGAGGCAGTGAGGGGGAAGTCTTTTGTGTTTTATTTTCCCCTCCTCCTTTTGCTTCCTCCAAGTACTTAAGGCCCCTGAGATCCTTTTCTAGGCTTGCTTTTCCTCTCTCCTGCTGTTCAGCCTCTGCCTCTTCAAATCCCAGTCATCAAGAGAAGTCAGAGCCTTTTTTTTTTTTTTTTTTTTGCTTTGGTTCTGCTTCCCTGGGGCCCTTTGCTGCTTGACCCAGACTGCGTCCCCTCAGTTTCCTTCTATTGAGCTTACCCTCACCGCCTGAAGCTCTTATCCTGCCTTATATGTTTGGTTTTATTTGTACTTGTTGTTCCTTTATGACCAAATCAGGAAGCTGCCTCTTTGGGAAAAGCAGATGCTTTTGTCCCTTTCACCAAGTATCTCTGCTGTTCTTCCACCACACCCCTGAAACATATCTATTCTCCAGTCCATAACACGGGCAATTTACATTTCTTTACATTTCTTTCTCATATTCGTGGCAAATACTATAAAGTTATTGAAAACCAAGCAGCCCTTTTCCACCTTCTGTGAAGTTCTAATCCTGAAACATCCTAGTGATTTTTTTAAATTCAGTTTTATTTTATTTGCAGTTCCAAATATTCTCTCTTCTCTTTCCTGTTCCCTCTCCCCCTCCTACTGAGATGGCAAGAAAAACAAAGTCCATAACAAATATGTATAGTTATGGAAATCAAATTCTCAAATTAACTAAGTCCAGAAAAATAAATATGCTTCAGTTGGCACTCTAAAATCCATCCATTCTCTATCTAGAGGGTGGATAGCATGTTTCGTCATGAGTCCTTTGGACCTGTGCCTGCTCATTTTGTCAGTCAGAGTTACTAAGTCTTTCAGTGTTCATTATGGTTCACAGTAATGCTGTTATTGTATAAAGTGTTCTTCTGATTCTTCACTTCACTTTGTATTCGTTCATACAAGTTTTCTTAGATTTTTCTGAAACCATCTCTGGAATCATTTCTTATAGCAAAATAGAATTCTATCACGTTCATGTGCTACTTGTTCAGCCATTTCTCAGTTGATTTGCTCAATTTCTAATTCTTTGCCACCATAAAAAGAGCTGCTATGGATATTTTTATACATATTGGTCCTTTTCCTCTTTCTTTGATCTCTTTGGGTTATAGACCTAGTAGCAGTATTGCTGACTCAAAAGCTATGCACAGTTTTATAGGTTTTGGGGCGTAGTTCCAAATTACTTTCCAGAATAGTCAGACTAATTCACAATTCTATCAGAGTACCTGTTTTCCCACAGCCCAGCATTTGTCATTTTCCTTTTTTTTTTTCAATTTAGCCAGTCTGATAGATGTGCAGCCATACCTGAGTTATTTTAATTTGCCTTTCTCTAATTATTAGTGATTTAGAGCAATTTTTAAAAAATCTGACTCCTAATTTGGATTTCTTCCTCTGAAAACTGCATGTTTATATCCTTTGACCATTTAGCAATTAGAGGATGACTTTTTTTCTTGGGGGGCGGGGGGAGGAGGCATATATTTAACTTGGTTTTCTATGTATCTCAGAAATGAGACCCTGCTCAGAAAAACTTCTTTCAAAGATTCCCACACACACACTTTCCTACTTTTATTCTAATTTTAGCTGCATTGGTTTTGTTTGTGCAAATGTTTTAATTTTATTTAATCAAAATTATCTATTTTATCTCCTGTGAACCTCTCTATCTTGTTTGGTCCTGAACTCTTCTCCACAAATCCAACAGGTAATTTCTTCCATGTTCCACTAATTTACTCATAATGATATCACCTTTTATTTCTAAATCATGTGCCCATTTTTAACTCATGTAGTTGCATGGTATGAGATGTTGGTCTGTGTCTAGTTTCTGTCAGACTAATTTACAGTTTTCCCAATAGTTTTTGTTGAATAGTGACTTCATGCCCCAAATAGCTGGGCAACATTAGATAACTGTATACATTTTCCTTGGTATATTCTTTTTTTTTTTTAAGCAATTGGGGTTAAGTAACTTGCTCAAGGTTACACGGCCAGTTATTTCTGGGTGTGGTGCTGAGTGTCTGAGCCCGGGATTCGATCTCCAGGTCGTCCCAACACTGGAACCAGTGCTCTTACTCGCTGAGCCACCTGGCCGCCCCTCCTTGGTATATTCTTAATCTGTTCTACTGATCAGTCTCTCAAT
Source organism: Petaurus breviceps papuanus (assembly GCF_028583685.1). NCBI lineage: Eukaryota > Metazoa > Chordata > Mammalia > Diprotodontia > Petauridae > Petaurus > Petaurus breviceps. Next base: position 10,129,759 of record NW_027185754.1, on the reverse strand, counting down.
TTTTTACCCAGTATTAAATTGTTTTGATGATTATAACTTTGTAGTATAGTCTGAGATTTGGTATCGCTAGGCTTCCTTTCCCATTTAAAAAAAATTTTGACTCCTTTGATACTCTTTTTTGGTTATGATAAATCTTGTTATTTTTTTCTAGCTCTATGTTGAGCTTTGATAGATTGACCAATATGGCACTGAATAAGTAAATCTTGATGATTTTTCTCTTGGTTTTCTTCATACCTTAGAACAGTATCTTTCCAGAAGTCAGATTTGTTCTTTTCCAGTTGTATCACTTCCTACCTTCCACTGATACCCTCCTTTTCTCAGGTATTGAAACAGTTGCTTTAGTGATATTTCTTAGAAAGAGTAAATAATGGATTGGATTATTCCTTACCAAGCTTAAGTTATTATTTGGAACAAATGGTTAAGAACAGTTAGTTACTCGTTTTTGCTGTATCTCCAAGGGGAAATTGCAGTCCTGAGCCCTATCTGTACACAACATCCACAACCATATGGAAGTCCCTTTTATAGCAATTGAAACAAATCATTACACTTGTTAACTTTAAGTGTTTTATTGTATTTTAAATTTGGAGTCACGAGCACTTGCTCAGACCCATTTTGAGTGATCACTGTAGAAAGATCGTTTGGCTTTTCTGATGCTTAGCAGCATGTTGCATTTCTCAAAAATGCCAGCCCAAATGTATACCTTCCTTTTTGACTGGATTTAGGAGAATAGAGAGCAAATTGTACATGCTCACAAACCCCATAGCCACAGACAGAGTTATTTGGCTGCTTGGTAGAGATTATTACAATAATTCAGATATTAAATTTTTTTTAATTTCTAAAATGATGCTTCTCTTACACTGGTGAGAGAGCCTCTGAACACTGTGCGGGAGGCTGCTGTGGCTGTAGTTAGGGCTTTGGGCATTCTTTGGCTTATGGGCTCATTTTGAGATTGAGTTAAAACTGAACTAAATTTTTCCTGAACCTTGGACAGTGTAATTATTATGGTAATATAGGCCTTTTGCATCAAATAATTAAGGATGACTTTAACAATTGAACACTCATCTTGATTTGTCTTGTGAAAACAAAAGATGGTTGCTTAAAATTTTGAGATTTAATTTTGCATCTTGACCAACTGCATTGGGGTGGGGGATAGGGGGTTGCTTCATTTTTCCTGGGGCTTCTAGTTCCAGGAAACCAAAAAGTTAGCAGTAGACTAATTAATTTGTCTGATACAGGTTCTTTGTCCTCAGTGCTTCTTTGTTTATAAGGAACATCTCAGCTAATTGGATTTGGGGAAGGGGGGCATGTAAACCCCAGGTTATAAAAAATTTAGATGTAGAGATTATGGCTTTCTATAGATGTGTTCTATATACATTTGACAAATACACTACAAAACTGTGCACTCAGGCCAACATCTCATGTATTCCTATCTGATGCGTTTCTCTCCTACTGTAAGAGAGCTTCCTTTTGATTAGAATGTATATTGTTGAACTTGTTTGAGCCAGTTTGTCTGTTAGGGTGTAAACAAAATCCACAAATAATTCAGAGGCTTACTTTCTAAACTTTAATTAGGAAAACATTCATTTTCACCCAAACAAGTAAAATAATTTTTTAGTATAATGTCAGTTTTATCAATCAGTGTTGGACATTCATACCAGTTTAGACCTAAGCTGTAAATGAACTCCTCACCTCTTCTTTATGATTAGCATCTGCTCCTAAGGTAGTGGTAAAGGATGCTACAGCATGATAGAGCAAGCAATTAATTACTGTAATTGGATTTTGGGTGACACAAACTTAAAATTATAGAATAGTCTGTGAGGTCAGAGTTCCATTTAATCAATCATGTAAAAAAGATGGCATGGTCTGTGGCATCATGTCCTTGTCATACTTTATAAACCTAGCCTTACTAATTGAGTTATGTGAGCACAGAAGAAATGGTCATTGATTTATTTTTTTAATATAAGGCAGATGGCCTTTGCAAATTTAACTACTGACCCATTTAAAAGAAACTTCCAAGACAGGGAATGACAGATGATCAAATCAGGCAGGTGCATTAACACAGCAAACCAGTGCAGTGGAGTAGGGCTGGTGTCTGTCTTTGTTTGATGCTACAAGAAGAGCAGCCTGACCTGAAGTCTGCTGTAGACCAGCTCTCTGGGCCCTTGTTGACTAAGTTCTGAAAACTTGGTTAAGGTACATATGTTGCAGAACTTGTAACTTATTTGGTGCTTTTTTTAAAAGTAGTTTAATAGACATGGAAAGTGTCAGTTTGCCAAAATGGCTTCCTCCATGTGATGGTCACAAGTGGAAGGGGAACTGGTTTTCTTTGTGGTTGTCTTTGTGGATTCCTCAGTCCATCTAAATAGGTATACTCCCTGGGGTGGCTAGGTGGCACAGTGAAAAGAGCACTGACTCTGGAGTCAGGAGGACCTGAGTTCAAATCCGGCCTCAGACACTTAACACAAAACTAGCTGTGTGACCTTGGGCAAGTCACTTAACCCCAGTTGCCCTCCAAAAAGCAAAAAAAAAAAAAGTAAATAGGTATACTCCCCTAATAGTTCAGAAATTATTCAGATTTGTAACTTTTGCCCAAATCTTGATCTTAAACAGTCAGTGGCAATCAGTTGGGTCAGCATGAAAAATAACATTTTGTTTTCATTTGTACCAATATTTGTTGTGGTACCTGCCCAAAAAACAGCAATGATCCTTTTGACAGGGAAGGTTCACTGAGGCTTATAGGTTCTGTTGGGCAGTCAATCCATAGATTTCACCATCAAAAGCACTGTCCTGAAAAACTAGAATGAAAATCTGCCGGCTCCATCATCTTGGTACTGCTTGTTAGGAGCTAGAGGCTCAGATGCACTTCCTCTCCCTGAAACCAGAAAACTGAAAGCAAAGATTGGCTAGTTGGAAATAACTGGTTTTTCTGTTTTGTTTTGTTTTTTAAACTACATCCCCTTCCTTTTCTGCTTTCCTAACAGAAGGCACTTCAGACTTACTGCACATACACACAGTTAAGCTGTATTTTGTATCCCAATATTTACCTAATTTTTTCCTAGGACTTTTTACATAAACCATTATGTCACCTACAGATAGGGATCGTTTTGTTCCTCTCTGCCTGTGTTTATGCGTTTGCTTTCTGACAGCTGAGCTTTTTAAGGCATACCTTTCTACCATTTATTTCTCAACTGTCTAAGAAACACAAACAGCTACTTCTAATCTTTTTGCATCTACTCCAAAACTGACTACATCTAAAAAATAACTCAATCCCTGTCAGATCTGCACTCATGTGAACCATTTTCCTCATCATATAAGCAGCTATGAGTGAAGCTGCATGTATCAACAGGATGGGATCCATGGATACCCACACACATTACAGAGATGAGATACCAATGTGACTCCTGTTCATTGATTTGCACATGAACTCTTTTCCTCATAGGCTGCTGCTCATAAGCAAATCATAATCATTTATATGTCAGAGAGCTGATCTCAAAACTTTGTATCACCCCTGAAACACAACTCAGTTTTCATATCTAATGCACACAGTTTTCAAAGGAAAATGAGTGCTGCATGTTGAGATGAATTAAGCAATATAGTAATAAATAGTTTTCATTGAGAGAAATAGTCATGGTATTCTTGGGGCAAAAGAATGCTATATTTACCGTTGTTTTTTTTTCCCCATTGGACAAAGTTAAGCTTATGGTGTAAGCAATCCAGATAGAGAGGTGGCCTCCAACTCAGGAAAACAGACAGGATTAGGTCCTGCCTCAAATTAATACTGGTTTATCTGAAGCTAGGCAAGTCATTCAATCTCTTGGCATCATCAACAGCTATTCTAAGACTACATCTTACATGATAGTTTTCAATTTGCATTAGCAGAAGGAATTTCCATGCTACTGGTTCCCCATACAGATGAAATCCCAGGTTCACACCAAAAAGAAAAAAATAATAATCAAATAATCCAACTTTATTCCACCCTGTTTTTAGGGATTTTTGTATCTCATTGGAGAGTGGAGCTCCATTTCTATTGAACTCAACGGAATTTGATGTCAGTAAAAACACAATTTAATCTGGGCTCTAGGTCCCACCATATAGAGCTCTTTGGCTTGAGATGACTTTTCCAGGATTGCTGTAGGCAGAGGAGTCAATGGATAGTGTGTTAGAGATGGGAAGACTGTATTTTGGTCCCAACTTGGACCAAGTAGAGCAAATTTAATGCCCTCTTAATGTGCCAGCCCTTTACTTACTTGAAGCCATCCAGCACATTTCCTCATCACTCCTGCTTCTCCACTCCAGATCTTCTCTTCTTCAGGGTCAGCATCTCTGCTTCCTTCACCTGATTTTGGCAGGGCACAGTGCCAAGGGCTCTCACCATACTGCTCTTTCTCCCTTGGCACATGGTCTTTTTCCTGGCCTAGAGGGAGAAACACCTTTCACTTTTTTTTTGAGGAGGGGAGGCAAGGCAGTTGGAGTTAAGTGACTTGCCCAAGGTCACACAGCTAGTGTCAAGTGTCTGAGGCCAGATTTGAACTTAGGTCCTCCTGACTCCAGGGCCAGTGTTCTATTCATGGTGCCACCTAGCTACCCCTAGCTGCCCCAACACCTTTTACTCTTATGCCAAAGGTAGTAGTTTTTAATTTATTGCTAATATAGAAAATGACAGCCAGAGTTCTAGCTTTACAAATGTTGATAAGAATTGTAGTTTAAAATAGGAGAAATTAGTGTATAATCACTCAATGAAGATACAAATTCTTATTTTCTTTTTTTTTTTTTTTTTGGAGGGCATTTGGGGTTAAGCGACTTGCCCAAAGTCACATGGCTAATAAATGTGTCAAGTGTCTGAGGTTGGATTTGAACTCAGGTCCTCCTGACTCCAGGGCTGGTGCTCTATTCACTGCACTGCCTAGCCACCCCAAAATTCTTATTTTCTTAAAAAAAAAGTTTGAGCACCATAGGGAAAAGAAATCTCTAATGAGATGGGTTCTCATTCCTACTAGGGAAAAAAAAGACCAGATATTGTCATAAGGCTTATTTTTATTTATCTGAGCTCTCTGTCTAGTTTTTCCTAAAACTTCATCTCCCCTGCTAAGAGACAATAAAGCACTACACCCTTTCCTCCAAAGCACATGAAAGCACTACTTTATTTTTTTCCCATATAACTTTAAATAGTGTCCTGCATTTTTTTGTTTTCCAAGTGATTCTTCTACTCTCAGACCTGATTTGATTTTAAGCTGTGCTCTTGTGGCACAGGGAAAATGGGTGGAAAATGACATTTGACCATTTCCTGTGCAATAGTGGCTTAGAGGAAAAACTCAGTCCTTCCCCCTGAGGAGTTTGTAGCTGCAATTTCCTCTCTTGGTCACTGTGGTAATCCCATGAGGCCATGCCTGCTGCTGCTGGAGAACCAGTGCAGGACCTGGCCCTGCCTCCCACACATGTAGCTCACTCTTGGGACAATATTCCAGTGTTGTTTATCCATGCTTTCTCTTCCTCTGTCCCCAAATCAGATTGGAACTGAAAGAACTAAGATCTCTCGGTGCCCATGAACAACATTGTCTTTAAGGTGATGAAGGTTTTGCTCCCTTGGCTTTAATTTTTCACTGCTAGACTAAAGGACAGAAATTTCTGAGTCTCAGTCATGATTTGATTTGATTTGATTTGAAATTTATGCGCCCTGTCTACTCTGGCTTTAAGTTTTCAAAGCATACTGAAATTACAAAAGAAATTCAGGTCATAGAGAACAGAGTTTTCTGGAATTAAGAATATGGTCATGTGTTTAAAAGTCATATTTTAAAACTAAATGCATTGTGCTCCTGTGTCACTCTGGGAGGATGCTACTTTGACCACCCTCAGACCCTGCTCTCCTTGGAATTGTCACCATATAGGCTGTTCTGTAATGTATGTTCTCTTTTGCTTTCAGGCTGACTTTGTTTCTAAAAGTAAGGGCAATATGAATAGAAAGCTACTGTGTTGTACCGTAAAGTTTGTACTTGTCACTTGTCATTTTTCTTCATATTCACTCTTTCATATCTGCTGTCATTAACATCTCTGGAATGATTCTTCATTCATGACTTGCACATGGTGAATTTAGTAGCAACCCTTGTGATAGAATATCATAGACCATATATATTCCCATCAGTGAGGACTCAGTGCTTGTATTCTATACCTTGCTGCTTTGAAACATTGTTTGGAAGAAATGCATTGTCTCAGAAGAAAGGTGCATTTTTATTTAAGTTGCTTTCCAAATGTGGGATACAACAAATACTTGTTAGAAAATCTGTTACTGTTTTCAATTATAAAACAAAAGGTTGCCTGCTCTGCCTGAAATCCTTATAACCAGGAAGTTGCTAGAATATTGAAATCAAACAAGACTAAATGACTGAAAAATAACCTAACAGCTAGCAAATTGAGACCCAGAATCAGCAACTTTCTTTTCATACACACCATACATGGTGAGCGGTCATCTAGCATTTGCTAGAAAAACCCCATTTGGGAAGAACCCTATACCTTCTAAGGGAGCCCAATCTGTTGGATAGCTCTAGTTTTTAAGAAGCTTCTCCTTATGTCCAGCCTGTTTTGCCTCTTTTCAGCGTTCACCTGTTCATGCCTAATTCTGCTCATAGGGCCTTTCAGAACAAGTCTTAATACTTCTACTGTATGATAGCCCTTGCTTTTAATACTTCTAAGTCTTCTCTTCTCCAGGTTTATAGCCCAAGTTTTTTCATCCACTCTTCATATGACATGAACTTAAGACCTTTCTCCGTTCTGGGTGAACTGCTCTAGATGATCTTGTCAAGGTCATTCCCAAAATGTATCATACTGTGTGGGATAGAAACTGCTGCCAGATCTTCAAAATCAGAACCTGAGTCGGAAAGCAGAAAAGGTCTTTATTCTTTCTCATGAGAAAGGGCACAGCCCTGTTTGCCAGGGAGTGCAAACAGAAGCTTGTAGTCTTCTGTTATCCTAATCCTAACCAGCCCCACTCCCCTGTCCTATCTCACCATTTGTCAGTGAGGTGGGCTCACAATCTCAAGCTAATCAGCACAATGCAACCTCGGTCCTTTGTTAACATAATTATTCATTTGACCCTTCTACCCAATCAGAAGGAAATATCCTTCAATCCCTTACTTGTGCATATCTACATACCAAATTTTTGGGGGACAACCAATGAAAAGAAGGCTAGTGCTTGTTTCCTTTAAGTTTCGTTACCCAGTTCTGGGACCGGTGGAAACTTAACCCTTTGCTATCTCTCACAACACCCTATAACTAAACACAGTGTTCTAGATGTAGTCAGACTACGCTCTCTTACTGCGACCTAAGATCGAATTAGCTTTCAAACAAATTCTTTTAACCACCCAGACCTTCTTCAGAAGGACTATTAGTTAACCAGGCCTCTTCCATTGTGTCCTTGTCAAGTTTATTTTTTTGTATCCAAATACAAGATTACATTTAACCCTTTTCAGCTACATCTTACTAGATTTGACCCAGTGTTTTAACCTGTTAGTTTTTTGAGTCCCCACTCTTGTGATACAGTATGGCTATCTCTTCTAGCTTTCTGTCTGATTCAGATATAGTAGAGATACCATCTATGGCTTTATCCAAGTGACTGATAAAAATGTTATATAGCATATGTACTGGCTGCTCTTTTACTCATATCCCCTACTCACTGGTCATAATGAGAGAATCAGTCTGCTTTTTGCTACTAAGTGGTATAGTAGACAGAGAGCTAGACTTGAGTTAGATAGATGAGTTCAAATCTTGCCTCAGACACCTTCTTGCTGTGTGACCCTGGGCACTTCGCCTAATCTTTCAGGCTCAGTTTCCTCTTTTGTAAACCTGCAATCTGGCATTTGACCCTATCATTCAACTGAAACTGCCCTCTCCAGAGTAACCAGTGATCTCTTAATTGTCAAATCTGATGGCCTTTTCTCACTCCTGATTCTCCTTGTCCGCTCTGCAGCATTTGACACTGGATGGTCATGTCATTCTGAATGACTTCCTCTCTTGGTTCTTCTTCTTGTCCCGCTGCTCCCTCTCCTTTTCTGATACATACACGTCTTTCCCTCTAATTGTGTGTATCTCCTAAGGCTCTGGCCTGGTCCTTCCACTCTTTCTCTTGATACTTTCTCCTTGGTAATCTCATCTACTTCCTTAAGTTTAAGGATCAGCTCTGAAGAGGATTCCCAGATCTGTTTCCAGCCCTAGTCTCTCTCCTGTGCCACATCACCAGTGCCTTTTGGATACCTAGCAGTAGATGTCTCATGGCATCTCAAACGCAGCATGAACTTCATTATTTACATAATCTCCTCATTAGAATGCCAGTTTATCGAGGGCAGTGCCTACATTTTTGCCTTTCTTTGTATCCTGGTACAGAGTAAGTGCTTAATAAATGCTTTTGTTGACTTCATTTTGACAGCACAGGGCCAAGCACTGCAATGGAGACCTTCCCAGTTGAACTTGAACCTTGAATAGCATGAGAGAACTTTTGTCAAATGCTCTGGTCTAGAAATCCCATCAAAACAATAAAAAGAAAATAGATTATTCTGGTATGGCATGATTCTTGATAAAGCCTCACAGGCTGACTATGATCCACTACTTTCTTTTCTAGACTCACTGACCTTCACTTTACTAAAGCAAGAATCAAAGTCAAGCCCACTAGCCTTTAGTTTATAGATTCCTCTTTTTGAAAACTGGAGCCTTTGCACTTTTCTAGTCCTTTAGTACTTCTCCCATTCCCCACAGTCCTTCACCTTGCTTATTACCTCTACTTAGTGCATGTTTATAAACGTATAAGACCATGAGTTTTATTGCAGATTCCCTTCTTAGATTTTTGTCTCCTGTGTGAAGTTTTGAATGTCTATTATATTGATCAATAAACATTTATTAAGAACCTATTACGTGCCAGGCACATAAGTGCTAAGTGCTGAAGCAAAAGCAGTCTGTGCCCTCAAAGAGCTCACAGTCTAAAAGGGGAAACAACAGCAAATATATACAAGCAAGCTATATCCAGAGAAGGCACTAGAATGAAGGTTGGGAAAGACTTCCCAAAGAAGATAGGATTTTAAGTGGGACTTAAAGGAAACCAGGGAAGACAGTAGGCAGAGATGAGGAGAGAGAGCATTCTAGGCATGGGGAACAGCCAGAAAAAATACTCACAACCAACAGATAGAACATCTTGTTTGTCAAATAGCCAGGAGGCCAGTGTCACTAGATCAGGGAGTATGTAGCAGGGAATCAAGTGTAAGAAGACTGGAAAAGTGAAAGGAGGGGGTGCACTAGGTTATGAAGGATTTTGAAGTACAAGTAGATTTTGATCCTGGAGGCAATAGGGATCCATTGGAGTTTATTGAGGAGGGTAGTGACATGATCAGACCCAGGCTTTGGGAAAATCACTTTGGATGAATGGAGATGGATTGGAATGGATAGAGACTTGAGGCAGGCAGAGCCACCAGCAGGCCATTTCAGTAGTGTAGGCATGAGGGGAAGAGGGCCTGCACTGTCATGGTGGAGAGGAAAGAAGGAGGTGTATTGGAGAGGTGTCTCAAGGTTGAAATGGGCAGGCCTTGGCACAGATTGGAATGGGGTGAAGGGGTTGAGGCAGTTACAGTTCATGAAGAGTCAAGGATGACTCCTGGGTTGTGAGCCTGAGGGACTGGAAGAGTGGTAGGGTCCTGTTGTAATAGGCACAGTTGTGGGTGGGAGAGACAGAGTTTAGGGGGGAAAATAATGAGTTCAGTTTTAGACATGTTGAGTTTAATGTACCAATTGGACATCCAGTTCAAGATGTCTAAAAGGTCATTGGGGATGCCATATTGGTCAGCAGAGAGGTTGGGGCAGGTTAGGTAGATTTGAGAATCATTAGTATGGAGATGGTAATTAAATCCATGAGGGCTGATGAGATCATCAAGGGAAGTAAGGTAGAGAGAGAAGAGGGCCCAGAACAGAGCCCTGTAAGAAGACATGATCAGGAAGAGTATCTTCTAGCAAAGGTGACTGAGAAGGAGCATTCAGACAGGTAGGACAGGAGAACCAGGAAGAGAGTAGTGTCCCAAAATCCTAGAAAGAAGAGAGTATCAAAGAGGAGGTGGTGATCAGCATCTTCACAGGCTGCAGAGAGGTTGAGAATAAAAATTGAGAAAAGACTGTTAGATTTGTCAGTTAAGAAACTATTGGTCATTTTGGTGAGAGCAGTTTCAGTTGAATGACAAGGTTGGAAGCCAGCAGTGCACTAGTGTACCATTTTCCCACATCCTCTCTGACTTGTCATTTTCCTTTTCTGTCATCTTAGCTAATCTGATAGGTATTAGAGAGTACCTCAGAATTGTTCGTTTTCATTTGCATTTCTCTGATTTTTTTGTATGATTCTTGACAATTTGGATTTCTTCCTCTGAACACTGTCTCTTTATATCCTTTAACCATTTTCCAATGGGGAAATGTCTCTTATTCATATAAATTTGGCTCAGTTCTATGTATATTTGAGAAATGAGACCTTTATCAGACAAACTTGCTTTTCTTTTATCAGACAAACTTTTCTTTCCCACTTTCGTTTCCTTCTAATTTTAGCTACATTTGTTTTGTTTGTGCAAACACTTTTTAGTTCTATTTAACCAAAATCATCTCAGTAAATCCCTGTCCCTTGTTTAGTTATGAACTTTTCCCTTCTTCATAGATGAGACAGGTAATTACCATGCTCCTATGATTCCCTTATGATGTCAAAGTCTTTATGTCTAAATCACGTACCCGTTTTTGAGCTCATTTTGGTATTCCATGTGAGATGATAGTCTGTGACTAATTTCTTTCAGTTTTCCGAACAGTTTTTGTCAAAATAGTGAGTTTTTGCCCCAATGACAGAGATTTGGGGTCTATCAAATGCTAGCTTATGGTTGCTGTGTTCATTTGTTTCTGTAGAATGTGTGCCCAATCCGTCCCACTGATCAAGCACTTCTTTTCTTATCGAGTACCAAATTGTTTTGATGATTCCTGCTTTGCAGTATATTTTGAGATCTGGTACTTTTAACCACCCTTCCTGGTCTTTTTTTTTCCTAATGAATTCCCTTGATATTCTTGACCTTTAATTCTCCCAGATGAATTTTATTATAATTTTCCTTTCAAATAATTCACTGGTAATTTGATTAGTTGTGGCACTGAATAAATAAGTAGGTAGAATTGTCATTTTTTTATCATATTGGCTCAGCCTGCCAATGAGCAACTATTTCTCCAATTATTCAGATCTGTTTTGTGTAGAAAGTGTTTTGTAATTGTATTCATAGGTGTGTCTTGACAGATAGACTCCCATGTATTTTACACTGTCTGTAGTTATTTTTAAATGGAATTTCTCCTCCTATCTTTTCCTGCTGGGTTTTGTTGGTAATATGTAGGAATGCTGATGATTTATTTAGATTTGTTTTATATCCTGCAACTTTGCTGAAGTTGCTCGCTGTTTCAATTCGTTTTTTAGTTGAATATTTGGTTCTCTAAGTTTACTATCATATTATCTGTAAAAAAGCAAGTTTTAGGGGCGGCCAGGTAGCACAGCGAGTAAGAGCACCGGCTCCAGTGTTGAGAAAACCTGGAGGTCGTATCCCAGGCTCAGACACTTAGCACCCACCCAGAAACACCTGGCCGTGTAACCTTGAGCAAGGTAACAACCCCAATTGCTTAGGGGCGGCCAGGTGGCTCAGCGAGTAAGAGCACCGGCTCCAGTGTCAGGATGACCTGGATCAAATCTGGGCTCAGATACTGAGCACCACACCCAGAAATAACTGGCCGTGTAACCTTGAGCAAGTTACTTAACCCCGATTGCAAAAGTTTTGTTTCTTTTTTGCATGTTTTTTCTTCCAATTCATTTTTCTTGTCTTTTACTTTAGCTTAGCATTTTGAGTACAATATTGAATAGTAATAGTAATAATGGACATCTTTCTTTTGCCCCTGATCTTATTGGAAAGGCCTCATTACAGATAATGCTTTGTGGTTGGCTGTAGGTATTTATGTATGTTATTATTTTAAGAAAAGTTTCATTTATTCTTGTGCTTTCTTGTATTTTTAATAGGAATAGGTATTTTTTTGTGCATCTATTTAAATAGTCCTATGATTTTTGTTGTTGTTTTTATTATTATTATTATTTTCAGTTGTGCTTACCAGAACCAATCCTGAATTCCTAGTATAAATCTAGCCTGTTTCTAGGGTCTGATTTTTGTGACATATTGTTATAATCTCCTTACTAATATTTTACTTAAAATTTTTGCATTCATTAGGACAATTGGTATATAGTTTTCTTATTTGTATAATAAAAGGAATTTATTTGGAATCCTTCTTTATCTATTTTTTTTCCCAAAGAATTTATATTGTATTGGGATTAATTGTTAAATATTTGGTAGATTTCACTGTATTCCATCTAGTCCTGGGTTTTTTTTCCCCTCTTAGTGAGCTCATTTGTGGGTTGTTCAATTTTTTTTTCCAAGATAGGGTTATTTAAGTATTCCATTTCCTCTTCTGAAATCCAGAGGATTTATATTTTTGTAAATAGCCATTCAGTTCATTTAGATTGTTAGTTTTATTGGCAATAAAGTTGAACGAAATAATTCCTAACAGTTGCTTTCCTTTTCATCATTTATTATGCATTCCCCCTTTTCATTTTCGATACTAGTGATTTGATTTTCTTCTTTTTTTCATTAATCCAATTAACCAATAGACATTTTATCATTTTTATTTGTTTAGAAAAATGGGTCTTAGTTTTGTTTTGTTTTTAATTCAGTGGGTTTTTTTTCCCTTTAAATTTTATTCATCTCTTTTTTTTTTAGTATTTCTATTTCGGTATTTAATTGGGGGCTCCAATTTATTGTTTTTCTAGGGTTTTTTTAGTTGAATACACAATTCTGTTCTCTCATTTTATTGATGTGAGTGTTTAGAGACATAAATTTTCCCCTAGGTACTGCTTTGTCTGCATCCAACAAATTTTGTTATGTTTTCTTATTGTTGTATTATCCTTAAGGAAACTGTTGATTGTTTCTGTGATTTGTTCTTTGGCCCACTTATGCTTTAGGATTATTTAGTTTCTAATTACTTTTTAATCTGTGCTTCAAATACCCTTTATTGAATGTAACTTTATTGTATTATAATCAGAAAATGGTGAATTTAATATTTCTGCTCTTGTGCATTTGTTTGTGAGTTTTTTATGCCCTTATATTGTAAATTTTTGTGGAGGTACCATGCACCTTTTCTGTTCCTATTTAGTATTCTGTCATATCTAAATTTTCTAAAATTTTGTTCATCTCCATAATATCCTTATTGTTTATTTTATGGTTAGATTTATTTTGGTCTGAAAGATGTAAGTTGAGTTTCTCCCTCCCTCCATTATAGTTTTATTACTTATTTCCCCCTATAACTCATTTAACTTTTCCTTCAAGAATTTTGATGCTGTGCCATTTGGTTCACATATATTTAGTACTGATATTACTTCATCGTCTGTGGTATCTTTTAGCAAAGTGTAACTTGCATTATTATCTCTTTTAATCAGATCTATTTTTGCCTTTTCTTTATCTGAGATCATGACCAGATATCTTAGAACCAGAGAACCCAACTCTGTGTGTGTGTGTGTGTGTGTGTGTGTGTGTATTCTTCCTTCCTTAAACCAGTTGAAAGTGAAGTTCAAGCATTGCCTGCTCACTCCTCCCGTTCTCCTCTTAACTGTATAAACTCTTCTTCATGTGCCTCATTAAGATGGGAAATTTTTTCCCATTCTTCCCATCCTTTCCCCCTTCTCCTAGTGCATCCCTCTTCCTCAGTCTTCAATTCATCTTTTGAGATCATCCCAACATAATAGACTCATACCCATGCCCTCTAAGTAGATTTCTTCTTGCTGCCCTAGTGATGATAAAGTTCTTAGGGGTTACATGCCTATCTTCTCGTATAGGAGCAAAGAGTTTAACTAGTTCCTTATGACTTATTACATTTACCTTTTTATGCTTCTCTTAAGTCTCGTGTTTGAATATCAAATTTTCTATTCAGCTCTGGTCTTTTTATCAAGAATGCTTGAAAAACTTGTATTTCTTTAAATGTCTAGTTTTTTTCCCCTATAGGATTATACTCAGTTTTGCTAGGTAGATTATTCTTGGTTCTAATCTTAAATCCTTTGCTTTCCAGAATATCATATTCCAAGACTTCTTCTCCTTCCTTCATAGTGCTTGCTGCTAAATTTGTGTGATCCTGACTGTGGCTTTTAGTTTTTTTAATTACTTCTTTCTAGTTGCTTTCATTTTCTCCTTTACCTGGGAGCTACAGATTTTGACTATAATATTCGTGGAAATTTTTGTTTTGAGATCCCTTTTAGGAGATGACTAGTGGATTCTTTAAAATTTCTGTTTTGCCCTCTGGTTCTAAGATATCTGGACAGTTTTCCTTTATAAGTTCTTGAAATATGATCTCTAGGCACTGTTTTTGTTCATAGATTTCTGGTAGTTCAATAATTTTTAAATTATTTCTCTTCAATCTGTTTTCTAAGAGTTTTTTTAATGATATTTTCCACATTTTCTTTTACTATTTTTAGTTTTATAACTTTGTTTTATTGTTTCTTGACATGTCATGGAGTCATTAGCTTCTATTTGATCAATTCTAATTTTTAAGGATATTTTATTAACTAATTTGTTTACTTCTTTTTAAAAACTTTTTTAAACCATTCAGTCTAGTCTGATTTTTAAAGAATTACTTTCTTCAGCTTTTTTGTGCCTCTTTTGCTGAGCTGTTATCTCTTTTTATAGTTTTCTTGCAAAACTCATTTCTTTTCCCAAGTTTTCCCCTACTGCTCTTATTAGAATTTTTAAATCTTTTTTAAAATTTCTTTCTTTACCACTTCTGGGAATTCTTGTTGGGCTTGTTTCCTATACTTAATTTTCTTTGAGGTTTTACTTGTAGATATTTTTAATTAGTTGTCTTCTTCTGAGTTTGTTCTTGAGCTTCCCATTACCATAGTAGCTTTTTATGTACAATTTCTTTTCTTGTTGTTGTTTGCTCATTTTTCCAGCCTCTTTCTTGACTTTGGGCTTTGTTAGAGTTGAACTCTGCTCATTGGGGGGGGGGGGTTGGACGCCTGCACTGAGGGAAGTAGGGGGAAGGAGAGGAGGGAACTAATCAGCCTAAGCTTTACTTTTATATCCTTTCTGCTACTTTTGTGGATAGTTCTGGGGGCCTGTAAGTTTTTGGTGCTTCCAAAGTGCTATAACCCAGAGAGAAGTCTGGACCTTGCCCTCCTAGTCTACGCCCTGATCCTTACCCAGGTATGACCCATTCTCCCTTACAACTGCATCTGCTCCTTCTTGCCCTGGAACTGTGACTCAGAACTGGTAAATTGGTGACAGAACTTCCATATGGTACCTGATCAGGGTACCTGGGATATGTTTCTGACTAGGCTTTTGGTACCTTTAATATCCCTGGATGCTACTGCTGCCCTTTAGCCAGTGCCATTTCTACTGGGCTGTGTTTCTGTCCTCCACCCCAGTGTCTGCAGAGCTCCCTTTCTGTCCTCTTAAGCTTCCCTGGGCTGGGAAAAAATGACTTACTGTGACTTTGTCTTGACTTGCCTTCTCAAAATTCAGTTTGGTGTGTATTTTATGACAGTGTCAAAGAGGTTCTAGGTAAGCTGAAGAGAAGTTGCTAAAGTCTCCTTCCACCATATTGATTCCACTTACATTGTTCTCTGATCCTCTTACTTAGCTGTTGATTTTCCACATCTGCCTTTTTCACCTTTATCCCATCAGCACCTCCACCACTGATCTCTTCATTTTATCATCCTTCCTAGATGATCCCTTATAGGATGATACCTGTGGATCTACATTATTATTCCTTGGAGATCAAGCAGCACTTCTCATAAGGTCTAGTTTTCTCCTCCTCTTATGGCAGAACTAATCTCTGTTACTTAATTCCAAACTTTCAGTGGTTCTTCTTTCCTTTTTCTTCTCTGTCACTTTCTTCTACTTTTCAGCCTCCTAACATTGAGGAGAATTCCTCTCCAGCTCTTCAGTTCCTTTTTCCTTTTTGTTTTAACATTGAAGCCTACTTCACATTTTAAAAAATCATTCCTGACATCATGTGAGCTGCTGAGACAATACCTGGACTGGTCCTGCCCGCCTCCCTCTCCCCACTCCTTTCAAAGCTGCCTTGATCCTTTTTCAGTACCATGGCCACGTGCAACCACCTCACCCTGCTCCCAGGTCTGGCACTGCTCCTGGCCACCTCCAGTGTACTCACTGACAAAGTGGCATGTGACTGGTATAGGCAGTGCCAGCCTCATTCTAGCAGGGTTCTTCTCATCCTGGTGTGGACATTGTAGCTCCTTTAGCAAAGGCTAACTGTACTGCCAACTCAAATACCTGTAATAAATATGGAGTCAGTGATGGAATTGTGAGTCATCTGAAGAAGAGGCAGGCTTCAATTCCTCTCATGAGTGCAGAAGATTTTGAGAAGTTCATTAGTGACAAACCTTCTTCAGTGGGAGATTTCTTCAAAGACTTATTCAGTAGATCTCTCTTAGACTTCCTAAAAGCAGCTACAAACTTGAGGGAAAACTACCCCTCTGCACACATCCAAGTGTTGATGATCTGGTGAAGAAGTATGATCCTGATGGAGAGGGCACCACTTTGTTCTGGCCTCCACATCTCACTCACAGATTTGAGGCAGACACTATATAACACACCAAGGAAAAGATACCCAGTGGCAAAATTAAGAAATTTAACTAGAAGAACATTTTTGGTATTTGCCCTCACATGACAGAAGATAACAAAGACTTACTCCAGGACAAGAATCGGCTTATGGATTACTATGATGTGGACTCTGAGATGAATGCTAAAGGGTTGAGCTGCTGGAAAAACAGAGTAATGATGGTGGCACAGAAATTTCTGAAAGCTCAACAGAAACTCAAGTTGGCTGTTGCTAGTCACAAAACTTTTTAGCCATGAACTTTCTGACTTTGGCTTATAAAGAACCTTTAGACATGTGCCTGCTGTTGCTATCAAAACTGTAAAAAGAGAGAAATGTGTTATGCAAGAGTTCTCCATGACAAGAAGGCCCTTGAGCAATTCCTGAAGAATTCCTTCAGTGGCATCCTGAGGAGATACTTAAAGACTGAGCCTATCCCAGAAAATAATGATGAACCTGTGAAAGTAGTGGTAGCTGAGAGCTTTGATCATATTGTGACTTCTGATAAAGATGTTCTGATATGGTCACTGTTAGAACCTAGAGCCCAAGTACAAACAGTAGGAAGAAAAGTTCAGCAAAAATCCCAGTATTGTCATAGCACATTTGGCTGTTGTAACCAGTGATGTGCGTTCTTCATATGACATCAGAGATTTCCCTACCATCTACTTTTCTCCAGCCAATAATAAGAAGAATCCATAGAAATATGATGGTCATGAAATTAGTGACTCGCTACTTACAAAGAGAACCTACAAATCATCCTGTGATGCAAAGGAAAAATCCAAAAAGAAGAAGGCAGAGGAAGATCTCCAAAGTAGCAGCCACACATAGACCATTTTGTATAAGGACTTTTACCTATGATAGGACAACCAGTGCCTCAGGGATGAGCGTACAGCAGGGATGTCATTTGAATCCTGTGTAATTTTCTCTGTCTCTTTAGATGCATTGTTAATGGCAATACCAGGACCAGTTGATATTTGCATAGGAGGAAGGAAGGGACTAGAAGTGAGAGGAGGATTATTTGTGTTAGGAGAATATTGAGTGTATGGGGGGGGGGGGGGGGGGAGTGGAGCTGAATTGGGAGTTATTTTCTCAAATTTTTTATACATTTGGAGCAGTGACAATAAATGAACCTCCTTTTAAAAAAATCACTCCTTTCTTACTGAAGAGTGGAGAGGTATTTCTGAAGTTGCTTTACTTTCTTTTCTAAAAGGACATGTACTTTGAGTTTAAAGAAGTCACTTGTCTTTTTGACATGGCTATCACACAATATATGTAGGCCGTTACTTAAGTCTCCCTTGCTCCCAGTACTTTGTAGAACAAGATTTTCAGTCCTCATATTGTATTTTGCTAATAGCTCTTGCTACTGTTCCTTGTTATAATTAGTAATTTGCCTATGGGCCACAACAGTCTCTGTCAGGCCTGGTAAAGTTTGTCATCTTGTCATCAGAGCTCAGCCCTTGAGAGCCCCTGAATATATCCCCTGGATGTCAGAACAATCCTTGAATCCTAATTTAGCCTCTGGTGACTTTGGACCAGTCAGGCAACAAGCATTTACTAAGCACCTACTATGTGCCAGGAAGTCTTCTAAGTACCAGGGCCTCCCCCCTCAAAAGGGGCAGAAGCAACATGTAAATAACATGTAGGATCTAGTGCAGAAGCACCTGTTGGGAGCATCACAAAAAGAGCTCTCTGAGCTTTAGTAAAGCAGACTGGAGAGCGAGCAGAACAGTGACTTGAGTTGGTATTTCATCCTGATACTTTGTTAGAAAGGTGCTTTGGAAAATGACCTGATGATATAATGCAAGGCTTTTCATTTCTTCATATTAAGGCACCACACACATTATTTAACTCACCCAGAAACTACCGCCCCCCCCCCCCATCCCAGGTCACTGTTGGTTATCCCAGCTGTACACAGATGAGGAAGCCCAAATGCATGGAGGGTAAGTGACTTTGCTCAAGGCCAAAGAGTGAGTCACTTGTAAGTGGAGCCAAAATTCAAAGCTCATTTACTTACCTGTTTCATGCTACATGACCCCGAAAACTCAACATTCCACCCCTGTCCAAAAGAAAAAACCTTTTTAAGCATGATTGTGGAATTGATTTTGTTTTAAGCAACAAATATTAAACTTTGCTCTGAGCTGTTTAAAAGCACTTTGCTGAGGTAGCAACTGATGCCTTCTTCTGTGGAAAAGCTTTATGAGGATTCTCCATTTTGACACACTGTTCATTCCTCTGGGAATGGGGGAAGAGTAACAGCTAATCTAGTCATATCAATAGCCTTCTGTTCTCTAGAATTATGCAGTGCTCCCATGCATACTTTCTTCAGACCAGATAGCATTTTCTCCTCTGTTTGTTTTTTAACTCCGTGATTAACCAGCTGCCTCTACTGTGCTTCCTTTTCACCCTTAGTAAGTAATATGGCACTGTTCCAATAGGAAATCCAAGATTTGGGGTGTATTTATTCTTTCCAGTGGCAGTGCTGGACAGTAGCAACAAAGTCAGAGTTCGCTGGACTGTCTGACTGGCATAGTAGAGCATGTACAACACAGAGTTGTACACATAGGAAACACTGACAAAGCTAAACAGCAGTGGTGGAATGGTCCTTCCACATCCCCCTTTCTTCCTGTCAGCCATAACTGCAGAGTGGCTTCTGCCTTAGAGTTGATTGCTTTGTGCCTGGGACTTTAAGGTGACCACAGACATAGTCTTCTCCAGTGGCTAGTATTTCTTTTTCCCCTTGAATGGTAGCATTCTTTATAATATAGAGAGGGTTTTCTTTAAGGGCTCAAAATGCACATTTCCATTAAGATCTAGTACTTTACTGTTCTCACCCCTGGTTGCATGTTGTACCTTCTGTCTGACTTGTGGTCTCTTTCCAGAGGTCCTGGCATTGTATCACAGATTGAATCTCTTGCTTGTGTTTTAATGGCATCCCGTTTTGAAGTGCAGATTAGTTGGGACTTTATTGAATTTTTCATAACACAGCTGCTTCTTCTATAGCCTAAGGTAAATTGCCAGCTCTTCTATTATGAGTGCTAGTTTCCTTAACTATGTAAGTAGCTTCTCTCCTTGCACCCCCCACCCCAAACCTGTTACCCTTGACCCAAATGAATTCTCAGTCCTGGTACTGAATTCAGCAGTACACACAGCAAAGGACTGGATGTCCTGAAACTGTTGTTACATAATTGTGGATTGGCTTTCACCCTTTCTGTACTACTTCCGACTAGCAACAGTAATTAGGTCTCAAAGAAGCAAATCACAGACCCCAGAAGACAGAGAACACTTGTAGCCCCTTAAGTACATCATATGAAACCTCAATATCCTGTTTCACTTGCAGCTCATGGTGCAATAATTTTATACAGGTGGCAGTTTTCTTTCTTTGCAATTAATTTTAATTAAATGATGATACTTCTCCCTACAAACACTTACATGCTTTCGCTCTACATTAGCATGTAACCCAGAAATCAGCCTGGTGCACAAAGGTCAAATAGAGTTTAGCCAGTCCTGGGTTATTGACCATGGTGGGAGCCACAGCACTTAGTAGGCAAAGATTCTCCCATTGCCTTTGAACACCCAGTACCAGAGACAGCTCCTTCGTTGCCACTTTTAGATTGTAAACAAAATTAACCCTTCCTGTTCCTCCTATGCAGTTCAGAGGAACAATAACAAAACAATAGGAGTTAGGAGAGACTGGATCCATAATCCTTCCCTTTAGCACTCACTAGCTGTGTGAACATGAACAAGTCATTTAACTTCCAAGCTTTGGTTTTCTCAACTGCGAAATGGGAATGTTACCTGTATAACCCACTTTGAAGAGCTGCTGGGAATTTCAAGTGAGATAATGTGGCCCAAGTAGTTTGCAAACTTTAAAGCTCTATATAGGTGTTAGCTACTATTATTGATAAGTTAGACATGCTGGGTACTCCTCCCTTGTGGATATTTTCCAAGAACACAACACATTTTACTCCTAAATTGTATTGTCATATGGTTTTCAGAGTTCTTTCACACTCATAGACCATTTTATCCTTGCAGCAGCACTATGTAATAGATAGGATGGGTGCTGGTATCTTCATTTTCCAGGT
This sequence comes from Petaurus breviceps papuanus, assembly GCF_028583685.1. NCBI lineage: Eukaryota > Metazoa > Chordata > Mammalia > Diprotodontia > Petauridae > Petaurus > Petaurus breviceps. The sequence goes on along the minus strand of NW_027185754.1, from coordinate 10,108,988 downwards.
GAGGACACTTAAGCCTGTCTTTTCAATCACACAGATACTAAATAGAAGAGACAGGACTAAGACTTTGGGAAACAGCCACATAAGATGAAAAGTCTGCACTGAAGCCCCTGCCCTTAATGAGCATGTAGTCTAGTTAGCTGGGCACCTAAGCAAAACAATTAGAAGACAATAAAACATGATTAAGTGCCACGTTCTACATGATAGACACAAAGTGCTGTGGGAGGACAAGAAAGTTCCATGCTTAGCAATGTCTGGCACATAGTAAATATTTAATAAATACCTATTTATTGAAATGCTTGTTGAAGAAGGGAAAAGACTAATATGGTTTTGGTTCCATAAGGGATAGAGGAGTGGGATTTTAACTAGTCCTGGAGGAATGCTTGAGTTTAAAGATGGGGAAGGTATTATAGGTATAAGCTGTGCCATCTCTTTAGAAAATTTCCACAAAGTAGGAGCACACAGCATATATAGATTATTTATAATAGTAGCTAACATTTATAAAGAGATTTAAATTTTGCAGACTACTTGGAAATCAAGAAGAAAATATATGTAAAACATTTAAAAAATCTTAAAATACTATAAATGTCAGCTATTATTCAGGGTGGGAGGAGGAGATTTAGTAGAGCAAAGGCTTTAAACTTTAATAGGACATATGTTAAATTATATATTTTCCATCATGATTCCATCTTAGCATTGAGGGGAGAAAAAAACATAGAACAGGTGAGAAACCAGGGAAGCTCCCCCCAAAATAACTTAAAAGATATAGGATAATAATTCATAGCTTAGTAACATCTCAGGGTGTCTCCAGATATCTCAGATTTCAATCCCAAATAAATTTCGATGAATAGATAATATATCTCTTTAAGAATGAAGCGAATCTCCCCAATTGATAAATGGTCAAACGATATGAACAGGCAGTTTTCAGAGAAAGAAATTAAAGCTATCTATAAGCACATGAAGAAATGCTCTAATTCACTATTGATTAGAGAAATGCAAATCAAAACAACTCTGAGGTACCACAACTCACCAGTCAGATTGGCTAAGATGACAAAACAGGAAAATGATAAATGCTGGAGAGGATGTGGGCAAATTGGAACACTAATGCATTGCTGGTGGAGTTGTGAACTGATCCAGCCTTTCTGGAGAGCAATCTGGAATTATGCCCAAAGGGCTATAAATACTTTCATACCCTTTGATCCAGCAATACCACTCCTAGGGTTATATCCCAAAGAGATCATAGAAATGGGAGAAAGACCCACATGTACAAAAATGTTTATAGCAGCTCTTTTTGTCGTAGCAAAGAATTGGAAATTAAGGGGGTACCCATCAATTGGGGAATGGCTGAACAAGTTGTGGTATATGCATGTTATGGAATACTATTGTGCTATAAGAAACGAGGAGCAGACGGTCTTCATATTTACCTGGAGAGGCTTAAAAGAACTAATGCTGAGTGAGAAGAGTAGAACCAGGAGAAATTTGTACACAATTACAGACACAACATATGTGTGATGACCAACTTTGATAGACTGGACTCTTCTCAGCAATGCAGTGATATAAGTCAATCCCAAAAGACTCATGATGGAGAGAAATATGTGCATCCAGAGAAAGAACTAGAAAGAACTAAGTTTATATCCAGGTGCAAGCAAAATACCTGATCTTTTTCCTTCTCTTATTTGGTTTTATGTCTTCTTTACCATTTTTCATTCCAGCTGATACAATCCATCCTTATAACCTGACTAATGTATAATGTGAAAGTAGTTACAGATCCTATACTTGACTATAAGCCTCCATGGGGGGGAGGGGAGGGAGGGGGACAAAATGTGAAACTCAAGGAATTGTGGAATTGAATCCTGTAAACTAAAAGGAAACAAACAAATTAATTAAAAAAAAAAAAAAAAAGAATGAAGCGAATCATCTTCCTTCCTTGTCCACTTCCATCCCAGCTTCGATCTTACTTCCCTGCTGGCTTCAGGACCTGTCAGTTCATGACTCAGACCATTTGAGCTTATCCCAAGACCTCTAGAAGCCTTTCCAGGTCAGATGGGGGGCCTGGAGGCCTGTGCAGCCAGCTGAGGATCACTGTGGTGGCAGGAATCTTACCCCTGCAACTTTCCTAGTTTCCTAGACCCTTGGCAGGCATCAAAAGAGCTCCCATGCTCAGACCTCATCTCAGAAGATCCCTTCAGGGCCTCACCCTTGTTGCCCTTCCTAGTGATTCAGAACAATTAGTAAATACAGGCCAAGACCATGCTGAAACTACAGAGGAGGACAGCAGATGCCTTCAGGACTTCCAGTGCTGGGTAGAGGGCTTATTGAGTTGAATTGAACAGGTCTCAAGTGGCTGTGTTGTTGGTAAACAAAGGACAATTTGAGTAAACCTGGGGAGAATTCTAGTGGGGGCAAAAGTAGCACCCCAGTGTGCAAACCCTCCCTCCCTCCCACTGTCCATTGATGCCTGGAGGACAGGTACCTGCTGGCTCCACAAAGCTCCCTCTCAGCCTGCTCCTCTGTAAAGGAGAGTGCCCTGTCTCTTTGACACTACTGAAACCAGAGGAAGCTTTCAAATCTGTATCTCTTTGAAAATCTCCCACTTCCTTCACCCCAGAGAAAGTTGGCCCTTGACATCTAGGAAGTCTAAGGAAGAAGAAATTCTTTAAGTGCCAAGTCAACTTACTTTAGAAAGCACAGCCCTATACCTTGCACTGGGCAGCTTTGACTTGGGCAAACTCAAGGAAGGTAGTAAAAATAGTAGAGTAGAAAACTCAGTATGAGAATCCCAGAAAAGTACCTTCTTTCTGGCAAAAAGCCCCCTCCATGATCCTGGTCTTCTGAAAGATTCCTGACTCATGCAGGCACCAGCATCCAGTTTGCTTATTTCAAGGTCCAGCCTTGATGGCACTACTGGAAGCTTCCCTGACTGGATCTGTTTGAAAAATCCCTTATTTCTCCTTCCTGCCACTAAGGAAGACGGTCCCTGGCATCTCAAAATGCCATAACAAAAAGGCAATCTTTGCAGCAGCTGGTTGGACTAGATGGCCACCAAATTTCCACTCTGATTGATTTTGTGATTATATAACAATTGAGTATAAAATAAATTATTTCTAGAAGATGATGGGACCAACATTGTTTTGGAAATCACAGAATATTTTCTGTCAGGCATTGCTTACTGATATTCTGTGTATATACTTTGAGAGTGCATATAAATTTGTAATATTAAAAAAAATCTGCTAATAAAACAATGTTTACTGGGGCAGGGGGGAATGACACTAAGCCAGCAGACTTTAAATGTACATTGTTTTCAAGGTTCTGTGCTAGATACTGAAAAAGGAAAAAAAAAAAAAGATGAAGAGTCTGCTTTCAAGAAAAAATAGGAAGCATAAAAAGGGACTATATGGGGGGAAGACAAGAAGTCATAAAATCAAAAGGGAACAGAGTGCACAATTCCAGAAGGGTCAGTAGACTCTCAGCCTCATAGAATAATAACGAATAGAAGAATGGCTTAAAAAACTTCAAGAAATACAATGAATGGTAGTGAACATTTTCTGCCCTTCCCACCTCTTTCTCTACCTTCCCCCCTTTCACTCCTGATCCTTCTTGCCAGATTTCTTGGCCACAAATATATGTAATTCCCTACCTAACTACCTCTCTTCTTTCCACTCTCCTTCCTTCCCTCCTTCTTTCCTTCCTTCCTTCCTTCCTTCCTTCCTTCCTTCCTTCCTTCCTTCCTTCCTTCCTTCCTTCGTTCAGTAGTGCAGTGGATGGAGCACTGAGCCTAGAATCAAGAAAGGGCTCTAGTTTTGTAAAATTTGAAAGAAACATGGGTTTAAATTTTTGTTGTTGTTTTAGTCATGTCTAACTCTTCGTAATTGGAGTGCTATTTCCTTCTCTAGCTCATTTTACAGAAGACAAAAATGAAGCAAACAGGGTTAGGTGACTTGCCCAAGGTCACACAGCTAGTGTCTGAGTCCATATTTGAACTCCGGAAGATGAGTCTTCCTGATGCCTGGCCTAGCATTCTGTCTGCCTTGCTGCCTGCCAGGTTTGAATCCTACTTCTAATATTTAATGTGACCATGAGCAAGTTGTTTAATTTCTCTGAGCCTTAGTTTCATAACATTTGAATGAGTATTCAAAAGTTTGAGGTGAAAATCAAATAAGTTAATTTATCATAAAACTTTATGAACCTTAAAATGCTAGATAGATCTTTTTGTCATCATTCATAGTCTATTCATCCATTATCCATTTTCCCTCTTAGGAGAGTTTAAACCTAAATGAGTCAGTACTTTTCCCCAGCAATTAGCCAATATGGGGTTTAGTCAAATCAGGAGAAGACAGAGAGGAAATGTCCCGTTATTCTAAAGGATTCCGCTAGGCTTCTGCCTTGGCTTTCAGAAAGGCAAAGCGTATCATCAGTTGACCTGTGCACTCATGAGAGAAGCACAGCACATGATAGTAATTGCCCTTTCCAAATTCAGATTGTCTACAACAAAGGTAAGACTTCATCAAGCCCTACCCAGTTTAATCAAGAGCACAAGGTATATCAAAGGGCCTTAATGGTTACCTTTCAGCCTTGGAATATGTGGCCTTTAAATTCATCACCTTATGTCTCCCTCTAGGTCCTCTTGAAAGTTTGTTCACATACATACATTCACACATGGAGTTTTAATTTTTAACACTGACAATGGATTTCTCTGTCTCAGTACATCATTAAGATGAAATGTTCAATTTTAGAATAATTGTTTTGCTTCTGATTTAATTGTCTGTTCAGATAGGCTGTTAGATGAGGCAGATTACAGAATATATATACTACTTTTAAGTATCGCAGAGACTTTCTTTTCAGCATCTCTATGAAGTAGATAGGGTGTGACTTACCTTGAGTTACATGGTTATTAAATATACCAGCTAGAAGGAAATTTCTGGTCTTCTGGTTCCCTGTCTAGCATTCCTTCAACTATGCCACAAATGTTCCGTTGTTCGAAGCTCTTGTGATTGTTAAATTTGCTCTATCAGGGTGCAGAGAACACGTCCTGGAAGATGCAAAACCTGAATCCATCAGTGACACACCTGACCTGGCCCTGCCACCTGAAATGCCTATCTTAATTGATTTCCACGCACTGAAAGACATCCTTGGGCCACCGATGTATGAAATGGAGGTGACTGTTATTGTTTCTCTGTTTATCCTGAGATGTTTTAGTCCAGCCATTGCTTATTGTTTTGAAGTTTGGATGTGGAGTTGAGGTGGTAGTAGTCATTTCTGTTTTGTTTGTTTTATAGTTAGGACCTGTTTTCCATGTGGCACAAAAGTGGTATCAAGGTCTTCCTTTACTATAATCTAGTCTACACTGCCTTTTTTTTCCACTATCCAATCCCATTTCGAGAGAAAAGCTACACACTTTCTTGAGCACAACAGGTCTTTTTTTGCACATCTTTATTCTTGGTGTATATTTGCTTTAAAAGTATGATTTCTTAGGATTGAGGGAAAAGCTAATAAAGATAGTTGCCTGAAAACAGCACCAGAGATTACTGCCCATTCAGTTCTAGATTCCATCTTTCAGGATACTGTTCTTCTGCTGTTATTGTTTCCTTTCAGCTCAGCCTCTTGTATTGTGTCTCCACCCATTTCCTTTCCTTCCTACATCACACAAACTTCATACCCCCTGAGCCCCAAGACATAACAGAGCTGTAAAGGAGATGAGAACTTGAGGAAGCTGCTTGAAATAAGTATTTGTCTATGACTGAAGTAGTCTTCCTTAATACATTTTATTCCATTTTTGTATTTAGCTAAGCCACTAGGAAAACTTTTTGGGGAAACGTGTTGTTAACATTAGTGGGGATTTCTTTGTTTGGGGCAGGGCACATCTTTATTCAGAAGTATAACAGGACCATCACCTCATATTCATGACATGAAGGTACATTTCAGCACAGGGTGAGTGGCAGAAAATAATCATCCTTATTAGACATTTGGAATGACTACCAAGGGAAATTGTTTAACCAGAGTCACACTAGGGGTGGGGCAGCCTTATCCCTTTTATGGAAATGGGTTTGTACTTGTATAGAGTTTTCAGTTCATAAATAAAGATTATTGTCCTGGGCAGGAGGTGTGATGGAGAGCAGAATCTGTCAGAATCATTTGGGGTTGCTCATAGGACTTATACTGCCTTTGAAGTTGGGTTTCTTCAGGATTTTGAAGGCCTTAAGATAACATAATCATCTTGAAGCAAAGTTAAACCTTGGGGTTCTTGGCATTGAGCTTTTAGATTATAAAGCCCTAAAAATGGTTTGGTGAGGAAAATAATAATGTGACTGTGCAGTGTCAGTGGGACCACTTTAATCCATTTAATTCCAGCAAAAGTACATTCCAGCAGTTCACTTAGAATAATTAGATTAGGGCAACACAAGAATAGTCCAGTTACGAATGTGGAAGAGGGGAAAGACTGCTGGATTTGGAGTAAGATGCCCTGGGTTTGAATCCCAAGCTTTGTCCTGGGGCCTCAGGCCATCAGTCACTTCACTGGTTTAGATGCAGGGATCAGACTAGATGACCCTGGAGATCACTTCCAGCTCTAATCCACAATGGTAGGGTGGGTATACACTTTAAACGTCCTCCCAACTTTTTTACTGGTATTATTTTTGAAGGTAGTCTGAAACTCTTGGACCTGTGACAAAGGAAAAAAAAGGAGAATAGACTAGAAATTTTATAAGCATAGTTTAGCAGTTCTAAATAGGTAATGCCCAGTGAAGAAATTCCATTTCACTTTGCTTATGGAATTTTTATTCTGTGTGCAAATGAGCCCTATTATACTTACATGAATCTGGAGGGTAGTTTGATAATATACCACAAAACCTTGTTACCCTTTCCAGATTTTCTCTTTGAGCTCTACAGTTTAGGTCTCAGAGGACAGAAGCTTTGATCTTCTCCAAGTTTACAGAGGAGGTCATGTTCTGGGGGTTTCTCCAAGCTATCTAGATAGTCTGATCATTAATAATGGGCATTAGCCCTAACTCATCTCACTGCTCTATGTTTCTCAAGATTCCCCATCTCTATAAAAAGGATAATACTTATACTGTCTACTGTGCCTCACACAGGTGTTGTGAGAAAAGTACTACAAAAATCTAAGCTATGGTTGGAAAGCTGAAATATTAAGTCCTGCTTCTCTGCCTCCTCAGTAGTTAAGTTTAGCGAGAAAATGCCAGGTGGGTAAAATACCATTTTTAGTGCTTTCTAAAATATTTGGTCAAATGTGTACTAAACTCCTACTATATATGTGAGGCATAACAGGAATATGGCATAGAGGACAGAGTGCCGGATGTGGAGTCAGGAAGACCTGAACACATATTCCGCCTCTGGCATTAATTAGGGCAAATCACTTGCTGTCTCAGCCTAGTTTCTTCATCTATAAAATGAGAATAATAACCATGGTACTTCACTTAGTTATGGTGAGGCTTAAATGAGAAAAGATTAAGATAAAACACTGAAAATTTTGAATAAGTGTCAGTTATTATTTCTTCCCTATGCCAATGAAATCGCAGATCTTTCTTGAATTCGTGTATATATTCAAGGCATTGTCAATATCTACCAGAAATTTTTTTTTTAAATCATGTTCCCTTCTTTCTAAAATTCAACAAAGAGAAATTTATAAAAAAAAAAAAATAGCTGCATAGATCCATCTTATCTAGCTAAGATTACTTTTAAAAGTATCTAACGTATTAGTGAGCTAGACCACCACCACCACCCCACAACACCCCCACCCCTGCCTTGTGAGGTTGAATTTCCCAAATGATCAAGGTCAGATGGATTCTTGACACTTATGTACCTGTGATACAAGTTTAGGAGAGTGCCATTATGTTACTTTCAACACAAAGACAACTCCAAATAAGAAGAGTTAGCTCTGACTTTGGGGAAGTCTAGCCATAGTTGGCAGTTATAAAAGAGTCCTAGAACAACAAGTAAATATTCTTATTTTTCCCTGTACAAATTTTTTTCAGTTTTCTGTCTCAGAAAACCAATCATTGTAGCCAGAAGCATCTTTTGTGCTATCTGGTTTTCTGACCACAGGACTTCAGGCCCTTCAAACATCAGTATTATATTTTTGCTTGCATTTCTGAATTTCATTCAAATTTTAGAAAACATCCAATGCCATCCTGAGACACCAGCAAACTCTTAAACTGTACCCTTTGTCTTGCACACGCACACAATAAATGCTGGTATCATGTTTGTTAGAAGTAGAAAATGCCTCTAATTTGTAAACAAGGTGAGTTAATCCTAGTTAACTCAGGTGCTTCAATTGAGGCAAAAAATATTATAGTTTTATTTTGAAATAAAATTTCCATTCTACTATTTTCTTGGCCTTGTGTCAGTTGACACAGCTTAGTCTTGGAAGGTCTTCTTAAATTCCAGCCTGATTTAGTGAGAGATCAGGCATTAGCTCTTCCTTACAACTTTGTTGTTGTTTGTTTTAAGGAAAGTTTGAATTTCCCCTTTCTATTATCTTAATATACCTAATCCATTATGTGGGAGATTCAGTAGAGTTCTTTTTTTGTGGCTGACCCATTGCAGCCTTTTTGTGGTTTAGAATCTGCTGTGATTTGGGTATTCACCTTATCTCCAACAGTGATTAGACTAAAGAGAATTTCCCATTTGTCAAGAATTGCATAGGAAGTCATTTTATAGATGACACTTCTATTTCGGAGCTTTAGAAAGGATGTTGGTTTGGTAATTTCAGGGGAGAAGTATCTTTGTGAAAATGACAATAAAGTCCTGAAAAAGATCCCAAAAAGAAAACTCCTAGGAATATTATAGCCAGGTTCTAGAATTCCCAGATTAAGGAGAGAATATTACAAGCAGCCAGGAAGAAACAATTTGAATATTGTGGAAACACAATCAGGATAACCCAGGATCTGGCAGCTTCTACACTGAGGGATCGAAGGGCTTGGAATATGATATTCCAGAGGTCAAAGGAGCCGGGATTAAAACCAAGAATCACCTACCCAGCAAAACTGAGTATCATGTTTCAGGGGAAAATATGGTCATTCAGTGGAATAGAGGACTTTCAAGCATTCTTGCTGAAAAAACCAGAGTTGAATAGAAAATTTGACATTCAGATACAAGAAGCATGAGAAGGTAAACAGGGAAAAGAAATCATAAGGAACTTGTCAAAGTTGAACTATTAACATTCCTACATGGAAAAACAATCATTGGAACTGATGAAACTTTTCTCAGTGTGAAAATAGTTGAAGGGAATAGAAATACATATATGTCGATATATGAGGGTATATGGGCATATGAATACATATGTGAATGTGTGTATATATGATTACAGGTATACCTAGATAGAGGGCACAGGACCAATTTAACAGGAAGAGATGATACTTAAAAGGTGAAATTAAGAGGAGATGGGGAGAGACAGAATGGGGTAAACTTATCTCATATAGAAGAGGCAAGGGAAAATGGTTACAATGGAGGGGAAGAATAGGAAGGCAAAAGGGAATGGGTTAACTTTATTCTCATTGAATCTGGCTTGAGGAGGGAGTGAAATACACACTAAATAGGGGATCTCACCCTCCAGGAGAGTAGGGGGGGAAGGGGATGAGAGGGGGGATCGTGGAAGGGAGGGAAGTTGGAAGCACCCACTTTTGAAAAGGGACAGGATCAAAGTAGAGAATAGAACAAGTGGGAGGTGGGATAGGAGGGAGGGAAATATAGTCAGTCTTACAATATATCTACTATGTTATTGTTTTGCATTAGCTACACATGTGCAACTTATACTGAACTGCTTGTCTTCCTAGTAAGGGTGGGTGACAAGGGAGGAAGGGAATGAATCTGGAATTCAAAGTTTTAAAATCAAATGTTTAAATATATATATATATATATATATATGTATATATATATATACATATATACTATTATTAATACTATTTTACATGTAATTGGGAAATAAGATATACAGGCACTGGGGCAAAGTGATCCACTATGCCCTACTGGAAAAGTTGAAAGGGGTATGGGAGAAAATATGGGAGAGAGCAGACTGGAGGAGGGGATATCCTGTGGGACTGTTATTTTGGGGCGGTGGGTAGGGGAAAAACGGGGAGAAAATTTGTAACTCAAAATCTGGCAGAAATAAATGATGTAAATCAGAAGTTAATAAAGCATTTGAAAAATGGAAAGAAAAAAGGCAAAAAGAACATTCTAAATTTTATCCTAAAAGTGATAGTCACTGGAGTTTATTATTGAATAGGATAATAAAACCTACATTTTTTAGAAAGATAATTCAGTTTGACAACTGAGTAAAGGATGGATTAGAGGGAAGAGAGATTTTGAGTGAAGGAGAACAAAGCAGCAGGCACTTTCAGACAATCCAGGTGGGAGGTGATGGAGGACTACACCAGGGTGCTGGCAGTGTTAGAGAAGAGGTCATATTTCAGAGATAGAAATGACAGGACTTGATGTGGATTTGGATGTAGAGGGTGAGAGAGGGTGTAGAATTGAGGATGACATTTAGGTGGGGAGGGTGACTGGGAGGATAATGGTACCCCCAGACGTGAAGCTAGGAAGGAAAGGTTTAGGGAGGGGTGAGTTAATGAGTTCAGTTTTGGACATGTTGAGTTTAAGGTTTTCTTGGGATAACCATTTAAAGATGTCTAAAAGGCAGTTCCAGTTTGAGATTTCTAAAAGGTAGTTGGAAATACAAAACCAGAGTCAAGAGAGAAGTTGGAGGTATACAAGTAGATCTGAGAATCATCTGCATAGAAGTGACTATTGAAACGCAATATCACCGAGTGAAGTAGTACAGAGGGAAAAGAGAAAAGGATGCAGGACAGAGCCTCTGGGGGAAATCTGTTATTGGATGTGATATGGATGAAGACCCAGAGATTTGCCCAAAGTCGTACAATCTAGTTAGTGGCAGATCAAGGATCTTGAAGTCATGTCTTTCTTCTATAAATATTTGACAAATGAATTATACTCTGCTTTTTGTTCTGTAAAGCTATCTACAAAGAGCTTGTTTAGAAAAAGAAATTGCTTATTACATATTTCAAAATAATGATTTATACTGAGGGTTATTTGCTTAGATAATCCTGAAACACCATATTGTTTGGTATCCCACTAAATTTTCATCCTCAGACTGAGGCCACATTTGTGAAAGATCTTATCCTAAGCTACAAGTCTATGCTATTCTACACTTAAAAATTAAAATGTAACAATAGGAATGCCATTATATGATTCCAAAAATGGAAGAGAAAGGAGTGGCCAAAAATGAACTAGCTAATAACGAATGTCCAAATGAAAACATTCTGTATTGGTCAATATGGAAGATTCTTAACTAGCTATGGAAACTATTTTGTATACAGTTTACTATAAATTAAGTGGACAAGTATAGATTTTTTAAATAGCTGAATCATGTTATCAGGAAATATTACAAAATAATACATGGCAGCATAGAATAGAGGAGATGCTTCTCCCTGATCTGAGTCAGAGATATGGGTTCAAGTCCTGCCTTTACAGCACCCAGGCTATGTGACCCTAGAGATAGCAACTTCTCAGGTCAATGGCACTGAGGCCTCTCTGAGGCTCTAAAGCAGAGCTGGTGCTGATCTGCACTAGTTAGTAGGGGAAGTGTGCTCACCTAGAGTTCTTTACCCAGTGAAATCCCATGTATTGTTAGAAATTTTTTGTGTGTGTGAAATGATTTAACAGTAGTAGAGAAATGCCAAGTAAGAGCAAAAAGCAAGACTTATTACTTGTCCTTCTGACATCTTCAATGAAGGAAGCAGATATACAAGTAAATGCTACATTGTTAGGTTTTTCGAAAAGATCACAATGTCTTGAGTATACAAGTTAAAATGCCTCCTGTATTTAAAGGTGCTTCTTTTCAATTATCTTACTCAGTGTTAGCATATGATCGTTGACAAGTAGGTTCCATGTCTTCATTGTATGTTCTGATTTTTTTTCTTCCATAATTCCTTGTTTATTATTTAAAAAAAAAAAGATTTTCACTACACATTGGGGGAGCAGTCATATATACTATTTTTTTCATTTGGGGTTCTCTTTTCCTTGTCTGTCCCACATCTTTTAGCCTATAGAGTTAAACTGTTGAACATTGTATAGAATGGAGCCACTTATAACTAGTCAGATATTTTCAGCCAACCACTCTGAGTTTTCAGATACAAGAAGTGTGTCATAGGCTCACTTTTGAGCTTTGTTAGTTTTTATAATCTAGCTCTATCTAGTTTACTTCCCCTTAAAAGAGGAAGAAGATTCACCACTTGGGATCTATAGAATTTTCAAGTTTAAAAAGGTGGTAAATCATACCATAGAAGCCCCATTTCTGATGAAGAAATCTGTGATGCTGTTAACTAGCTTTTCTCTGCTACTGTTTCTGAAAATGGGAAAGTTGAGCTTCAGAGAGCTCCTTGTAGGCCTCAAAGTAAATCAGACAGGAAGCAAGAAATTCTGGATTATTCAATACAGAAAGGATTTACTATGCCCAAGCTCCCCTTCTTTCACACTACATTGAGGAGAGGGCCTACAATATCCAAGATGAACATTTCTCAAATATTTTTTATATAGAATAGGGTTTATTCCTCTTCATGAAACCAGTGTACACAAAATAAGGCAGGCTTTGGAGTAACAGTGGGGGAATATGCAAGATAGTATTGACACTTGAGTAGCTAGAAACAGCAGGATTGTTCCCTGATAACCAGGGCAGGTGTTAATCCCTCTGGGCCCACACAGTCCTTAAAACCAGAATTACCCCTACTTGGTTTCTTAAAGCTTAAGGTAATGTGTGCCTTAGACAGATGACAACACGGAAGTTGTTACCACTGGTAGAAAGCCAAAAGGTAAGTAGTAAGTGTGAGGTGTGCCAACAGCCTTTTAGATGTTAGTAGTTAAAATTCTTTAGGGGAGCAAAAAGCACAGAGCTTTGCCTGAAGAGACTGGTTGACTCATAGTCTACCTGATAGAAGCCTAAAAATAAGTTGGTGCTTACTTACAGATGTTTGGAAAAGCACAGGCCTCACGCGCTTTGCTGTTCTGTTTTTGTTTTTGAAGGTGTCTGAGCGTTTGAGTCAGCCAGGGGTGGCAATAGGTTTAGTCTGGAGTCCATTAGGTGGGGAGATCATGTTTGTGGAAGCCAGTCGAATGGATGGTGAAGGTCAGTTAACATTGACTGGACAGCTGGGAGATGTCATGAAGGAGTCTGCACACCTTGCTATCAGTTGGCTGCGCAGCAATGCAAAGAAGTATCACCTGACTAATGGTATGTGAACTTTAGACAGCAGCGGTATATAATTCAGTGTTGGATCTGCAATAGTAACTCTCCAGATGAGATGTTTTCTTAGATCATATTTCCCCCAAATTCCTTCACCAAGGTTAAAATAAATTTGAAATATTGTATTCTGATAATATTAAGGAGGTCCCTTACAACTGAGCTTTGAGTCTCCACTAGTGGTGATAGATTTCTTCTTAAATCAGCTATACACTAACTACTTCTGTAATGACAGTGATTAGTAAGGAATAATTCTGGAAAATACAAACACATCTATGAGCTGATTAACCTATTTTTAGTATAGAAACATGATTACTAAAAAGGATAGAAAGTTCTAATCCTCCATCTTTAGTTTTTTTGTTGTTGTTTTGGTGGATTATCACATAGCTAGAAAACTCAGAAAACAACTTTGTTGGGCTCATTTGAGGTTTCAAAGGGCTTTGGGACCCAATGTAGCATATACTAAAATGATCTTAAAAGACTAATGGGAAGGGAAAAACCTAAGTACAAAGACCAAGAAAAATACAGGTTTTGATTTTTTACTTAAAATTTTTTTTTCCTTCTTTAATAATAGCTTCTGGAAGTTTTGATCTGCTTGACAACACAGACATCCATCTGCACTTCCCAGCTGGAGCTGTCACAAAAGATGGACCATCTGCTGGAGTTACTATAGTAACCTGCCTTGCCTCACTTTTTAGTGGGCGGCTGGTGCGTTCAGATGTAGCCATGACTGGAGAAATTACACTGAGAGGTCTTGTTCTTCCAGTAAGTATCAAGAGGGAACCCATTTACATTGATTCAAATTAAGAATTTTCTCAGTTTCCCCATGGAACCACCTAGGTGTAATGGGTTTGTCATCTTTACCCTCACTGCCATGTTTTAAGAATTTTTTTACATAATTCATTCAACAAACATTTATTATGTGTGAAGCACTGGGGAAATTTGGGAGGGAAACAGTCTCTTCCTTCAAGAAGCTTATTTTCTGCAAGGGAGAAACATCTACACAAAACAGAGAATACAGAATACAAAAGTTGTAAAGGAAAAACAATGTAATCGGAAGAGGCTAGGCCACCTACAACTTGGAGAAAGGCTTCGTGTAGGAGGGTGGTGGGAGGAGGAATGTTGTGTATGGAGAACAACAGGCTAGTTTTACTAGAATAGAGGGGAAGAGGGGAGAAAATATAAAATCAACCTGGAAAGATAGATTGGAGCTAGATTATGAAAGGCTTTAAAAGCCAAACAGAGTAGTTTGTATTTTATTGTAGAGACATATGGGAAACACTGGAGTTTCTTAAGCAGAAGAGTAACATGATTGGGTCTATGTAGGAATATCAATTTCGTGACTTTTTGGGACACGGAAAAGGGAGAGATTAGAATCAGGGAAACCAACTGGAAAAGCTGTTGCAACAGTCTTTAATAAGGCCACGAAAGTGGTTATGTGAGTAGAAAAGAAGAATGATGTGAGAGATGTAGAGATTGAATCAACCAAACCTGGCAGCTGAGTGAATGAAGTAGTGCCCTTGACTGAAATAAGGAATGTAGGGAGGGCACGGGAGGAGAAATAGCACAATTTCTGTTTCTGTTTAATATGAGAGGTTTAAAAAAAGACATCTTGTTTATATCTAATGCAGTTGGTAATACAGGACTCAGGAGACTGTAGATGAATATGTAGATCTGTGAATCATTTGCATAGACAGAATATTTGAACATACAGGTGTAGAGAAAGAAAGGAACAGGACCTAGGACAGCACCTTTAGATACTTAGGGTTAAAAAATGGACATGAAGATGAACTAGCAAAGAAGACTTAGAAGGAATGAACAGACAGGAGGATAACTATGGGAAAGCAGTCACAAAAATCTAGGGCGGAAAGACCATGTAGGAGGAAGGGGTTTGGTCACTGTCAAAAGGTGCAACAGAGTCATGAAGGATGAGGAATCAAAAAATCGTAAGATTTAGCAATTAAGAGATAATTAGTAACTTTAGAATAGATTCAGTTAAGTGAAGTTTGAGATTTGGAAGAAATGAGGGTAGACTGATTTTTCTAAGTTTGGCAGTCAGAGAGGAGAGAAAATAACTTGAGGGGTCAAGGGAAAGTATTTTTAATGGTTGGGGGAGAACTGGGAATGTTTTTAGAAATGATAAAGAAGGGGAATGATAGGGGTGGGATAGGATGGAGGGAAATATAGTCAGTCTTTCACAATATATCCACTCTGGAAAGGTTTTGTACATAGCTACACGTGTACAACCTATATTGAATTGCTTATCTTCCCAGTAAGGGTGGGTGAGGGGGGAGGAAGGGAAAGAATCTGGAATTCAAAGTTTTAAAATCAAATATTTAGAAAAATATATATATATTAATTTTTTTTCATGCAGCTGGAAAATAAGATATACAGACACTGGGGCATAGAGATACACCTTGCCCTACTGGAAAGTCAGAGAGAGGACATGTAGGAGAGAGCAGATTGCAGGAGGGCATATTCAGTGGGATTGCTGTTTGGGGGTGATGGATAGGGGAAAGATAGGGAGAAAATTTGTAACTCAAAATCTTGTGGAAATGAATGATGTAAACTAAAAACGAACATAAAATTTAATTTAAAAAAAAAAGACAAACCAAGGAGAAAATATACACAATGGATGGCCTTGGCCATAAATGAAGTTCATTCCCAGGTTTGTTTGTCTGAGATAATGAATAAAACCTCCTCAGAGTAAATGTTGCTGAATGATTTTGATAGAGGAAGTGTGGGGCAAAGCATATTCATTTTTCTCCACCTGGCCCAGGATGTGATGATAGTACACAAGAAAAAAGGTACATACACATGGTAGTTAAAACGATAGCCACAGACACATGCAGTATTGTTTAGAAAAGAGAGTTCTAAAATGAAGGAAAATTTATTAATGATAGAAGAAAGTTAAAGGGAGGGCAAAGGTAAATACCTGGAAGGGGGGTTGAGGGGATGTGGGGATGAGAAAGCAGGAAGTATACGGAGATGGTAGGGAGGGTCATCTGACCACCTGATGATTGTGTCTCCAGGATTAGGAGAGGATGATGATAAATAGAAGTTTTTCTCCAGACAAATCCTACCATTTGGGCAAACTATTATAGGTAGACTCTCCAAGGATAAATTATTCTTTGTTACCTTCTAATTATTTCTTCCCATAAAGGTATCTTAAAAGTGTTTAGGAGAATGTTTTTCTTAATTTCTACGTAGCAGCATCTGAGGCCTTAATTTATTTAAATGTCATTGCATCTTCATGCAAACAAACACATACCTGTTTTTAGCCAAGTTTTAAAACTTTTGCTGCAGTCCTCACCTTTCCAAATCTATTTAGAAAAATACTCCATATGCCATGAATATATACACATCAAATACATTGTTTATAAAGCTACAAGCTATAAATCACTATTATTAAATATGAAACCCCGTGACTCTTTAGATTTTAATTATCACACTACTGTGAGATTTATATGAAAGAGTAACAGTTCTACACTCTACTACAGAGTATTTGAGTGGAGTTGGGGGACTGTGATCCTGTTTGGTTACTATTTAGGTTATACTGTAGAACCGGAATGCCCAAGTTCAGATCCCAGCCCTTCATGTATTTCTTGTATGACCCTGAATATGTTAATTTACCTTTCTGGGTCTCCTCAGTTTATTCTTCTGTAAAACAAGGTTAAACTAAAAATGATTTAAGGTCATTTCCAGTTTTAAATTCCACAACCTTGGGACTTAAAATAAATTCACTAACGTTTACAGAATTTTGGAGTTGGCTAGTTAGTCCAACTAACTAGTCTGATAGAATCCCTTCTCCAGCAACATCCCAGACAAGATGCCATCTAGCTTACTAGTAGCTATATAGCTCTTGTTGTGGGGGAGCTGCTGCTTTTACCCTGTACCTAGATTTGCCTAATGTAACTTCCTTGCACTGTTCTTACTTCTGCCCTTAAGGGCTAAACAAAACCAATATAATCCCCTTTTTTACTAATAAACCTTCAAACACTTCTAAGAGAGATACCATATTTTCTATACCTCCACAAATCCTTTCCTTCCTAGCCTAAACATAAGCTACATGTATATATAGCTATATAT
>NW_027185754.1:10086088-10091535 GCF_028583685.1 Petaurus breviceps papuanus | reverse complement strand
TATATATATATATATATATATATATATATATAGAGAGAGAGAGAGAGAGAGAGAGAGAGAGAGAGAGAGAGAGAGAGAGAGGACCCTAAGTCCTATAAGTATGAATTACAATAAAGGTCCCTAATTCATGTAGTATTATTGTAATTCATACTACACGAATTAGGGACCTTTAAAAGCTTCTGATGGTTTTTCCTCCTTTTTCAAAATTAACTTACACAATTCATCATAACAGAATCTGATTTTAAGTTTTTGGATATTCTACATTTTGGCTAAATATGAATTTTCATGTTATAACTCAAAATGCCAAAGTTCACCTTCACTCACATTCTACTTCATTATGTGTAAAGACATTGAATTGTAAAATGTAAGATCCTACAGGGCAGGAACTATTTTTGTTTTTATGTGCCTAGTGCCTAACACATGCTTTCTTCCTTCCTACCCTCCCCCTGTCCATATAAGGAATCACATACACAGAACACCAGTGGGTGTTCTGCCAAAGGAATATAAATTTTAGCAAGATATCTTTAAGTTTACAGGCTAGATTTCTTGTTTAGGGACCATGCCTTAAACCCAAATCACTCTTGGCTGTCATTGACTACAACAGTAGGTCCCAACCCAAGCCTCACTGGGTCATTGTTTTGGTTTTGATGGCTCAGAGGGAGTATAAATAGCACTGCCTCATTTTTACCTAGCTTTAATCACTGAATGGTCAATTGCCTCAGAGAAACTGAGACCTGGGAAAGACCTTAACTTCATCAGGGCCATCATCAAGGCCATCTCCAGTCATCCTGATCTATAGCTTGCCTCTGGTGACTTTGCACAGCCCCTCACTTAATTCACTTGCAAGTCACCTTCCTGATGCCAGGTCCTCTTTGAGAACAGAAAGAAAAAACAACAGCCTAACACATAGATGATTAGTTGTTTTTTTTTAATCGTATTATCTTCTGAAATCATAGTTCTGTTGTATTTGTAAAAAACATACAGCCACGAATTGACTACATGTACTTTAAAAATTAACTAAATATCACTTTTACAAACTCTTTTACTAAATTTTTTATATATGAAGTTCACTACTTATGCTAGCTACCAAATCCCATAAAATCGTATACCTACTCCCTTAAAATCACTATATAATTTTAAAACCATATAATTTTATACACTGTAACAAAGTTACAATCTTAAAGACTTTTGAGTTTTCCACAGACTATTTACTTCCCCTCCTCTGCACTAGCTTCTTGCTACAGCTTAAGACAGTAAAATAAGAATAATTTTCACTTCAGAAACCTATTTTGTAAGGTTCCTTAAATTGCTGTTTGTAGTTCACTCCATTTCTATATAGTTTTTCTTTCAAGTGGTTCCCTACTTTAACCCCTTACCATTACTATACAGAATACTGTATATAGCTGAATATTCCAAAATAGCTAAATTCCATGGAAGGTCGGGTATAAGTGTAATTGATGAGGAAAACTTACATTATTATCTCAAAAACTTTCTTTTCTCCGTTATGTTAGGTAGGTGGAATTAAAGACAAAGTCCTAGCAGCACACAGAGCTGGACTGAAACGAATCATCATTCCACAGAGAAATGAAAAAGATCTTGAAGAGATTCCAAGCAACGTACGCCAGGATTTGACTTTTATCACAGCAACCTGCCTTGATGAGGTTCTGAATGCAGCTTTTGATGGAGGTTTTTCAGTCAAAACCAGACTTGGTCTCATAAATAGTAAACTTTAAGCAAATTGACCAGACCTTCAAGTTTTTTTAATTTAAGAACAGGAATGAAGTACCAAAATTAAACTTTCTAATCATTTTCTGGAAGTATACTGCTTGCTAACTGACTAGTCACTAATGAGTAGATCATATTTAATTATAATAGTAATTAATCAATATGTGATTGTATTGGTTAACATGTAAGCAGATGGTTATTTAATAAATTAATGTTAATCTGTATCAGACTTTATTGTAATATAGTTTTATTAGCATAAATGATTTTACTTTAAATTCTAGTTTAAAAAAATTTTTTTAGTTGATTGAGCATAAAATTGAGCCTGTAAGAGCCCTGTAAGACCAAGGTTACAGTCCTGCCTCAGACACAATCTAGCCTTGTGACCCTGGGCTAGTCATTTAACCCCTTTTCAATATTCTAGGATGCTTTCTAAGTCAAAGTTGCAGAAGTATTACCTAAAATTGTAGAATGGAGCTTCCTCTATCAATGAAATCACAAGTACAAGTCCCTATCCCTTATCTATTTGATGTCTGCCACATTTAGGCTTCAGTGAACCCAGTAATAAAGGTTAGAATTTAGGATCTCTCATTCATACAAAAAAAAAGGCCAAAGTTAATGAGTCCTAAAATAATAAATTAAAGCCCACTACTTACAGAGCACATCAAAAAAATTCACTTACAGGGGGCAGAGCCAAGAAGGCTGAGTAAAAGCAGGGACCTGTTTGAGGTCTCCCACAAACCCTTCCAAATACCTGTAAAAAATTACTCTAAACAAATTCTGGAACAAAAGAACCCACAAAATGACACTGTGAAAAAAACTTCCAGCCCAAGACCACCTGAAAGGTCAACAGGAAAGGGTCTGTTGGACCTGGGGGAGAGGGGAACATGGCCTGGCTCCAGCTCTAGAGTGGCAGCAGCAGCAGAGGCAGTGGCTGCTTCCAGTGTTTTTGGTCCACAAACAGTGGTGGAGAGGTCCAGCAGCTGATCAGAGAGGGATTGCAGGGATCTCTTTGCTGGTGCTAAGACAGGATTCTCTTGCTTTGCCCTGTTTGGATCTCAGTCCTGGGGCAAGGAGGAGCCCTGGCATGGTAGAGCTTGTGGGGAGGGAATCCTCCTCACAGTTCCAAGTCAGAAAAGAGTACTTGTGGTCACTCATAGACCAGAGCACCAGCCAAGAGGAGTAAACACCTCTCCTTTGATCATACCACCTTGGAAGAATTAAAAATTTACAGATCCCTAGAAATATCTCTGAAAACAGCTGTGCAAAACCCCTGAAGCTTAGGACAGTGCACTCTCCACTCTGGAAGCAGAATGCTACCTTAACAAAGTGCTAAAAAGTCAAGTAATTGGCTGGGAAAATGGGCAAACAGCAGAAAAAAATCAGACTATAGAATCTTAAGGAAGATCAAAACATACACTCAGAAGACAACAAAGTCAAAGTTCCTACATCCAAAGCCTCCAAGAAAAACAGGAATTGGTCTCAGGCCATTGAAGAGCTCAAAAAGGATTTTAAAAATCAGGGAAGACATAAAAGAAAAACTGAGAAAAGAGTGATGCAAGAAAATCATGAAAAAGAATCAACAGCTTGCTAAAAGGAGACCCAAAAGAATACTGAAGAAAGTAACACCTTAAAAAACAGACTAATCCAAATAGCAAAAGAGATCCAAAAAGTCAATGAGGAGAAAAATGCTTTAAAAAGCAGAACTGGCTAACTGGAAAAGGAGGTTCAAAAGATCACTGGAGAAAATAATTCTTTCAGAATTAGAATGGAGCAAATGGGAAGCTAATGACTTGATGAGAAATTCAGAAATTATAAAACAAAACCAAAAGAATGGGAAAAATAAAGGACAATGTTAAATGTCTCATTGGTAAAACCACTGACCTGTGAAATAGATCCAGGAGAAAGAGTTTAAAAATTATTGGACTACCCAAAAGCATGATCAAAAAAGAACCTAGGAGAGCGGACGTCTTGTGGCTGTGTTGTGCGTGTGAGCCCCGTAGGGCTGGGGAGGCACCAGCTGCCATACAGGGAGGAGGCCAAAGCCCCTCTGTGCCTGTGTCGGGCAGAGCCGGTGTGAGAAGAGAGATCCCCTCCCCCTAACACCTCCCCACCACCTGAAATAATCAGAGTTTTTAGCCCGACCCTTTAGTACACCAAGAGAGTGCGGAGTCAGGCAGAAAGAAGCACACACCATGGTGCTGAAACGGATTAATAAGGAACTTAGCAATTTGGCCCTTGACCCTCCAGCACAGTGTTCTGCAGGTCCAGTTGGGGATGATATGTTTCATTGGCAAGCCACAATTATGGGACCTAATGACAGCCCATATCAAGGCGGTGTATTCTTTTTGACAATTCATTTCCCTACAGACTACCCCTTCAAACCACGTAAGGTTGCATTTACAACAAGAATTTATCATCCAAACTTTAACAGTAATGGCAGCATTTGTCTTGATATTCTAAGATCACAGTGGTCTTCTGCTTTAACTATTTTTTAAGTTCTATTATCCATTTGTTCTCTGCTGTGTGATCCAAACCCAGATGACCCCTTAGTGCCAGAGATTGCACAGATCTATAAACAGACAGAGACAAGTACAACAGAATATCTCGAGAATGGACTCAGAAGTATGCCATGTGATGCTACCTTAAAGTCAGAATAACCTGCATTATAGCTGGAATAAACTTTAAATTACTGTTCCTTTTTTGATTTTCTTATCCGGCTGCTCCCCTATCAGACCTCATCTTTTTTAATTTTATTTTTTGTTTACCTTCCTCCATTCATGCACATGCTCGTCTGAGAAGACATAAGTTCTTCCAGCTTTGGATAATAACTGCTTTTAGAAACTGTAAAGTAGTTACAAGAGAACAATTGCTCAAGATTCAGAATTTTTTAAAAAGTGGAGCATGTGTATTATGTGGCCATTGTCTTCACTCTCACTTGGTTATGAGACTAAAACCATTCCTCACTGCTCTAACAGATACTGAAGATACCATCTGAGGGGTAGACGGATGTGAAATTGTCATATCAAAGGAAGCAACGTTACTGTAGTAGCATCCATCTTGTTTAAGCCTTCCATTGTTAGAGATCTGAGGTTTCATGATATACTTTATGCTCATAACTGATGTGGTTGGAGAATTGGTACTGAATTTATAGCATCAGCAGAACAGAAAACGTGTTGTATTTTATGCATGTCAATAAAGGAATTACCTGTTCTTGTTCTTCAGAGAATGGAAATTGGAAGTCAAACACCCCTTGTATTCCAAAATAGGGTCTTGAACTTTTTGTAATTTTCATTTAAATTTTGTTAGGAGGCTTGGAGCTATTAGTTAATCTATCTTCCAATACACTGTTTAATATAGCACTGAATAAATGATGCAAGTTGTCAATGGATGAGTGATCAACTAACAGCTCTGCTAGTAACTGATTTATTTTTCTTTAATAAAGTTGCATAAACCAAAAAAAAAAAAAAACCAAAACAACCTACATATCACCTTTCAAGAAATTATCAAGGAAAACTGCCCTGATATTCTAGAACCAGAAGGGAAAATAGAAATTGAAAGAACCCACCAATCACCTGCTGAAAGAGATCCCAAAGGAAAACTCCTAGGAATGTTGTAGCCAAATTCAAGAGTTCCCAGGTCAAAGAGAAAATACTGCAAGCAGCCATAAAGAAACAATTCAAGTATTGTGGAAACACAAACCAGGATAACACAAGATTTAGCAG
>NW_027185754.1:9943781-10086078 GCF_028583685.1 Petaurus breviceps papuanus | reverse complement strand
GGAAAGATATTGGTAACTAATAGGGTAGTTGGAGGGAATATAGACAGAAGACACAGGGTTAGCTAATATGAAGGGATGGTATCTAAAAAATTAAGAGGTGAGAGGATTGTACTGGGAGAAGGAGAAAGGGAGAGGTTGAATAGGGTAAATTATCTCACATAAGAGGCAAGAAAAAGCTCTTACAATGAAAGGGAAGAAGAGGGAGGTGAGATCAGATTTGGCTTAAGGAGAGAATAACCTATACACATTTGGGTATGGAAATCTATCTTGCCCTAGAGGAAAGTAGGGGGAAAGGGATAAGGAAAGGGGAGAATAATATAAAGGGCAAAAGGGAAGAGGGGGTAATCAGATACAAATACCTTTGAGGAAGAACAGAATTGGGGGGGAGGGATAGGATGGAGGGAAATATAGTTAGCCTTTCACCACATGACTGTTATGGAAGTGTTTTGCATGACTACACATATATAACCTATATTGAATTGCTTGCCTTCTCAATGAGGATGAATGGAGAGGGAGGGAGGATGTGGAACTCAAAGTTTTAAAAATGAATGTTAAAAATTGTTTTTACATGCAACTGGGAAATAAGATATACAGGCAGTGGGGTATAGAAATCTATCTTGCCCTACAGGAATATAGAAGGGAAGGGGATAAGAGAAGGGGGGATGGGGGGAAGTGATAGAAGGGAGAGCAGATTGGGGGAAGGGGTAATCACAATGCATGCTTTCTTGGGGTGGGAGGGGAGAAAATTTGGAACTCAGTCTTGTAGAAATCAATGTTAAAAATAAAAATTAATTAAAATTTTTTTTAAAGTTCACTTAGTTTCTAATTGGTAACTACTTTGTATACTATATATCCCTCTGTAGTGTTTCATCTTAAGTGCTGGATTGTGTGGTTCAGTGTATAAACTGAAGGGTCAAGATCATTATAATTAAAGGGAAGATTTTATGGAAGAAATATTCCACATATTTTCAGACTTGGCTCATCACCCTGCTTTTTAGGGTTGCTTTTTTAAAAAGTCATTTATTTTTTAAAATTATGTGGGGAGGGGGATGTGGAAGGGAGGAGGAACCCAGCTACAAACATGCATACTCAAGCAAAACATTCCCACTGGTTATATCCTAAAAGTCCATCACCCCTCTATCAGGAGGTAAGGAGCATTCCAAACCATCAAGCCCCAGGAATCAACACTCTACTAATATGAGTTACATCTTTCAAAAACTTGTTGGGTTTTGTTTACGATGTTGTTCTTATATGTTCTGGTATTGGTCACTTCATTCTTTGTCAATCTGAAGTGATACTCAGGTGACATTTGTTCCTAGCGCCCCCTTTACACAGACCCTGATAATGGGAGAAAAGTACTCCTCCCCTTTCTTTTTTTGTATGTGTATCTTTTCCCCCTCCTTTGGAGATCAGGCTATTTAAAAAGAAAATACACTTCTAGGACTTGCATCTTCTTTGACTCTCTGACCCCTGCTGACGTCACAGTTGCTGAAAGTTGTATCATCCTCCCCTCACCCATTCGGGGAATGACATCTCATCCTTGGTCTTTTCTGTCTGCTCACTTGTATATATACCTTTCTATGTTTCTCTTTACTCACATGTTTGTATTTCAAAGGTTTTCCTCCACTAATGCTTGGGACAGTTTTGCTGGCAAATTATTATTGGTTGTAAGTCTTTGCCTTCTGGAATATCACACACTCCATGATGTTTATTCCTCAAGAACATGCTATATCTTGCAGGATCTTAACTAGTACCTGAACTTAAAACTCTGGAAGCTTACAGTATTCTTTTTTCTGTGAATTTTTGGCTATTACATTCCTACTCTTAATTTTAAGGTTTCTTTCAGTGGATTCTTTCTATTTTCACCTTGCCTTCTTGTTTTAAGTGATAAGGCAAATTTTCTTCCATGATTTTTTGAAATTGAGGAGATTTAAGCTCTCTGGTTGTGGCTTCTAGGGAGACCAATGATTCTTATATTGTCTTTGTCTGACCTGTTTTCCAGTTTTTTTGATATGATAGCTTACATTTTCTTTTAAAAAAATTTACTCCGGGTGGCCACGTGGCACAGTGAGTAGAAGTGCCGGTCCCAGCGTCAGGATCGGTTCCGGCCTCAGATACTTGGCACCCACACAAAATAACTGGCTGTGTAACCTTGAACAAGTTACTTAACCCAATTGCTTAAAAAAAATTTTACTTTATTATTTGTTTTCTTATTGAGTCATTAACTTTCATTTGGTCCATTCTAATTTTCAGTCTGTTATGTGGAAAAGTTTTCATACTTATGCAAAGCTTTTAATTCTTTCTCTAAGCCTTTTCCTCCACAGCTCTCATTTTACACCCAATTCTTTCTTCTGTCACTCTCATTTCACTTATAAATAGCATTTTTAACTCTTGCATCATTTTTTCTAGGAATTCTAAATGATGTTATGGACAACTGTTTTTCTTCACGGCTTTACTTACAGATATTTTGTCGATACTTTCATATTCTGGGTTTCTCTTGGGCATCCTGGCCTTATTAATAGCTTTTCATCTCCCCTTGTTCCCCCCCACCCCTCAAGTCACTCTTGCAGCAAACTGCTCCGGACAGCCCACATGCTAGAAGAAGCTCTTTTGTGGGCAGTGTTGCTGTAAGATATTATGGTCCCTCTGGAAGACACTCCCTGCCACACTCCTGGGCACCCTACTTTAGTTTCTTTCAGCAGTGCTTGGCACATTGTAGACATTTAATAAATACTTGCTGATTGAAATTCTGTCCTACAAGTTCCAAAGAGCACAGGCTCTTAACCCTAGTTGTGAGGGATGATCCTCATGCTACTGAATTGCTAAGAAAACTACAGAATCGCACAACACTGGTGTGCATATATGCGACACCAACACTGGAAAATCTACTATACACTCTTCCTACTTTATTTGCCCCGTACGAGATAGCACTCAGCAGCACTGTCACAAGTTAATGTGCATTCTACAAATTAAACGAATGCCTAAACTTTACCAATACATTGCTATGCTATTACATCAGCCCTGTCTCACCCACAGTATCAAAAAGAAAAAAACAATAAAAGGAATGTTGTTTACATAGATCTTAACATGTACCTTTATCCTTAGTAAGCACTTATGTATTCGTGCTAAACCTCTGGGGCTTTTGAAAATGAAAACATGAGAAAACAATCAGGTTGTAACTGACCACAGGTATACTGTCATTCTCTAGCACTGTGCAGAATATAGTTTTGGTCAATTCTTCAAGTATCAAGACCAAAATTCAAAGTTTCTGTGCCTTATGGGGGTAAAAAAATTAAATTTAATTAGCATGTTCCTGGACCTAAATTAAAGACATTCTTCCTGATCTTACTGCGCTTGCTGTATTTGCTCTGTGCTTTGCAGATGAACATTTCCATGAAAAGGCCATATTGCCAGAAGCTCTTCATGCTAAATGATAGAAAACTATGCTAATAGTAAAGGGGATCTACCAATGATTTTTGGGGGGGAGGGGGGGAGTCAGCAATCATTTGAGAACTACAAATGAATTCTTAGCACATCTTATGGTCATATGAGCCCCAGACAGTAATCAACTCAAACAGTAATTGGGACCACACTGCCACTGCCCTACTTAGGAAAATCCTTGCCTCTCACGGTTCCAGTTTCCTAGCTCTGATTTTCACTTTAGAAAAATTTATCAAGAATCATAAAATCAGGGGTGGCTAGATGGCACAGTGAATAGAGCACTGGCCCTGGAGTCAGGAGGACCTGAGTTCAAATCTGGCCTCAGACACTTAACACAAAAACTAGCCATGTGACCTTGGGCAAGTCACTTAACCCCAATTGCTCTCCAAAAAAAAAAAAAAGAATCATAAAATCAGTTACTTGAGACTGTGATACAGTGCCATTAGGAAGGAAGAAAATAATTGTTAAGCACTTCTTATGTGCCAGGCACATAAATGTAAATATCTCATTTGAGCTGATAGCAACCCTAATAAGTGCTATTATTATCCCCACTTTGGAGTTGAGGAAAATGAGGCAGAACTGTGTCTCAGTGTCACAAAGCTAATGTCTGAGGCCTCTTTTGAATTTAAGGCTTTCTGACTCCAAGCCCTATACCCTGGAATGCCTACAGAGCTCTACCAGCTGGTTAGTTACTTAGCAAATTAGTGTGCCAGTTAACCAGTCTGCTTTTCAACTCCAAGGATGTGTTGAACTGGGGTCCATTAAGAGCCCTTGAATATCAAAGGATATCAGAAGCTTTTAACCACCTTAGAACCAAAGTATACCTAAAGCTAAAGGAGGGTTGCACTCTTTTTTGGCCACAGTGTTAATTAATGAATAGCTAAAGAAGCCTGATAAATGTAAACACCAATTAAACCTCTGGTAAGGAACATAAACTACATGCAAGCATATTTCAAATACCTTTCCTAACTTTTACCCCTAATTTTTTATAAAATACAGAAAGGCACCTTAGTTACTAGAATTCTAGTAAGATGATCTAAAACTGCATTGGAAAGGAAACAAAAGGCCTATACCTCAAAAATGGTCCCAGTTGTATATATTTTATTACAAGTTCAATAAATTATTTAAGTTTTTAAAAGTTTCCTCTCAGGATAAGCTTTAGTTATCTGAAAAATGCATTTATCTGTAACATTTCATTTTCATAATGTTATACAGGATTTAAATTTCTAAGTTACAGATTTTCAGCATAAAACTCAGGCTAAAAGTCACTTGTCTATCAGACATAACCCAAAAGGAGATTATTAATGCCGTTCAACCTGATGATCCTAGAAATTCTAGTCTCAGTATTTTAAACAATTATAGCCTTTTTAGCATTTATGAGTTTTCATAAGTTACTCAGCTGTTTAGATAATAATCCCACAAAACTCAGTCATGCTTTACTGATAACTGTTTCACCAACATGTAACTGATAACATCACCAGAATGTAACAATATTTAGCATAAGTATTGTTACTTTGTTGTTATTTATTTGTTCAGTCCCTTCTGGCTTTGTTATTTATTTGTTCAATCATGTCTGGCTTTGTGTTAGTGTCTGGGGCCAATCTGAACTCAGGTATTCCTAGCTCCAAGGTCCAGCACTCTATCCAGTGAGTCAGCTAGCTGCTTCATTTGTTATTTAGGCTTCCACAATTAACAGCTAATTTGTTTAACTCTTTTCTTCAACATAGGGGTTTTAACCTTTCATGGATCCCACTGACAGTCTAGTGAAACCTATGTATCTCTTTTTCAGAATTTTTAAAATACATAAATAGGATTATAAAGTAAACCAAAAAAGTGGAAATTAAGACTTCATTTTTCCCCTACCCAAATTCACAGCTCTGCAATCAAGTCACAGAACCCAGGGTTGAAAACCCTTGCTCTAAACTGGAAACTAAGGGAAAGCCTATCAGTTGGGGATTGGCTAACAATTTATGGTGTGTGAATGTAATGGAATACAACTGTCATAAGAAATTTAGACTTGTATTAAGTGAAGTGAGCAGAGCCAAAAGAATTTATAAGACATGGTAAAAATGGAAAGTCATAAAATTCTAATTTAACTATGATTTTCCTGAGCTCTGATGATGAAACATACTACCTAAATATGAATTCAGGGTACAAAAATAAGGAATATGTTTTTTGGACAATGTAGGAATTTGTTTTGTTTGACTATGTATATTGGTTGCAAAGGTTCTTCCCCATTCTTCCTCTCCCCAAACCCTCAATTGAGGAAGAGGTGTCTGAAGAAAGAAAAATCAAAATAACTGGGGGAGGGGAGCGCACGGGGAGGGAGGAGGGAGAATCCTTTTATAATACCAATGTTTATATTCCTTCTAGAAAGATCCATGTTACAGGGCTGCAGTCCTGCTGATCTGCCAAGACATCAAATAAATTTTAATTTCATATTTTGAGTATACAGTGCTTAATAGAATTACATGTTCTTCTTAAGGGAGATGTTACCACATTGTTGTGACTTTTAGAAGTAGCATGGTATAGTGGAGGGGTGTCAAACACATGGGCCCCACCACACTACTAGGGTAGTGGATAGAGACCTGGCCATGAAAACCTGGGTTCCAGTCCTATTTGCCAAATCAGGTGTAAAACTGAAGGCAAGAGTCTTAACATTAGATTATATGGCCTTCAATGAAATCATAGGAAACAATCACATATATACATACACAATCTATATATGTATATGTATGTACACATATAATTTTATAAATTCATAGCATAAAGATGTTCAGATCTCTACCAACTCACCTTTTACCTAATACTATATTTCTTTTGAACAAAATGAGTTGTGCCATTTGTAGTCTCTTAAGAATTGCCATTCTCTAAACAGACTGACTATAATAAAAATCCATAGACTGGAATTACACTGAGCAATACATAAAAAGCACTAAATTTCTGCCACACTCGTGCTCTTTTCTACTACTAAAAGTTATTAAATTACTTTCCTTTTATTCCATTCAAAGGTCATAGCAACACATCTGACTTAAAGCTAGAATTTCATAACCAAAGTTAAACACTGATCAAGATTTCATCCTAAACAGAAATGAGATTTTAGTGCATTAAAATAAAGCCTATAAATTTTCATTAGAATCAAAGGCAAATTCCTTCTTTCACAGGAAGCAAAAGGAGAGTCAACACTCAAGATGAATAAAGTAATTTTTAACTTATCTGTTACAAATTTAAGTCTATAGGGTAATGAAGCTTCTGGCATTTAGCTTAGTTCCTCAAATTGGTGGTCTTCATCCCATTTATTTTAGCAGGACAAAGTCAGTATACAGGGCTGAGTCAATAGGTTCTTCTCTTATCCCTGGAAGTACTTTATCCAAGCAAAGAAATCCATATGAGGAGAAAGCTGGCATTGATGCTGCCCGCTGTGTCACTTCCTTTGTGGTGATCTACCAGAATCTATTTCCTCACTGCTGTCAAGCTAATTTTCACCAGCACAGGACTCACTAAAAATGAGGGAAGCAACAGAAATAGAAACAATTTACTACAGTCCACTGACTTGCTTGAAACAAAAGGCATAATTGAACAAGACTGCTATAAATGTAACAAACATACCAAGTAATTTAGTTATTTGTGCTTTATACTGGGCTAGGAGGCTGTGGTTACTGTAGTATATATGTATATATGACATAAATGCTGCAGTCAATAGCAGAGATAAACAATCTAGTCCTCAAGTAAATGCAGTACTGACAAGGAAAGATGTCCTAATCATAATTTTAATGTGTCCACCAATCCACATAGGAAAAGTGAGTAAAACCATAAAAATTTAATCTACAGACAAACTAAGGCAAATTACAAGTGCAATGGGTCAAGTAGCAGAGGTCTCTTGATAATTAGTACATTATACCACACTGCCTCTCTTGATTAGATTACTTAGACACCAGAATTTGAACGTCAATTTTTTTTAAAGCAATATCTTGACACAGTAGACTCCCTGAAACTAAATACTGGAGTATATCAACTATCATATGGATTAATATGACACTCAAGACAAAAAACTTGGTTCAAGTTCCAGTATCACTTATTACAGTGACTTTGGCCAAATACCCTTACCTCTCTGGCCTTCTGTATGCACATCTTTTAAATGGGTATAATTCCTGCTCTACCTCAAAAGGTGGATCATTACTCCAATGAGATTATGGATATGAAAATGCTTTGTGACCATAGTAAATTACATTTTATAGTGATTCATTAGTATTGGGGCAAAATATATTAAGATGACCGATAGCGAATAAAAAATTTTAACAGCACAAAAAATATACGTAACAGATTGTATCTTTAAAATCAGTGGGGAAGGAATGGAAGATATAAAAGATACTCTATCAGTATGATAAATTTAAGAACTTCAAGATCTTCATATGCCAGTTAGGAAATAAGCTAGTTAATAAAAGTTTGAATTTTAAGATACTATTAGTACAATATACAAATTTGAAGACAGCATAGCAATTCAGTAGCATAACAGATGAAGAACCAACCCTTGAAATCATTAAGTCCTGGGTTCAAGTCTTTAACTTCTGGCTGTGTGAGCCTGGGCCAAGTTATTTGACCTTATAGTGACACAGAGAGCTAACAAGCAGAGAAGCTGGTGATCTTCACTGATGGGCATTTCCCTACACAAAAGAACAGAAGCCCAGACCTCCCCACTTCATGTATTGCTTAATTATGCACACAGACATTGCTCTACATGGGAATTTAAACGAACTGGTAACGAAGCTGCTTTTATACTAACAAAGGCCAGTTACACCAAGTTGAGCCAAGAGATTCTGTTAAGTATGCGGGGCCACCTTCTTTATTATCTCAGAGCAAAACAGTAATCACACTTCTAAGCAATCTAAATATGAGCCTTCTTTGCTCTACTAGCACAAAGTGAAATTCACAGTAAACCAAGAAAAAACCCACTTCATTTTATTCAGTTTCTACTAAGCAACTTGGGCAAAAAAACGTTCAAGTTAACATAGTAAACTTTTGTTATCCAGTCTGGCTGGGAATGAATGTTCTAGTTAATAGTTTCAATATATACAATACATAAATTACCAATTTTCAAAGAATTAGAACAGTGACAAACCATGATGAACATTATTTTCTGATTCTGAAGACACTGATCCTTCAGTATACCTGAGTCATTATTAGCATCAATTTGTAACTACAGTGCTGCATTATTAATGGGATTCCAGAGAAAAAGTGCTCTTTTCGCTTAATCATCCCAGTGGAATTACCAGGAAGAAGAGAATTTAAGCAAAAGTAGGCAATTGCAGGGAGAATAAGAAACCTGGATAATAACCTAAGTAACCAAGTTAACTATACAATCAAAAACTGTATTCTTATTGTGCATTACAGTAACTATACCCCTACAAAAAGAGCTAAAAACAAAAATTTACAGGAAGAAGATAACTTTGGGGATACAATAACACTAGAAAACTGCACTAAAGCAAAACACACAAGTTTTTAGTTTGCCAGATATTTTTAATGACAATTATAAAAAACCAAAAACATCTTTTTTTCCCCCCAGACTGCCTTTTTAAACAAATGATTTGCTTTCAGTTACAAATACTGTATGACAATGCCTTTTTTTCCAAAACTAATACAAGAACAATTTTTGAACAAAATGTCTGATTTTCTTCTTAATTCTTTGGGAGTTGGGGTGAAAGGATAGAGAGAAAAGCCTGATCTTTAACATTTTTTAATCAGAACTTTTCTGTAACCCTCTAACAAAACTGATCTCAGGATATGAATTAATTTTTTTTTAATCTACATCTGCTTTAGGAGATTCTCTTGGTCAATTCTTCCAATATAATTAATTGCCCTTCTCTACTGTTCAGATCTTCACAACAGTTGAATTAAAAACAATATTTCTAACAAACTGATTACTGTGGGGGAAAAGAAAAATTCAAACATACATATGTATATACTTTACCATAAACAATTATGCATATCAAAAAGATAAGACACCTGTAATTAACTTTTAAAAGGTACAAAAAAGTGAGAAAACCTGAATTACAGAAAAGAAAGTCAAATTTAATGAAAAACTAGAAGTTAATAAAAATTAGCAAATACACAAAAAATATACACAAACAGCAGCAATACTATGTAGTGACTTACAAAGGGGAAAAAAGCAGCAGTCAAAGACTGCTCAACATGGCTTGTCAGTCAAATAAAAAAAACACAAAAAACAGTATTCTCTTCAATCAATCTACAAATACAAGTTTAGAATTATTTTACAACATTTCTTGTAGGATCAACTTTCTTAATACAAAAGATGCCCATTTTGGGTGTATATATATTTTCAGTGGTTTACTGTTGACTTATTTTTAAATATATTAGTGTTATTACATGCAACTGCTTCCTGCATTTAACAGCCTTTCCTTTTATTTACCTTCATTATGTCTAACTTCCACCTACCAAAAGAGTTTATATTTGGCAGTCAAAGATGGTTACCCTATCTTCTGTGAAATTAAATGATGCAAAGGTTTTAAACACTGGCCTGAAAATGTTTGATTGCCATTTCAACACATGGAAATAGTTACATTGATGCCTAAATTGCCATTTTCTGCAAAAAGCTGTGCAATGCTGGTGTCAAAAACTAGACAGTCACTATTCATAATAGCTGTTGCAATTCCCTCATGAATAGATCGAGGAGTAGCTTCCCAAGTCAATCGCCGTCTATGACCATTTAGCTCAAGTCGGTAAGCAAAATTTTCTGCTTGTTTACGTGTTCCTATCAGCTGTACAATTGCGAAGAACTGCTGGTGACCATCATATTTTTCCTGTTTCTCTAAGACTAACATGAAGTGAAAGCCAAAACAAGACTGCATCATAACCCAGTCAACAGCACCAGGAAGATTAATGTCTGTAGCAAGAAAAACTATATCTTCTCCCTGTAGTGTTGTGATAGACTTATGCTGATGCATCAAATGTGGCATTACAGCATCCAAAGAGCCTTGCCATTTACACGAAGCACCAGGACACGGACACGAATAAGGCCTAAACTCACACAGCTCTTCATGGTCTGCTTTTTCTGTGTGTGGCAAAGTTATCTCACATCCAGAAGAGGCATATTTACAAGGAAATAGTACTGAATTGGCCACTTTTTCCATAGCCAAGTTGCGAATGGACCCCAACGGGCCTCGGCAAGTTGGACAACATGTGAGCTTTGGACGACAGTTGCTACAAACAAGATGGCCGCTCTGACACTGAAGAATAGGGGGTAACACATAGTCAAAGCAGACGGGACACTCAAATAGACTAGCCAAGTCATTGTTCGATGCTGTTGTGCCAGTCAATGCAGGCACCCTCTGGGATGGTGTACACTTGGAAGTACCAGTAGGGAGGGCTGTAGCAGTCTGGCGGCTCATTTCTGCAATAAAACGAAGAAAAAAGTCACCATACAGAAGAATTAAACCATGGGTCCCCATCCCCCCCTTAAAATGAATTCAATTCTCTGCACATACTAGAAATCCTATGTTTTTATGCAATGCATCAGAAAAGTCTGGGGGAAACACAAGAGTTGATTGGAAAAAATGAAGCCAATTCTAAGAGGCAAACAATTATTTTTCATTAAAATTCATGGGAAATTGTACACTCTAAACTGCCTAAAAGAATTAAGTTTTAGAATAAGTCACCCTGCCAAGTAGTGTTACTCCTAAACCAAAAACTACCCATCTAAATTTAATATTTGATTTAAAATGCTTTGCTGATGCCATTTGTTTTTATACCAGTTGGTTATAGATAGACCAGCCCTCCCCAAGGTCAGAAACCTCTTTCATAAACAAAAAACAAAACCAAAAAAACCAGTTAAATAGAAAGAGCCCATAGTGACTATACCTGAAGGTGTTCAGCAATCTGCCCCACCCCGTTCTTGTCCCCTTAAGTGTTCTTAAACAAATTTCTCTAGATTTGGAAATGTAACAATATGTATTAATCTGTATTAATGTTCTATGTGTGACGGGGGGAGGGGGAGTAATATGTTTCACTGGGGTTTGAGTATAGTTCTACTAAATGCAGCATGCTGTAAAAATCATCCCTGAGGATGTCAGAAATAAATGAACAAGTTTAAGAGTTTAGTTCCCAGTCACAATACAGCTTGAAAAACTACTACTAGGTCGATATGCCAAAGAGAGCAATGAAGAAAGAAAAGGACCTATATGGACAAAAATAATTACAGCAAAGAATGACCTCAATTAGGGAATGGCTGAACAAGTCGTAGCATATGATTGTGATGGAATACTACCGTGATATTAAGAAGGTACTTTCAGACTTATATGAGCTGATGCAAAGTGAAATGTTCTATATACAAAATAACAGCAATACTGTGGGATGATCAGCTATGAATGACTGAGCTATTCTCAGGAATACAATAATCCAAGACAACTCTGAAGGACTTAGGATGAAAAATGCTATCCATCCCCAGAGAAAAAGGCATACTTTTTAAACTTTTTCTTGAGGTTTTTTGTTTATGTTTTCTTTCACAACATGACTGGTATGGAAATGTTTTGCATGACCACACACATATAACCTATATTGAATTGCTTGCCTTTTTCAATGGGGAAAGAAGGGGTAGGGAGGGAGAAATGAAGAGAATTTGGAACCCAAAGTTTTAAAAGTGAACATTAAAAATTGTTTTTACATGTAACTGGGGAAAAATAAAATAATAAAACTTTTTTAAAGTGCTTTCAGAAAAACCTGGGAAGACTTACATGAACTCATGCAAAGTGAAGCAATCAGAACCAGGAGAATGTTGTACATGCTAGCAGCAATATTTTATAATGATCAATTGTGAATGACTTAGTTACTCTCAGCAATACAATGATCCAAGACAATTCCCAAGGATTTATGGATGAAAAATGCTATCCACTTCAAGAGAAAGAACTAATGGAATCTGAATACAGATAAAAGCATAATTTTTTTCACTTCATTTTCTTGCTTTTTTTTTTGTTGTTGCAATATGTCTAATATGGAAATACGCTTTGCATGATTTCACATGTATAATTGACATCACATTTCTGGCCTTCACTGGAGGTAGGGGAGGGAGGGATGGGAGGGAATTCAGAAATCAAAATTTTAAAAAGAATGCTAAAAAAAATGTTTTTTAAATACAACTTGGAAGACAAAATGTTTAAATACATACTTATAAATGCCCCCCAACCCTCCAAAAGAGAAAAAAGAAAAGGGGGAGGGCTGTGGTATATTAACTTCTAGGGAGGTCATTTTTTTGTCTCAATGTTGCCACTACCTATGTAAACCGCTGGTCCTCAATACTAAGAACCATATAGCTCAAAAAGCCTGAGATTCTAAAGAAATACTTTTTCAGAGAAACACAACAGTACCATACACTACTTCGAGGAAGTCTACTATAGCTTTTGGTGGCCAGAAGCTCCACCAGGACCATACCTTCCCACACACTGACTCAGCCACATACATCCAGAGTTACTACTGGGAAGTAGCCAAAAAGTGATTACCAAGGGCTCCTAAGAATCATATTTAACTAGCCCTTGTTTGATGTGGGGAAAAGATCCTCATATAAGAATTTTCTATAAGTTACATCACTCTCACTCACACACAAACACAAACACACACACACGGATGGGAAATCTTATTTCTGGAATGGTGCCTTGCATATGTCCAACTGAAGGCCAATAACCAACAGAAAAACATGGTTTGGGTTTTAATTTTTAACTTTACAGAAAAAAAGCTAATAAAAAATAGTTTTTTTTAAAAAGCTATTAAGTTTAATAACTCAGCTCATTTTTATTTTAAGAGCAGAGTATATAATATAAAATTATATCCAAACAGCAATTTTTTAAATGTCTTCATTTCATGCTATGGTCAATTAAAGAAAATGAAAGCAAAGGGAAAGAGAAAGCAAGGACAGACACAGAGACTTATTAATAGGCTCTGAGGTGAATGTTAGGCAACACATTCATTACACCCTAAGGTTCATTTAGATTGTGGTCTTCAGAACATTAACCACCCATCACTGATACTGAAAGACTTCTGCCACTGTTCTGTATATGCACATGAGTCGAGGCCATGAACTGTAACAAAAGACATAAATAAGCCTCTTTTTCTGCCAGCCAAAAACCCACTCCTCCCACTGCTATAGGATAGAATGCCAGTTGCTATGTCCTCTTAGTATAACACACAAATCTTCTGATGTTAAAGCATGACCTTCTAGCCAACTGTGCACAAATAGTTTTTCCAAGCTGAAACTGAGGGGAAAAAAACACTAAAACAGACTCCTTTAATAATGAAGCTTACTACTATACGAATTTAGCCATATTTTGTTTCAATATATAAAAACTACAAAGGCTAAAATAAAAGCCTGTTATAACAGTTTAGTTTTGCCACAAATACCAGGGACATAAAGTGTTCTACTAAAACTGCCATTTTCTGCTGTGTAAGGTTTGTGTCCCTTAAAGACTATATATGCATACAAACACACACACACACACACACAAATACTGTGTCAGGTGTCATACAATGAAGTTAACATTACACCAACCTACTCTATAAAAATCATTTGCACATCCATTAGTGTGGATCCTTAGAAGACATGCAAAGTGCGCAAAGTGCTCAGATGAATAGTGACAAAATGAAAAGTGGTTTTTATGCACTTTTATGCACTATTCATCACACCCAGTAAACAACTAAATATAACTGTTAAGCTTTGTTTTCATTCTCAAAAAGTAGTTCAATTTATCTGTAGTATACCATGCCTGATGTTTCTGTAATACTTCCTTCTTAACTTTATTGTTCCACAAATTCCACATAGGGCAGTACATGAAAAAGTTAATTTTTCCCCATAAAAATTCAATTATATGATTATCACAACATCAAGACCAAAACCTACAATTTCAGTACAGTCTTTCTACCAAACTTATCTTCCACTGATTTTGTTGGGGCTTTTTTTTTTTAAGATAATGAAGTGCATAATTCTAATTCCTATGGTAAAGTGAAAACATAACATAGTTTTTTCTTGGAAATACCAACAGTGTAAAGATGTTCAAGTCTGTATCTAATCTGAAGGACATATTTAGGACATTTACAAAACATCAGCACCGGGAATATTTTACCACAGGCACAAAAGGGACAAAACAGAAGCAGGTAACTCAAAATAAATGGGCACAAAACAAACTGGCACTTTTCATAATAAAATGTTAGATTCTATTTGGTAAGAAATCCTTCATTTTACTATGGAATTAAATGAAGTTGGGAAAACTGAAGCAGCTTGTCAAACATTACAAGTCATACACATAGAGATTAGATTAAGTGGAAGTAGTACTTGAA
Source organism: Petaurus breviceps papuanus (assembly GCF_028583685.1). Classification (NCBI taxonomy): domain Eukaryota; kingdom Metazoa; phylum Chordata; class Mammalia; order Diprotodontia; family Petauridae; genus Petaurus; species Petaurus breviceps. The sequence goes on along the minus strand of NW_027185754.1, from coordinate 10,071,300 downwards.
GTGAGCAAGTAGGATCGTTATTGACTCCCATTCCCTTTACATTACACCATTCAAGTAAAGTCTAAAGAATGGTATTTCTTAACTTTTTAAAATGCTAGAGGTAAAGTAGTTAATTCAGAAAGTCCATTTGCCTCTTAAACAGCTCAATAGCCTTTTGACAGTTGCAAAGAAAAAAAAAGCCACCCCTTAAAAAAAAAGCAAACTCAAAAGTTGAATACCTTTTCTCTTTCTTGTCCTAGATGCTGGTAAACATGTAAGCAAAACTCCCTTCCACGAATACAAAAAATGAAGAGTAGGTTTCCCCGTCATGAGAAGTCAAAGAGTTCATCCCCTCTCCCCATAGAAAGGGAAAAAACCCATAACAGAGGCACCTCCTGGACACCTCCAGTAACCAGACATCGAAGAGACAATCCCCGGAAAGGATCAGGTTCTCAAGCGATAAGGAGGGTATTCATCATTCTTCATGAATCTCCTCTCCCGAAAGAGGACACCTGCTGTACAAGCAGAGAAGTGACGACTTTCCTCTCTCAAAAGGCTTAGACAGAGTTGGAGCTTACAGGAATTTGCAGGAGCCTCCTACCAAATGCAAACGGAAAGCTTCAGCTTCCAGCGCGGCCTCTCCGAGCACTGAGACGTATTTGGCTTGGAAGTTTCTTTCCTCTTTTCCTAGTTTTGTCACATAAAACACCACGAAGAAGATTCTTGTGAGGATCCCTACCTTCCTACCAATCGAGGAAAAAAAAAAAAGGAAAGCTATCTCAACCACAGTGGTCTCTCGCCCGTGGTAAGTGCCTTTTGCAAGCAGGGAAGAGCAAGGGAGACGGCCAGATTCCCCAGCTAAATTAGAGCTCCTCCCAACCAAGCTTCACAGCCAATTGAGAAGGAGAAAGAAAGAAGGGCGTGTGCTAGACACACTGCGGCCCACAGCCTCGGCCAGGCCGGCAGCATCACGTGAAGAATGGGCGGTGCCAGGCAGGACGCTCTCCCCCAGGCTTTGCCCCCACCCAGTCAAATCAACAGCAAGTGGAAGTCTTAAGAGCCAGAGACGCTGGCCAGTCCGGACCTAAAACAGGCCAGACCAGGTAGATATGGGCGGCACTGAAAATATGGCCCTCCCTAATAGCAAAGCTACACCAACAACTCACAAAAGCAGCATTTAGGTTCAGTGTGGGGAAGTTAAGGACAAAACAGGGTGACCTTTAGCATCTTTAGCTCCTTAGCAGTTATCCTACCCACTCTGGATTTTAACTCCATTTATTTGACACAATGCTGTCCTGTGCATTATAATCAGCACCTTGTGCCAAAAAACATAAGCTTTATTACTAAAAGTTCAATTCCTGGAGTAAACAGAATTCAAAATGGAAAATAGCTTCAAAGAAAAACCTTACTCCTGCATTATCTTCCTGAAATGTTAAACTGTTGGTTCAATTTCATATTCTCTATTTTCTGATGTCATATGAAAAGTTTTGAGTTACTAAATAAGGACGATGAACCAGGACAGAAATTCTACCTGTTACCGTATTTGCAGAGAAAAACTTATGAGAAGTGAAGATGATTAAGGGTAGATAGCTGGCTAAGCTAGAATGAGGCCATCTCTTCAAAGAAAGAGTTAAAAATGACTTGCAGTGAATACAGTGTACTGTAAGTGCTCTGAATTTAATAGTTCACCTACGGTCAAACCCCAGCTCTGCTATGTACCTGGAACAGTGGGTAAGAGCAGTGGACTTTGGAATTAAAGAGGCCCTGATTTTAATTAAATCAGACATTTGCTATGTGACCCTGGCCAAGTCAAACTTCATCTGTCTGTTTCATCATCTATAAAATGAGGAAAATAATGACATCTACCCTCCTTGTAGTGAGGTTGTTGTAAGGATAAAATAAGAATATTTGTAAAATACTTTTTGAACATTAAAGCACTATAGAAATTCTAGTTATCATAGAGGTAAAGTCACTTTCCCTTTCTGGGCCTCAGTTTCCTCATCTGTAAAATTTTGTTATTCAGTCATTTTCAATCCTGTCTCCAACTCTTCATTGACCCCATCTGGGGTTTTCTTGGCACAGATACTGGAGTAGTTTGCCATTTGTTTCCCCAGCTCATTTGAGAGATGAGGAAACTGAGGCAAACAGCATTAAGCGACTTGCCTAGGGTGTATGAGGCTGAATCTGAGCTCAGAAAGATGTCTTCCTAATTCCAAGCCCAACGCTCTATCCACTGTACCACCTAACTATCCTATCTGTAAAATAAGGGGCTTGCATTAGCTGATCTCTACAATTCTCAATTTTACAAATTATCAGTTTTTGGCTGTTGTTTTATTGGGAGATAGGGGAGAGAAGAGAAGAAGGGTGACACAGACCCCTACAGACCTGAGTTCAAATCCCACAACTGATACTGTATCAATTAACCTCATTCTTAAGCGACTTTCAGAAACTCACCAATAAACTTTGTAAATAAGTCATTCTGCATTAGTGGAAGGAATTCCACCCTAGTGAATGAAATCTAGGTCCCTGCTGTAGTAACAAAACTCTTTAATGTGAAGAAAGGTAAAAAGTACTATATGACTAACACTACTAAAATACACCTGAGATTTTTAAAAAATGAGTAGTGAACAAACAGGGCATAGTCAGTTCTTGATTATCACTTTAAAAATTAAGTAATCAAATTTCAACCAATCTTGGAAGTTACTAATTCACCTCATTCAACCCCCATCTCTTTTGTACATTGGTACATATGTGTTGAGTGAGACAAATTAATGCTAGTATCAGTCTATATAAAATAGAACCAGAAAGACAAATACCCAATAAAATTCATTATCCATTATAATATTTTCACTATCTGAAATTTCAAATTATTTGCACTCTAAATAGCAGAATTTTCTAACAGATGTATCTCACATGCTATCTAGTCCAACAAGCCAACTATTCTCTCATTTTATGGATAGGAATCTGAAGACCAAAGAAAAGTAATTTTGTTCTAAGTGGCAGAGCCAAGATTAGTTCCCAGAATGCCTGACAATTCAAAACTCAATTAGTTCAAATAAATGTCACAAAAATAAAAAATAAGAAAAAGATATCTAATCACCTTTCAAGAAGTTAATTATAAAGTTACAATGGCTTGTAAAGTAATTAAAAATTGCTATCACCCCAAACACTTACTAACTGTGTGAACCTGAACAAATCACTAAATACCAATTGCCTCCAAAGTTGAAAAATGCCTCAAAGTTGAAAATAATTTTACTATCAATGTTATTTCCATTTAAACAAACTACCAGGGTAGTACACCAGGAAGAATCAGCAAAAATCAGATATAATGGCAGCTTTTAAAGATTCATTTTAAATAATTTAACTTTAGTGGGTAAATAAAAAGTAAATTAGCATATTAAGGTCAAGTCATGCATCTTTTTTTTTAACTAAAATTTGTTCAATTTCACATTGTTCCATTACAACTGGGAGATGAAAAAACTACCAATTATTATTCTATTACCTTCGTTTTTCAATGCCGGGCCACAGCCAAGTTGTTTTTTTTTTAACTTCTCAATCTATAACAGTATACAATTCAAGCTAAAGTCAATTTAAAACAAATTTCAGAAGCAACAATAAACAAATCATAGACAAAGAATTATAAACGACCTCAGAGGCCATTAGTTCAATCTCTTCATTTTACAAATCAGGAAACTGCAGCCCAGGCACTTGTAACTCATCTAAAGCCATACAAGTACTTGTCAAAGATGGTTTTTAAACTCAGGTCCTCTCTCTGACTCTTGGACCAGGGCTCCTTCCACTCTACCATAGTGCCTCCCAAAAAGGGCCTTTGACTAGCTGTTCAAGCAATATCACATTTGAAAACTGCTTTTCTCCTTAATACAAATGTCTTTTTTGTTTTTCTATTCATAACACCTCATGTGTCAACTTTTGTTCTTCTTTACAGTTAATTAAAATGTTGCAAAAAGGAGGGGGATAATAGTAAATGTTTCTAATTAGTCACTATCTCATATTTAACTACTATAACTAATTTGAATGTTGTATTGACTATTTTTTAAAGTTATTCCACATTATTTTATTTTTTTGTAAAACCATGTCTATAAAAGTTATATGTGCAAAGTGAACACTAATACACAGCTATAATAACTGGGATCAATCAAACGAGTCAGCAGATGCAGTACTTACCTGAATAATTTGAGACACTAGAAAGAGAACCAGCTGGGTAAAAACTGGCATCAGAAATGCAGCTATAAAATGGAGGTATGGAGATTAACTACCAAAACCCAATTTCCTAAACCTATTCCAAAATTCCTTAACAAAGTGAAAGGGATGCCTCCCTCAATGAAAAAAAATTTTTTAATTGGATCTTATTTAATGCACAAAAGGAAGCACAGACAAGACTGTATTGAAAGTAACATATAGAACTACACTTTCCCCCCTACAACAGCAAGTGGCATAAAATGAAAATACACAATTTTAAAAAGAATATTTTTTTTTATATTCTGCTATGTGAAGATACTTTTGGTGCTTAAGTTCAGAACTTTTAATGATACACTTAAGATAAATGCTGTAAATTGATGCTTGTTTTGTGTGTGTGTGTGTGTGTGTGTCTGTGTATTGGAGGGTGATAGTAAATCTCTACAACTAACACCTCTAGTAGTTCTGAGCACTCTCTAAAGACTGGGATTTTGAAAGTAAGAAATGTGCTGAATCAAGAAACGTAAGCCTTTTTTTGAGGTATAAGGAATTACTGAACATAGGCTTATATGAAGATTTTTGCTGGTGCATGGGAGCCCTTTCTGGAATTGGGTATAAGGGCAAACATGCCAACTGGAATCTAGCAATTGCTGAGAAGGGGACAAGAAGGAGCTGCATCAATGTAAATGAGAGACAACTTCCATTCTCAGTACTGTCTTAATTTTCTGTCTTACTAGGCCTTTACACCAAAGAAATCAAAGAGGGAAAGGACCCTATGTACACCTTCCAAAATAAAATTATGGCAGTTTTTTATAGTGGCAAAGAATTGGAAACTAAGAAAATGCCCTTAGGGGGAATGGTTGAACAAATTACAGTATACAAATGTAATGGAATACTATTATTCTGAAAGAAATTTTTTAAAAAAGAGTTTCAGAGAAATCTGTTAAGACTTGTATGATGTGGGGTAAAGCAAAGAGAACAGGAAACAATTTATACAATAACATTTTAAGAACAAACAACTTTTAATGACTTTTATGATAAATGCAATGATCAAGCATGATTCCCAGAGCACATGTGTGATGAAGTAGTGATGAAACATGCTAGTCATCTGAGAGAATGATGGAATCCAGATGCAGAATGTTACATACATTTTTGATATAGCACAGAAATTTATTTTTCTTTACATATTTGTTACAGTTTTCTTTATCTTTTCTTTTTTGGGGGGAGGGGAGAGGGTGAAGGTGGAGAAGTATGAAGGAAAAGAAAATAAATGCTAATTAAGGAGGAAAAAAATCTGTTTTAATTGTTAGACTCTCTGGAACTTCCAATGAAGAGGTGTGGGGCCCTTGAGAAATCATGGGGAAGGCCCATACAAAGAGCCAAGCACAAGATCTCTTTGCTATTTTTTTTCAAAGGTACATGTACTTACATATACATTTAAATAGTCAATTTGCCAGCCTTCTCCTATATCTACTAAAAAAAAAAAAAGATACTCTTTTAGTGTAAGATCCTATTACACAAGGACTTAATTACCAGACAGCATTCTAAATTCAGGATCCTGGCCTACTAAGTAAGTCAAATCAACTAAAATGTACCAAAAATTACATTCCCCTTCCCCAAGAAGAAAAAAAAACTAGTATGGCCACTGAAACTAATCACATACTAAGGGGAGTCTAGTATGATTTATCTGTTGCTAATTTCTGTTAAAATCTTTATCCTGGACCCTCCTTACTTTGATGCGATTTCATCGACATGAGTTCGGTTCTCACTCAGATAGTACCAGCTGCAATCCATTCATGACTTGTCATCTTTTGAAAGTCGTTTGTCCATGTCTTGCCATAGTTTGGGGAGGAAAGGGTCCACTAAATTTGCTATGGGCTTTCCTTAGGTTCTCTTCATGTTGTATAGATAAAAACGGGTATTTGGGCTGTCCATCTTTCAGTCTCATAATGACAGACCCACCTTTTTTGATCATGTATTTCTAACATCTTTACAAATCAAAATTTGCACAAGAGAATTAATAGAACACCTACTCATGCCCACACTTCTTCATTGCCCTTTGGATGACCCTCAACTTTAATTCTTCTGAAACTACTGTATTTCATGACTCACAACCATTAATCATCACTGTAATAACACAAGTATTAAAAAAATAAGCCTCAAAAAGTCAAAGAATCTTCCTTTCTAGGAAGGTTCCATATGAACCAAAATATTCACAGTGATATTTTATGGTAGTAAAGAAAGTAGCGATTGATTCCAATTTATCGAAGAATGGTTAAACAAATGATGCTACATGAATGTAATGGACTACTACTGTGTATTACTGTACATAAGAAATATAAAAAATTCAAGTATGTATGGGAAGACATATGAATTGATGCAGAATAAAGGAAATAATATACAAAACTACAACAATGTAAATTGAAAGAGCAAGAAAAACAATAAGAAACCAAGTGCTAAAGAAGAAATGAGAAACTACACCTCTTCCTCCTTTGCAGAGACGGAGAACTTATGGAACACTGCATATATTGTCAGACTCAGTTCATGTGGATTAGTTTAGTTGAACTCTATTTTTTATTCCCTCTCAAATTTAGTCTTTGTTAGAGAGGATGGCTCTTTGCGTAAGGTAGAAGAATACACTGGGAGATAAAGATGATATAAAACAACAACAAAAAAATTCTTACGTTTCTACCCCTCCCTCCCAATCCATTCTTCTCACAGAGCTGCCAAATTGATTTTCCTAAAGTATAAATCTGTCCAGTCATTTCCCTACTTAGTAAGCTCTAGTAGCTACACTATTTATTCCAGGAATAAATATGAACACCTCAGTTTATTTAAAGCCCTTCACAATATAACCCTAATCTATCTTTCCAGCTGTACTGCACATTAAGTCATTTAACAAACACTAAGGTCCAAGCAGCAAGTAGGCTTTCTTATTGTTCCCCATATACTGTACGCCATCTCCTGACTTTTTACCTTTGTTCTAGTTGTCCCTTATGCCTGGAATGTACCTCCTACTGACCTCTGTCTCTCAAAATTCCTTGTTTCCTTCAATCCTCAGTTCAAGTTCCACCTTTTAATATTAGGTTTCTAACCACCCCACCCCCCCCCAAAAAAAATCATGGGCATGTGTGAGGGCACACATAATCTTTCCAAAAGGAAAATAAACTCCTTGAGGGCAAGAACCGCTTTATTTTTATCTTTATATCCCCAAGGCCTAGAACAGAGCTTGGCACTTAATACAATTCTTGTTAACTGACGAACTATTTTTTAAAATAATGAATTTACAACAAAAAATGTTTTATATTATGATAAATTGGTTATTAGAAGCATTATGAAATTTCTCAAAGGCAGTCTGCTGGTTCTCCTCTTCCAACTCAGCTCTGGGACCAGTTTATATACTGGTGGACCAAGTCTATGGGCTATCCATCCAACTGCATGTCGCTGCCTACCATCCAGGATTTCTTCACCCTATGTATATAAATACAAAGTCAAATTCTCTTGGACCATTATGAGGTTCTGCAATGACCTGAGATTTAGTGATATCAGTACAAAATAATCTGCAAACAAAACCATCTGGAAGCTCTCCTTACCTATTTTGATTCCTTCTTCCATTTATACTCTGCACAAGACATTTTGCACGACAGTGACACAAACACTTTTAGTAAACTTACATTTCCCTATTTTATGTCTCACTTGATAGTAATAGAGAACAAGCTTATTTGTAACATCTTTCAAGAATTTTGTATAATTGATATATACACAGAAAACACTTTTTTTTGGAAAGGTTGTGTTCTGCCCTACCAATGCCTTAACAAAGAGGATTGTGAAATCTTATATTGTCTTAACCTTTCAGTCAAAGTGTGTCTAAAAGATGTGTCTGCTACAGAATATCCTTTAGGAAAGCCTAACTGTTCTTTTCTCAAACTTTCATCAGCAATGTCCTTAATGCGTGTATGGATACAGCTCACAAAAAATTTGGATAGGAAAATAGGTACCTAGGTCAGTATTTAATATTCTGTCCTTTTTTGGGGGGAAGGGGTTAATAAAAATTGAGTTTCTCCTTTCCTATTTGTTTTCTTTAATGATTTTTCTTCTCCCTCTTGTAGCAGGGACAGTGCTATTAAGAATACATATATTGTGATTGAAATCACTCACTGGTGATGAAAAAGTTCATCATAAAAATCCTTACAGTCAAGAAGAATGGAAAAACACGTAGGAAATGATGCCAAGTAAGCTGGAGCAGAAAGACAATATATAAAATGACAACAATGTAAACTTAAAGGACAGCTAAAAAAAAAAGGTACTGAGAGCTATGTAATTGTAATGAGCCAGCTTGGCCCAAGAGAACAGTTAAGGAAATATACTTCCCTCCCTTCTTGGGGGAACAGAGGTGGGCAGAAGGAAAGGAAAGAGAAGGGAAGGGATATGAAAGTAGAAAAAATATATATACCATCAAAAAACAGTTGGTATGTTAGTTGATTGTTCTGAATGGCTTTCCTTCACCACTTCTTTATTGTTTGTTGCAAGGAATGTCTAACATGGTAGTGGAAAGGAAGGAAAATTTTCAGAAATGGAAGTGATTTAAAAACAAAATTTATCCACAATAATTTTTTTTAATTTTAAAATCTTTTTATCATTCTTTTCTATTTTTCATCTGTTCTCCCACTTTTATTCTTAAATACCCTCATTTTCTACCATGATCCTTTGCAAGGTTTAACAAAAAAAAATGTATATTTTAAACAGGTGTGGCCATGCAAAGAGTTATGGCAGTCAATAGCAAGAAAACAAGTGTTTGCTGGGTGAAGTCATTTCTAGACTCTTTGGGATTTCTAATATACAAAATTAGGTTGCAACAACTTCCTCATGAAATATTCAAAGTCTGTGTTGATGTCTGCTTTATCCATTTATTTTTGTCAACAGCCTTTAAATTAGGTTGGAGAACACTCAATTATATACACACATCTTCTCATTTGTATTCTCTCTGAGGTTAGAATACCTGTAAGACCCACCCTACTTCAAGAATTATTGTGAGGTTAAAACAAGGCAATGTGTGTAAAAATACTTTGCAAACCTCAAAGTTACATAATGACATCATTATTTCAGTCATCCACACCAATTCTCTCTTGTTGACCTATGTTGTTACCTCTCCTCAATTTCCTCTGTATCACTTTCCCTCCCAGAGGATCATCTCATAGGACAACGATTATTTTTAATCTTTAAAGATTTTATTTTAAAAAATAAAAAGGGGCAAATATCAAGCAAAACCAGTGAAATATATATATTATGTTCTACACTGGCAAATTCCTTTCATGTCTCTCCCTGCCAAAAATAAAATAAAAGGAGCTAATAAGGGAGAGCTACCTTCTCATTTTATCTTTGGGGCCAAGAACTGTTCTTTGTAATTTCATATTGCTCATTTTCTATTGTTTTGTGGTGGTGGTTCCTTCCATTTACATTGGCTTGAGACAGAGAGAGAGAGAGACAAAGAGAGACAGAGAGAGAATTAGGTTGCACAGTCTGGCAAATACTGGGCACAGACCAGTATCTTACATCATTTACCAAGATAAGGTAAAAATGGATACATGACCTAAATATAAAGGGAGATATGTTATGAAAATGAGAAGAACATGGAACTTATTATCTATCAGACTTATGGATAGAAGAAGAATTTATGAATAAACAAGAAACAGAGAGTATAGTACTAGATGTATAACGTACTATTGATTACATTAAATTTAAAAGGGTTTGTAATAAACAAAGGATATGAAGAGGCAGTTTTTCAGTGAAGAAATCAAAACTACATAAAGTGATACGAAAAAATGCTCTAAATCATTATTCATTAGAGAAATGCAAATTTAAATATATATTTTATATATTTATGCAAATGCAAAAATAAAACACTCTTAGATATCATCTCACCTAAAAGATTGGTATAACTGTGAACTGATCTAAGTAATTTTGGAGAACAATGTGGAATTATGCCTAAAGTGTTATGAAACTGTGACCCAGCAATAATTTTTTTTAGTTTAGTTTTCAACATTTCAATATTCAACAATAAACAACATTTTATATGTTTAGTTTTTAACATTCATTTCCAGAAGATGTTGAGTTTTAAATTTTCTCCCCCTCCCCAAGAAGTCATGCAATCTGATACAAGCTCTACTTATACAATCATATTAAACATATTTTCACATTAGTCATGATGTAAAGAAGAAATAGAACTAATGGTAGGAACTATGAGAAAGAAGAAACAAAACAACAAAAGAAAAAGACCACAAATAGTATGCTTCCATCTACATTCAGACTCCAAAGTTCTTTCTCTGGATGTGGATAGCATTTTCCAACATGAGTCTTTTGGAGTTGTCTTAGATCCTTGCATTGCTGAGAAAAGCTAAGTCTATCAAAGTCAGTCATCACACAAATACTGCTGTTACTATGTACAATGTTCTCCTGGTTCTGCTCATTTCACTAAGCATCAGTTCACGTAAGTCTTTCCAGGTTTTTCTGAAGTTCACCTGCTCATCATTTCTTATATAGTACAACAGTAGTCATCCATTACATTCATATACCACAACTTGTTCAGCCACTCCCCAACTGATGGACATCCCCTCAATTTCCAATTCTTGGTCACTACAAAAAGAGCTACCATAAATATTTTTATACATGTAGGGCCTTTTCCCATTTTTATGATTTTATGATCTCTTTGGGATACAGATCTAAAAGTGGTATTGGGCATAGATCCAAAATGCTCTCCAGAATGGCTGAATCAGTTCACAACTCCACCAACAATACATTAGTGTTCCGACTTTCCCGCATCCTCTCCAACATTTATCATTTTCCTGTTTTGTCATGTTAGTCAATCTCATGGGTGTGATGTGGTACCTCAGAGTTGTTTTGATTTGCAATTCTCTTGAATCAATAGTGATTTAGAGCATTTTTTCATAAGACTTTAATTTCTTCATCTGAAAACTGCCTGTTCATATCCTTTGACCATTTATCAACTGGGGACTGACTTGTAGTCTTATAAATTCGATTCAGTTCTCTATGTATTTTAGAAATGAGGCCTTTATCAGAGACACTGGCTGTAAAAATTATTTCCCACCTGTCTGCTTCCCTTCTAATCTTGCTGCATTGGCTTTTGTGCAAAAACTTTTCAATTTAATGTAATCAAAATCATCCATTTTGCATTTCATAATGTTCTCTATTTCTTGATTTGTCATAAATTCTTCCCTTTTCCATAGATCTGAGAGGTAAACTATTCCTCGCTCTCCTAGTTTGCTTATAATAGTATCAAACTTTATATCTGAATCATGTACCCATTTTGATCTTATCTCAGTATGGGGTGTAAGATGGTGGTCTATGCCTAGTTTCTGCCATTCTATTTTCCAGTTTTCCCAGCAGTTTTTGTTAAATACTAAGTTCTCATCCCAGAAGTGGGAGTCTTTGGGTTTATCAAATAGTAAATTACTATAGTCACTGACTATAGTGGCTAGTGTAACTAATCTACCCCACTGATCCATCACTATGGATTAACTTCTGAAAGAGGTCTATTCACTGAATGGGTGCTACCTCACTCAAAGTGAGAACCTGAAAAGACCTTAGCCTACAAGGCCCAGGGTCTCCCAATGCATCCTGAGCCATTTATAGTTGTCCTGAGGAATATCCAGCCACTGGGCCCCCAATAACTCTGGAGGTGAAATTGAGGCTGGAGATCTTGCACAGCCCTCTCTTACTCAAACCTGAGACAACTGAAAATCATGTCTTCATTTCCATGATGTCACTGGTCCTCTTTGAGAACAAAGGACAAACACAAGATTTGCATGAAATAATGAAGAATAAAATTAGGAGAGTCAAGAGAATGTTGTGTTGTATACAATGATAGCAATATTGTTCAAAGAACTATGAATAAGTTATTGAGTGTTATAAATATTCAAATCAACTACAAAGGACCTATGAAGGAAGACGCTATCCACCTCCAGAGAAAGAATTGATAAATAGATGTATAATATCATTTTACAAACACACACACGTGTCTAATGGTGGTCTTCTCTAGTACAGAGCGGGGAAGGAGGGAGAAAAATGCACAGCAGAGAACAAAAGAAAACTCACAAGGAAGCACAGAAAAAAAGCTTTAAAAACAATGTATAATATTTATTACATTACATAGTTTTTCAAAAGAATAAAAATAAAGTAAGCAGTGTGAAATGGAGAATAATGGTTTCTTTTGTGTAGTGCTGTATACATGAAAATATTTAGGAAGTTTTTATCTTTTTGTATTTAATTTCAAAATTAATAAAAAAATTTGCAAACAAGTTTACATACTAAATCAGTGCCTCAGTTTTGGTTACCATATGTTTGGCAAGAAGTATTAAGGATTAAGTTTTCACTGGTTGAAGTGGCTCCTAGGTTCTTTTCATCTCCTTGTGACTAATTATATACAATAGTTAAACTTCCTTAGGAAATGCTGACAATTGATCTAGATACCACTTCTTTTATTCGTTCTCATTTTTGCTGTTAGCAGTTTGTCAAAATATGCCACATTGGAGTTGTCTCAATTATTCTCTCCTAATTTTGTTACTGATTTTTAGCCTTATTCTAACAAGTCAATGGTCTAACTATACAAAGAATGGTGATTCAGAAATTACTCCCATAACTAAGTAGTTGTTTTTGTCTTAAAAATATAATTGGTGCAGCTAGGTGGTGCAGTAAATAAGAGCACAGCCCCTAAAGTCAGGAGGACCTGAATTCAAACCCAGTCTCAGACACTTAACTAGCTGTGTGACCTTGGGCAAGTCACTTAAACCCTGCAGCCTTGCATTCGCCCCTCCAAATATATATATATATATATATATATAAACCAATTTCATTTTTTAAAAGTCATCTTATGGTCACCATGTTCATTACCTATTTCTCTTAGAACTGTTAACATTTAGGCAAAATACAAATATATATGTCCTGGGAAGGGGAAGGGAATAAGCATTTATTTAGTACCAACTGTGTGTCAGGCACTGTTCTGTTCTAAGCACTTTTTACAAATATCATCTCATCTGATCCTTACAACACTCCAGAAAAATAGGTGCTATTATTATCGTCGTAAATAGTTGAGGTGGGGCAGCTAGGTGGCACAGTGGAAAGAAGGAGCACCCTGAGTTTTAATGTAACCCCAAACACTTAGTAGCTATGCGACTCTGATCAAATCACTTAACTCTTTTTGCCTCAGTTTCCTCATCTGTAAAATGAGCTTGAGAAAAAAAAAAGCAAACCATTACAGTCTAACTCCCCCCCTAAAAAAAGCCCACAAACCAGATGGGGTCACAAAGAGTAAGACACCACTAATCGATGAGGAACACTTTTAAATCTAGCAAAACACCTTTGAGCCTCACATAGCATTCAGACTGTTGGCTTCCTACAAAGAGCCATTTAGCACTAGGGAGCCTCCATATGATCTCTTAATACCTCAATCCTCTAATCATATGCTCTAAATTATATTTTCCCAAGCAGTTTTTCAGATAATTTTTAAAGTTACTTTATTCATACTAATTTATTGAAATTTATCTCTTTTTACACCAACTACAATAACTCTAAATCACCTAGACTACTACTACAATTTCCTAATTAACTCTCCCTCCCCAATCTATGTTAATCTATCACATTCTACCATTGTTTTAAAATTTTTAATGACTACAAAATAAACCAAACTTCTTAACTTGGAATTTAAGGTCCCCCTCTATCCAGCTCCAACCTATCTTTTCATTCTTATTTTAAGCTGTTACCTTTCACATACTATGCTCCAGCTAAAATGTACACTTTACCATTTCCTGACTCCTATTTCTACCTGCTAAAACCTTTATTTACTCCTTTTCAAAACCCCTCTGAAATGCTACCTCTCCCATGAAGCCTTCCTGTCCAATGGTTAAAAAAAAAAATTACTTCTTTTCCTATTCTGAATAATCATAGCATTTGTTTGTGATTCCTTTGACATATTTTGCCTTGCACTGCAAATTACTTGTGTAATTATCTCAACTATTAAAAATGTAAGCTCCTATAGAGCAGGGACCTTTCTTTAAGAGGTAGGGGAAAAAAAACACAGAACTTGGGAATCAAAAGAACTGGATTCAAGTACTGGTTCCACCATTTAAAAGCTTGTGACCTTGGGCAAATCACCTCACTTCTCTGGAGACTGCTTGTTCATCTGTAATGGGGATAACAATACTTACAGTGCCTATTTCACAGGACTATCCAGAAAGCACTCTGTAAGCCATAAAGCACTGTAGAATGAGATAATGGTGACACTAAATATTAGTAATCATCTTGTCCCACAATACCCTGCAAAATACTTTTGCTTAACGTGCATCTGTTAAGCCCCTATTATGTGCAAAACTCCACTGCTGGGCATTGGGAAGATCCATATAAAATCCAGCCCTAGGCACTTTGATACACACATATACTATACATAAACACACATTTATATACAGACGTATTTATTGTTCAGTTGTTTCAGTCGTGTCCAGCTCTACATGACTCCATTTAAGGTTTTCTTGGCAAAGACACTGGAGTGGTTTACCATTTCCTTCTCCAGATCATTTTACAGATCAGGAAACTGAGGCAAGCAGGGTTAAGTGATTTGACCAAGTCACACAGCTAGGGTCCAAGGCCAGATCTGAACTCAGGTCTTTCTGATTCCACTCTATCCACTGCACTATGCGCACACGCACACGCACACACACACACACATACACAGTGAATAGTCATGTTAGGGATAGTTTTCAAATCTATCTAGATAACATCTAACAGAATGCTACTCACAAATCTTTTAATAAAAACGTATTGCTAATGGTCACTTGTCAAATAACTTCAGTATTTTCTCAAAAGGAACTACTATACTACTTAAACCATTTCTCCAGCTACTCCCTCTACTGATACAGGCTACACACTCCCCACAATTGTAAAAGAATTTTGTGAGTAGCAAATTCCAAAAACGTCAGTAACTGGTAATGTCATAATAAAGCTTCCCACACTTAAAACAGGCTCAGAAGACAGACATATTCGTAGTCAAGGATTGGACTCATACTTCCAGCCTTTCCCACTTGGTAGGGTCTGCCAAAGTCTATACTCTTCCAGCATACTAGCCTAGGTCAACCTTCCCAACCACAGTGAGCAAACAGAACTTAAGCAGAGGAAAAATGACTAGTCTATAATTATTACCTTTAGGAGTATAAAAATGTCAATATATAATTAAAATATAATTATGTATTTTGGAGTATCTACATAATATGAATATAATAACTGAAAGAAATCCAAACCAGAGAAACTTTTCTGTGATCCATTATTTCATTTCAGAATCCCAAGGTACTGAAATCCAAGTTCCAGGTTAATATCCCTACATAAGCCAATTAATTCTTCTGTTTCAAGGCTGTGGACTAAAACCTTAATTTTGCTTATATCATTAAACTTTTCAATACAAAATGAGTATAATAATCACCGATACTAGCTGACATCTCAATTCACAGCCTAGTTCAATTAGGTAGCGTACATGTTTTTTTTTTTTGCCAAGTACAGATAATTTCTGGCCAAGGCAAGACAATTTCAATTTACAAAATCACAACAGCAATTTGGGAAACAAAAAGCAGGTCTCTAAGTCAACAGTAAATGAACAAGGTGTGCTTTCATTGCAAAGGTGAATTTTAGAAAAAGTTAATTGAATGGCTAACCTCAGAATCAGAAAGAACTTTAGAAGTCATCTGGTCCAAAACACACCTCAGCAGAAGTCTCTTCCACAATATTCCTAAGTGAGGACTTCCAGTTTCCTCTTAGCAGCTTTCCAGTATAAGTATCTTCTGAGGTTATCAATTCTAATTTCTGTTTCTGCAACATCCATCACCTGCTTCTAATTAGGCATTCTATTCCACATGACAATCTTTCAAATAATTTAAAACAATCACTAGATCAATCATCAAACATTTATTCAGTTTCTACTATGTATCAAGCACTAAGCTAGTCTCCCAGACCTACAAAGATAAAAGTGAAATAGTCCCTTCCCTAGAGGAACTTACAATCTACTTGAGAGAATATATGTATATTTGTAAGTCTGTAATACAAAGATACAAAATTGGGGAGAGGGGAGAGGGACTAGCAACTAAGAGATCAGTAAAGACTTTATGAAAAAGACAGTACTTGAGATGATCCTTAAAGGAAGATAGGGATTCAAAAGGCAGAGTGCTTTCAAAGAACCAAGGGACATGCACAAAGGCAAGATATAGACATGGCACAGTGCCATATCTTTAAAGAGTAAGAATATCAATTTGGTTAACCCATACATAGTATGCATGAATGGGAGCAATATGTAATAATAAGTCTAGAAATGTGGGATGGGGGAAGGGAGGAGAGAAATTTAAAAGCCAAACATTATAGAGTTTATAGATGATCTTACAGTAATAGGGAAACAAGAATTTATTGATTAGAAGAGAAAAATGGTCAGATCTACTTTTAGGAAAGTCATTTTGATAACTGTGTAGAGGACAAAATGGAGTGGAAAGAAAGTCAAATTGAAAAGTTTTTTCATGCTCCTGATAAAAGATAATGAGGGCAGGAGCTAGGGTGGTGGTCCTGTGGAAAGTAGGCAAGTGATGTGAAATGTTGTAAAGGCAAAATGAATAAGACTTGGCAACTAATTGGATGTGTAAAATGAAAGTGGTGATGATTACAGTGAAGATGGAACTCCAAGTGACTGGAAGAATGCTGGTGCACTCAACAAAAATGGGGAAGTTTAGAAGGACAGACTTGGGGAAGGGGGGAGATATAAGTTCTGTTTTGGAGGAAGGTATCTTGTTCTGTTTGGTCACAGAAGAATCAATATAAGTTGCAAATAAGCAAATTTTGGCCTGGTCAGGAAAAATTTCCTCTGGTAATTATAGTGGTCAAAAGGTAATGGACTATGGTTTCCCCCTCCTCCTTTCAAAGTGTTTAAGCATCTTGAGGCTGGACAAACAACAAACAAATATTATAATAAGGATTCCTTTCACATATGGACTGAACTAAACAGCTGAGATTCCTTCCAATTCTCAAATTCTGTGTTTCTGGACATGGTTGAGTTTGAGATGCCTATAGTGGGCCATCCATTTTGAAACAGCCAATAAGAAGTTTATGATCAGGTGGCCAGTTAGCACAGCAAGTAAGAGCACCAGCTCCAGTGTCAGGATGACATGTGGATTGAATCCGGGCTTGGACACTTATTACCCACCCAGAAACACCTGGCTGTGTAACCTTGAGCAAGTTACTTAACCCCGATTGCTTTAAAAAAAAGTTTATGATGAAGAACTAAAGATGAAGAAGAGCTAGTATCTCTAGATATACAGACCTGAAAATCATTTGCATAAAGATGATAACTAAAATCTATGGAAGCTGATGAGATCACTAACATAGAGAAAAGAATCTGGAATAAAGCCCTGGAGTCCACCCACAGTTAAAGAGGATAGGAGATAGATGATGATCCAGCAAAGAAGAATGAGAAGTAGTCACAAAGGTAGGAGAAAAAGCAAGAAAGAAAAGTAACAAAAACCCAGAGAGAAGAGAATATTCAAAAGGAAAGGTAAAGTAATCGTTGTCAATGCTGCAGAAAAGTCAACAAAGCTGAGTTGATTTGAAAGGGCCATAAGATTTGACAATTAAAAGATCATTAGTGACAGGGTGGCTAGGTGGTGCAGTGAGTAGAGCACCAGCCCTGGAGTCAGGAGGACCTGAGTTCAAATTCGGCCTCAGACACTTAACCAAAAAAAAAAAAAAACTAGCCGTGTGACCTTGGGCAAGTCACTTAACCCCAATTGTCCCTCAAAAAAAAAAAGATCATTAGTGACTTTGAAAAGTAGTTTCAAGTTGAGTGATAAAGTTGGATACCAAACTGAAAAAGAATGAAATGCAGTGAGAGGAGAGGACACTGAGTTTAAGTGACTTTTTTTCCTAGGAATTTGGCTAGAAAGGAAGGAGAAATAGAAGATAGTAGCTTGAAATTCACATAGGATCTAGAGAAAAGTTATTGGGGTAAAAGGGAGAGGGAGACAGAGACATTAAAAGTAAGCAAAGGAGAGACCGATGGGGAAAAGGTGAAAGAGCCAAATTGCTTGAGAAGTCAGGAAGGGGATACAAGGATATATATAGAGAGAGGCTGGCCTTCACTAGAAGGGTCCCTTTCTTCTATTTGGAATAGGTAGAGAGAATGACAGATAGTGTCAAAAGGCTGCCAGGATGTAAAGCAGAAAAGAGGAAGTCTATGGTAAATGGCCTTATTTTCTCAGTAAAGCATGAGGCAAAGTCTTCAGAACTCAGGGTCATGGAAAGGAAGTAGTGTGGGGAGGCTTGGGGAGAAAAGAGGTTTGGAACAACTTCTCTGGAATATGTGATAAAGGGAAGGAGGGGCAACATTTGTTAAGCACATACTATGTGCCAGCCACTATGCTAAGCACTAAGGATAGAAAGAAAAAAGTCCGTCCCCACTCTCTAGTATTACCCCCATTCTAATGAAGGAGGCAACACATATGGAAGTCTTCAGCTGTTAAATCAGATGGGAAGATCCTATGATCCTTAGGGTGCAATGGCAAAGCATATGGCAGTTGTTGTTGTTGCTGTTATTGTTGTTGTTGTTGACGAGTCATTTCAGTCATGTCCGATTCCTCATGACCCCATTTAGAGCTTTCTTGGCAAAGATACTGGAGTGCTTTGCCATTTACTTCTCCAGCTCATTTAACAAACGAGGAATTGAGGCAAACAGGATTAAGTTATGTGCCAAAACAGCATCACTATGTTGGGATCAAGGTACAGTGCTTCCAACTGTGGCAGATCAAACCAATACTGAGCTCGGAAGTCAGCACAAATTAGCCCACATGAACATTTGGAGTGGAGATGTCTCTAAATTTGTGCATCTTAGTAATTCTGCTTTATTTATAGAGTAGAGCACCTTCTTTGATTTCAGCAGACCATGCCGGGCAGTCCTATGCCAGTGGCTCCCATACTTCACAATCAATTCCAAAGTTCTTCAGAAAGACTTTGAGTGTCCTAGTATCATTTCTTCTGACCTCCCTGTGAGCCCTTGCCTTTTCTGAATTCTACCATAAAATATCTTTTAGGCAAAGGTACTTTTGGTTTTCAAGACATGGCAAGCCCATCAGACTTGTGCTTTCTGAAGTAAAATTTAAATAGTTGGCAGTTCAGCTCAAGAAAGTACTTCAGTGTCCAGTACCTTATCTTGCCAGGTGATCTTCAGAATATTCCTAAGACAATCCAAATGGCAGCAATTCAGTTTCCTGGCATGGCATCAGTAAACTGTCTAGGTTTCAAAGGCTAAAACAATGAGGTCAGCACAAAACAGCTTTGTAGACCCTCAGTTTGGTAGACAGCCTAATACCTCTTCTCTCCCACTTTCCTTCAGGGCCTCACAAACTGTTAGCTAGCCTAGCTCTGGTAATGCATGTGTCAACCTCATCATTTATGTGTACATCAAGTATACTGCCAAGATAAGCAAACATCCATAGCATTCAAAATTTTACCATTTGCTGTAACCAATGGTTCTACTATAGATTGTACGATGCTGGCTGGTGGAGGACCTGTTTCATTGGTGTTAACTGTTAAGTCAAAATTAGCACAAGCAACAAAGAATCAATCCATACTTTGTTGCATTTCTGCCTCAGAGGCTGCACTGAGTGCACAATCATCTGCAAACAAAAAGTCATGTACCAACTCTCCCTCCACTTTAGTCTTGGCTGGTAGCCTTTTCAAGTTAAATAATTTACCATCAGCGTGGCTGTTGACCTCGATACTGTTTTTTTCCTCTTTGAAGGCATCTGACAACATTGCTGAAAACATCATACTAAAAAGCACGGGAACATACACACAGCCCTGCTTCACTCCCCTGGTGACTGGGAAAACATGACAGCATTGTCCATTATCCAAAACCCATGCAAACATACTATCATGAAACTAGCATACAACAAACTTCTCCAGACAACAAAATTTTCCTAGGATTGTTCCCAGGTTCTCAAAAATGACAGTATCAAAGACCTTGGGTTAGATCAGCAAACACAGTATACAGATCTCTACTCTGCTCCTGGAATTTCTCCTGGACTTGTCAAGTAGCAAACACCATGTCAACTGTTTCTTGGCCCTTTCTGAAGCCACATTGGCTCTTGGGTAGATGGCCATCTTTCAAGCAAAAGATCAGCTTATTAAGGACAACTCTGGCAAGAATCTTGTGGGCATTAACTAAGAGAGACCCTGCTGTGATCATCACTGGACAACCTATTTCTTTTTTCCATAGAGGTATCCTTGAATTCCTGATAACCTCGTCTTGTCATATAACCTGGAAAATTTTGGTCAGTTTTTGTATAAGCAATGGATCCCCTACCTTATACATCTCAGCTGAAATAGAATCAGAACCAGCAGCTTTGCCACACAAGAGGAGTCTAGTGGCATTCAAAACCACTTCAGTTTGAAGTTTACTAGAAAGAGACTGACTTCAACCTCAGTTATATAGTCAACAGCTCCAGTATCTCCATAGGGCTATATGCCAAAATAATGGCTACAGACACTGAGCCATAAGTATTACTATTACAAAAGATCTTGGGTTTGGCGTCTTGGTCTTTCTCCACTGGGCTTTGAGAAAAGATATAGTCAGTTGTGGGTGATTTGACTTTCTAGTAGTATGTGCTGGCTTCCATCTCTTCTCAGGGCATGTACTGCTTTGACAAGGCCAGGCTGCCCGTCCTATAATGGCAGTTGGTAGAGATGGCTGTCCCTTTATCCACAAGAGTTGTTTCCCAAGATGATGGATATCAAGGCTGGCAAAAAGCAGGACCAAGGAGATAAGGAAAGGGTGCTGCCACTTCCTAGGCTCTTGTGATTATACAAATATAAACAAAAAGAAAGATAGTCTCTACCCTCAAGGAGCTTACATTCTAATATTCTAATGGGAGAAACACAATATATAACAGGGAGCTGAAAAGCAGGCAGGTGAGCAGTTAAAGGTAATAGGCAGAAGGTATTAAGCTTGGGGGCATACTGGTGAATTCTGGAGTCAGACATATATGCAGCTGGGAAAGGAACGAAGCATAGCTAGCCTGAACAGGTATCCAAATCCGAATTCACCAACAAGAGATAAGGGATGGCTTAGCAAAAGGAATGCTCCCTAGTGAAAAAGCCCCAGACATTGAGGGAAAGTCCAGGGTAGGAAAGCAGTTGAGGCAGTAGGACAAAGAGACAATCAATTAGAGAGAAGTAAAAGGACTACCTTGCTGCAAGGGGTACCCAGTTGAGATTAGACAAGAAATCTGTAGTAAAACTAGTCAGTAATGTTGCATGACTTTCTCCAGACCCGTTGAAGATCCAAGTGAGTAGGAACAGAGGAGGTAGGTGGTGGGAGTATTCCAGAATTGGGGTTTGGCAAGGCATTAGCAGCAATACAAGAAAGCAAGGAATTGAGAGTACAGGAAATAACTAAAGGGTCAAGACTGGAAAGGATGAAAGTGAAGTCAGAGCAAGAATGACAGTTGGGAAACTACTGAGGAGTAGAAGGTCTGGCAATAGTGAGAACAAAGAACTAGTTTAAGAGAAAAACAAATGGAAGGAATTTCAGAGTTGTTGATTATGGAATTGAAATAGTTCTGAGTGATAACAAGATCACAAGTGAATAACTGAAATAGAACAGAGGAACAGGTCATGACAGCTATCATGGTAAGCTCCAAGTCTTATCTCTAGACTAAACACCCCTAATTCTTTCAAATGATCTTTATGTTGCAAAGTCTCCAACACCATTATCACTATGGTCAGCCTCCTCTGGCTATCTTCCACTTTTGTCAATGCCCTTCCTAATATATAGCACCCAGAACTGGAAAAAAAAAAACAAAACTGAATATGCCTTTAAAGACTGGGCAAAACTATTAAATTCGTTTTCTACATACTGAAAACTATCAAAATTTTTAGAACTGGCTGATACTGTGTTACAGATTCTCAAATTGACAAGTTTTTCTCCAATATATCTCATAAGTGGTGGCAATAACAATTCAACCTGTAAAATTGGATTAGTCAAATCAAAGATGCATAGTATATCTTTAAATAAAGTGTTCTTAACTATGTACTAAATTATCAGATTATCAAAGCAGATGAGAAATAGGAAAGAAGAAATCCCACAGCAGCTGCTAAACATAAATTTCCTCAATGCTGCCTACACCTAACTAGTTGGGTGGTGGTAGAAGGGGTAGAGGAAACAGTTCAACAATTACATTTGGACATGGGGAGAAGACAGAGGTGGAAAACCAAATGGGTGTTACAAGTAACCAGCTTCCAGAGTCGCTAAAAAGTAGCTACTAGGTCCCAATAGTACAAAGAAGTACTAATAAAAGATGTTACAGTCTTCAACCAGCTACAACAGCTAGCAGAGGGCCAGTGCCTGGCTACTTCTCTTGAAGGTTAAGGACATCCTAACATACTTTTTTTTACTTAGTTCCTATGTTGTTTACTGTGTAAAAGGAAAGAGAAGGATGTTAATGGTACTGAAAAACAAAGCAGTTTCTGCTGAAGAAATTTAGTCTAGGAGACCTATTCCCTGGCTACCCATTAAGTAAAACATTTGATGAGTTCTTCAAACATTCATAAATTAAATTCTCCTATTATAATCAGCTATGCAGCAAAATCCTTTTATGTCAGCTATAATCACTGGATATCCTTTTCCCTCTTTATTTCTAATAAAATTATTTTTCATGAAGGTCCCATATATGTCAAAATATTCACAGCAGTACTTTTTGTGGCAGCAAAGAACTAAAAACAAAGCAGATGTTCATTGACCAGGAAATGGCAAAGCAAATCATAGCACATAAATGTAATGCAATATTAACTGTGCTACAAAAAAATCAATATGAAGACTGCAAAGAAGCATGAGAAGAAAAATGAAATGACACAAAATGAAGAAAAACGAGGAAAACAAGATACAAAATGATGTGCAAGAAACAAACTTCACTCTGTTTCGATTTAAATTTGTCAGAGATATTTTAATTGTTATCATAAGCAATTACAGAGATAACTGTTGAACTGGCAGAGTTATCCTTTTGCCAGTCAAAGAGCTCTGATTACAATTTCCAACTAGTACATACAGCATAACGAAGGTCAGTCAGGTTGAATTACTTGCTGTTACTAAGTACAAGAAAAACATTCCACATAAGAAGAGATTTGGACAGAGCACACAATTCTCTAATACTGGTCATCACAGTGATAAGAGAACATTGGTGATTAGAACATTTTATGAAAGAACTGTTTAGCAGTTTGGATTCACAGGGGCCTAGTACACACATCTTCAAAATATATCATTATAAATTGGAACCTTTGTCCTCAATTGTTTAATTAGGGTGGGAGAGAGGAGTGGAATAATCATTTATATAATGCCTACATATACTATCTTACTTAATTAGAGGATCTCCTGGCTCTTTAAAGCTTCCACAATGACTACAACAATGTCAATGACTACAACAATGTAAAAAGTAAGAATGGAAAGAATGAAATTGAATGATATGTAATTATAATGGCCAAATCTGTCCTTGAAATGATAAGGAAACAGACACCCCTCTCTTCTTTGCAGAAGGAGGAAAGAGGAGAAGGAACAGATAAGTACTGGTGTGCAATATAACATATACTGGTCAGACTCAGTTAATATGTTGGTCACTTTTAATTAATTGCTCCCCTCAAGCCTTTCATTTTTATTTTGTTACAAAGAATGGCTAGGTGGGGAGGGAAGTGATGGAGATGTTCTGAAATGAAGACATGACGGTGATATAAAAACAAAAAAAAATCCTTGTCAAAGTTCTGAAAAATTAAAATTTGGTTTCGTTGGGCAAGTCAGAGAAGATGAAAAGAAAAGTAACAATTGAAGAAAGCAACTGTGTAATATAACACTAGATGTTGACTGAATAACAGATATAAACTGAGGTACATATTAGGCAATACAGACTATATGCTATCTGATATACTGACTGAAAGAAATGCCAACAGAAGAAATAAATTCGATTTAGAAACTGAGTCCATAACACTTCTTTATGATTACCCATGGGACTTGTTGCACAGTAGACACTCAAACATTTCCTGACTTCTCAAGACTGTCAACAGAAGGATCTATTAAGGATCCTTGTGTATTTAATACCTCAGTAGGTGTTGTTCAAAAAAATAAAACTCAACTAGACAGAACTTGCCCTCCTTGGTTAGCGTGCTATTATGATGTTTAGTCATAAAATATCTAACTGGAAAGGGTCTTATTAATCGTCTAATCCAGAGAGCTTCTCTTACAGATGAGGAAACTAAATTACTTTCTTCTTCTAGGCTTTATCAAAAGTCGCATAATGGCAGAGTAAGAATTAAAAATTAGTACTTGTCACTCCTCTCTCCCAAGGCTTTTAAAATTATATAGAATATATATACATATATATGAATGATTAGAACTCAGTTCATATTATGTGGAAGATATTATGTAGATATATAATAACATGGAACGGAAACAAGGATCAAGGAGAATTAGAGTCAAGAAGATAGAACAGTGAAAGAGAAAGACCCAAGATTTAATTAGGGCCTGCTATCGGCCAAATATTTGGAGTGAAGTAGTAGAATTCAAAAAAAGGGGGGGGGGGGAATTCATTACTAATAAGAAACCATCATAGTAGAGGAACAGAACTACATGCTTTTTCAAACTGCATATCTGCAAATCAACAAGTACACATTAATATGACTACCCAAGAACTGAGGAGGCACAGGTTTGTGAACAAAGAGAAATAAGAAAAAACACTAGGAGGGAAGTGGATTAGCATAAGGGACTGCTGATGTTACTGCAGTAGAATAGAACACACAAAAGGAAATACCAAAGAAAACAAACTGCAATCAAGAAGGAGCAAGCTGAGTATCAGGCTAAAATCAGAGCATGAGTTGAAGAAGAATCTAAAGTAAATAAAAGTCACAGTAAGGATTTTTAAAAGTATACTTTTTTTAAAATCTTGTTCTTAAAAAGAGGTATATGAGTCCAACTAGGAATAAAGAAATTTAAGTCCCACTCAAAGGCACTATCAAATATGTAAAACACCTGGGAATTTTAATTTGCCAAAGCACTATCAATATCTATATAGATTCAATTACAAAATGCTATTAGTTTTGCTAGGTCAAAAAATTTATAATATCAAAGGAAACAATTCTTAAAAATAGAAATGAAGCCCTTCTGAATTTCAAACTGTATTACAAAATAATAATCATCAAAACTATTTGGTTCTTGTACCAAAAAAAAAAAAGTAGATCAATGAAGCAGACTTAAAGAAGAATCAGAAATAATTTAATTCAATAACCAAGGCTAAAATAAACCCTCAAAACTAAATTATAGGGAAAAAACTCCGTATTTCATAAGAACTATTTGAGAAAATTGGAAAACTGTCTAGCAGAAATTAGGTTTGGATCAACATTTCATACCATATACCACAAGAACTGAATATGCAAGAGAAGGAAAGAGAAGGGGGAAGAAGAGAAGAATGAGGAGAGAGCAAGTATCAATGGCTCAGAGATAAATTCTTAACCAAAGATGTGACTACAAAAATAAAATAAATTCAGCTACATGATACTGTAAAGTGCTTCTATGAAAAAAACTGGTGCAGTCAACAAGCATTTACTCAGCACTTACTATGACCAAAACACTATATTAAGCACTGGGGATATAAGAAAGATAAAAACAGAATCCCTACCTTCAAAAGAGGTCACATTGCAGGGGAGATGGGGAAATTGGTACATGAAAACAACTATGTGCATACAATACATAGGCAGTGTAAATGGGAGATAATCTCAAGAAGACACTAGTAAGGAAAAGCCTCTTGCAGAAGAAGCTGGAAGTGCCCTACATGAGAAACAATGGGGAGATCAGTGTCACTTAGATGGTAGAGGACGTGAAATAAAATACTTACTAAGTGCTGAAGATATAAATAGAAAATAAAATAGTTCCTGCTCTCAAGGAATTTACATTTTAATGAGAGACAATATACATGGGAGGTGTTATCTTTAAACTGGATAGCTTCCATCCAAGATCTCCTGATCCATATTGGGACATTAAGGTACAATGGCAAAGCAGATGGTAACACTTCCTCTTCACTGTCATTTCCAATGATAACATCATATTAGTATATGATGATAAGCCATGTGACAATGCCAATGATTTGAGTGACAAGAACTTTTCTTCAAAAATAAATTAAAAAAAAAAAACTTTTTTTTTCTGATATGGTTGATATGGTTGCAGCACCTGAGAGCAGTTCGCAGGCTGTATCTCCATAAGAGTTATTTCCCAGAATGGTGACTGCAGATGTTGAGCTATAAGCATTGCTTTTCAAAAGGCTCTTGGGTTCAGGGTCCTGGACTGTCTCCATGAGGACGTGGGGAGAGGTGGTAGTCAAGAAGATGATAGTAGTTCGACTTGCCTAGTACATGCTCTCATCTTGCCCTTAGGGTTCCCTAATGCTTCAACTAGGCTGGTTTGCCTGCCCTGTAGATAGCAGTTGGTGGGGATGGCTGGCTCACTTCTCCACAAGTTGCTTCCATGGATGATAGCTCTAAGAGCTAGGTAGGAAACAGAACCAGTAATCTGGGAAGAGAGGAGATTCTCCATCTCAAAGAGTTCTTTTGTCTATCTGTTGGTGGCAGTTGGTCAGCAGGTTTTACTGATGGTAATGAGAAGTTGAATTCCTTTTTCCACAATGATTTCTCCCCTTAATGACTGTAGGAGCTAAGATGGAATCAGATCTAATGTTTGGAGGACACTGCTATTATCACGGCTCTTGGATTGAGGGTCATGGGATATCTCCTCCACCTGGGTCCAAGGGAAGATGGTAGCCAAAGTGGCAGTAGAGCTTCAACTTGCCTGGCATACACTACTTTCCACCCTTCCCCTCAGAGTATCCTGCCCTACTGCTTTAGCTAAACTAGCCTGCCTGCCCTGTGAGTAGCGGTAGTTGTTTGACAATGTGGATGATCAGTTCTTCCTCTATCAGGGTTGCTTCCCTGAATGATGGTTGTAAGGATGAAAGTAAAATTAGTAAGGGGGAGGAGAAATTAGAGTGATACCTGTTTCTACTCTCACCAGACATATATAAATTATAAAACTGGAAAGGTAGGAATGGGCCAGGTTGTAAAAAGCTTTAACAGTCTAATAGAGCATTTTATATTTGTAAGGAACCACTGCAATTTAATGAACTGGAGGGGTGAGAAGGAGGGTGACATGGCCAGACCTTCACTTTAGGAAGATTATTCAGGAGGCTGAGCAGACAATAGACTTGAGGCAGAAAGACTAACCAGAAAGCTATTGCAATAGTCTAGGCATGAATTGATGAGGGCTTGGAACAGGGTGGGGGGAGAGGAAAGGGATATAAGTATGAGAGAGGTAGCAAAGGTAGAAACAGCAAGATGGGGGGGGGGGGAGAGACTGTATGTGACTGAAAGTGAAGAGTTTAAGTTGTGGGCCTAAGTGAGCTCATGGAAGTGTGACCTAGATGACTGGGAGAAGAAACACTCAACAGTAATGGGGGAAATACAGAAAAGGGAAGGATTTGAGGCAAAGAATAAGGAGTTCAGTTTTGAACATGCTATATTTGAGATGCCTGAGACATACAGTTAGAGATACCCAATTGACAGTTGGAGATGGGAGAATGGAGGTCAGGAGAGAATTTAGGTTTGAATATATAAACATAAAAAATGATTACTGAATTCAAGGAAGCTGATGAAAGCACCAAGCCAGAGAGTATTAGAAAGAACAGATTCAGCACAGACTCTTGGGGTACATCCATGGTTAGTGGGCATGACATGGAGATCCAGCAAAGAAGACTGAGAAGGATGAGTCAAAACAGATAAGAGAACTTACAAGACCAGTGTCGTGAAAACATTTCTCTCCTCTCCTTAGAGAGGAGAGAAATGAAGAAAAGGTGACTGACTAGAATAAGAAGGAGAGCAGTCAACCAGGGTGAAAAAAGTTTGCATCCAGTATCTGACAGCCATTAATATATAAGAACTTACAAAAATTAACTAATAATAATTATATGAAAGAATGCTACAGATCACTAATAAGAAAAATGAAAATCAAAGTAACTTTGTAGCCTCACCTCACACTCAGAAAACTGGCAAAGATGGAAAAAGAGGATAACAGTCAATGTTTCAAGGTGTTAAAAGAAAGGCACACTACTGTGTCATTGATAAAGCTGTGAACTGGTCCAACCAGTCTGAAAAAATTTTTTGGAATAGTACAAATAAAGAACTAAACTATCCATGCCCCCTGACCCACAGATTTCCACTGCTAGGCAGATTCTCCAAAGAGTTCAATAACAAAAACAAAGGTCCCATATACACCAAATTATTTAAAACAAGTTCTTTTTGTAGTAGCAAAAAGCTGGAAACAAAGTAGATGCCTATCAAATTAGAGACAACTAAACAAATTGTGGTCAGTGGTCATCCATTGAGAAATGGTTCAGGAATGAGGAACCTGTGGCCTCAAGATCACAATGAGGCCCTCTAGGTCCTCAAGTGCAGCCCTTTGACTGAATCCAAACTTCACAGAACAAATCCCCTTAAAAGGATTTGTCCTGTAAAACTTGGACTCAGTCAAAGACTGTACCCAAGGGTCTATAGGGACACATGTGGACTCGAGGCCACAGGTTCCCCACCCCTGATCTAGACCAATGAGTCTACAAACTTTTTTTACAGTATAGTATCAGTAAAGAATTGTGAACACACACCTCTAATATAGATCTTTATTTTATATAATTATATATATGTATGTGTACAGATACACATATTATGATATATATATATAACATGTAGTATTAAATATAATAGCTAGAATTTATTTTTCACTTTAAGGTTTGCAAAGCACTTTACAAATGTTATCTCATTTGATCCTCACACCAACCTTGTGAGATAGACATTATTATCATCTTCATTTTACAGATGAGATAACTGGGACAGAGAGGTTAAATGATTT
Organism: Petaurus breviceps papuanus; assembly: GCF_028583685.1. Lineage (NCBI taxonomy): Eukaryota > Metazoa > Chordata > Mammalia > Diprotodontia > Petauridae > Petaurus > Petaurus breviceps. The sequence continues at coordinate 10,042,103 of NW_027185754.1, read as the reverse complement.
GACCAGTCACACAGTTGTAAGCCAGTAAGTGTCAGAGTTGGATATAAACTTAGGTCTTCCGTATTTCAAGTCCTATAGTTCACTCTGTCACCTGTCTCTAAAAACAGAAATTAAATATGTTAGAGATAAAATATAAAATATTTCCACTTTTAAATTTCATTAGCAGTAAAAGAAAACCTTTTTGCTTTCATTAAAAATATTAGTAACAGAATTTTCATACTTTCAAAAACTCCCTAAGAGAGTTTTTCTGGCCTGATAGGACCAACTTGTAAATGATAATTGTTTGCTAATAATTAGTCCATAGAATCACAGATCTAGACTTGCAAGGAGGAAGGGAAGGGGGAGGAAAGGAAGGAAGAGAAGCACTTATTAAGTGCCTACTAGGTTATCAGACACTATGTTAGTCACTTTACAAATATTATCTCATTTGATCTTCATAATACTGAGAGGTAAGATGCTATTACTATCCCCATTTCATAGTTGAGGAAACTGAGGTAGACATGTTAAGTGATTTGCCCACAGTAACACAGCTATTAAGTGTTTAGGGCTGAATTTGAACTCTGGTTTTTCTGAATTCAGGCCCAGTGAGTTCTATTCACTGCTCCATCTATCTGCTTCTGGGACCTTAGAGATCTAGTTCAATCCTTAATGAACAATATAATATCTTAATTCCTAATTCAAGTGGCAGACATAAGCCCATCTTTCCAACTATGCAATGCCCATACAGCAGACTCAAAATAATAAGGTTTAAGGATGGAAGGGGTGGGGTAGGGTAAGGTGTAGATTTTCCCAATGGCATCTGCACAGCTATTACTATAGGTGGCTTTGTCAGTTAGGTTTTAGCTGCCCTGAGGTGCCAATACCTCAGTACAAAAGGAAAATTGGGAGCTTCCACAGAAGGAGGACGGCAGAATACAGGAGTGCTGAGTAATAACAGGTGATGTATTAATAGGTAGAGCTATGCTGGAGAAAGCCCTTCAACTGAAGCAGGGAGGACAGAACTTAAGCCATCTTCCCATATATTGATTGATGACCGCATATTTGGAATCATGCCAGGCCACAGTCACTTCGGAGGCCACTGGTCTAACCAAAAGAAATTCTTTAGCTACTTGGTTTTTCTTGTGTGGATAGTCAGGCCTAACTCCCAAGAGATAATGAATATATTTAGGATTGGGGTGAGGAACCTACAGCCTTGAGGCCACATCTGGCCTTTGACTGAATCCAAACTTCACAGAACAAATCCCCTTAATATATGGATTGTTTAGTAAAACTTAAAACTCAGTCAAAAGGCTACACCTGATGACCTAGAAGGTCACAGGTCCCCTACTCTGATTTAGGAGGTTCTACAATGTTCCGGGACTTAATACTATCAGCACCATGCTGTCAACAAACAGGAACATCTGGAGAATCTCAGTATCTCTACAGAATCCCTACTCAACTGTAAATCTGTACTAGATCTCCCCCTCCAACAATAGTAAACATCTTTTTGAAGGACATGTCCCTATTTTTTATGTTTCATTTAATATTAATTTTTAGATAAATTTTAGATAGTGAAAAAAGTTCTTGTATCTTTTAAAGAAATCTCATGTAATTTTAATGTAGTATAAGAAAATATGGTGTTTAAGAGGGTTTTTAAGGTCATATTTTGCTCTACAACAAACTAAATGTTTAGTTTCTTTTTTTAACAAGCAATCACAGCAGAATACTACAATAAATGGAGTGGCTAGGTGGCGCAGTGGATAGAGCACTGGCCCTGGAGTCAGGAGGACCTGAGTTCAAATCCAGCCTCAGACATTTAACACACTTACTAGCCATGTGACTTTGGGCAAGTCACTTAACCCCAATTGCCCTCCAAAAAGCAAAAAAAAAAAAAAAGAATACTACAATAACTTATGTGAAAGTAAAGATATGATCTGCAATGGAATATGACTTGCTTCCTTCTAACACCAGCATAAAAATGTTCTAAATATGTGTGTGTTATTCTCATAAAAATTTTGTAGAGGTGACAAAATAAGCATATGGGTTGGTAATTTATGTTCTCTTGGTTACCTTTTTTGGTAAAAATAGAGATTTTTTTGCTTGACTTTCTTTGGTATCTCCTCTTCCTTAGGATACCTTGAAAATGAATCCATCAATAACGCTGTGTTATCTCTAGCACAGACCTCTCTTCTGTTTATATTTGTTGTAGTCTAACTGCTTTCCCCATATCTGCTGTAGTCTAACTACTTTTCCCAAATTTGTTCTTAGTGCTATTTTCACTTCTTCTATAAGCACTCCTTAGACTGGGATTTTAAGAGTCCAAATGTAGTCACTCCAATGTTGTTGATGGTGAAAGAGTTTGCTTTTTGTTTGTTTTGCTTTTTGGAAGGGGGGAGGTAGGGCAATTGAGGTTAAGTGACTTGCCCAAGATCACCCGGGCTAGTTATGTGTGTGTGTGTGTGTGTGTGTGTGTGTGTGTGTGTTAACCATCTGAGGCCAAATTTGAACTCAGGTCCTCCTGACTCCAGGGCCAGTGCTCTATTCACTGCGCCACCCAGCCACCCCCAAGAGTTTGCTTTTTAGAAAAAGAAAAAAGGCCTTTGCAAGTTCTTCCATCTCTTGCTGTTTTCTTTGCTCAGGGTCACAAAGGTAAAAAAACAAACTAAATAAATAAAGCCCAGTGTTTCCAACTCAAATTCAGTATTCCATTAATTGTCATGCTGCCTCTACCAGAAAGAGAAAATGAGTTGAAATCAGGATAAAAATGGATTCAAAACAGCCTCTAAAACTTAAACTGAATTACTCTCTGAACCTGTTTCCTCATCTTTTAAAATGGAGATAATAATACTACCTGTAGTACTCATATTGACATTCAAGAATTGTTGGGTATAAGGTTCAAATAAGATGATCTATAAAAGGTATTTGCAAACTATAGATGTAAATACCAGCCAATGTTATTATTTCTACTATAACATACAGTTTTCTCAGTACTTATCTAATTCAATACCCTCCATCTCCCTTCAAAGGTTAAAGTGGCAGTATATTTAAGACAGAAACTTCCTCAATGACACTGAGGTACTAAAAAAAAAAAAAAAAGAAAAATTCCTTCAACAAGCACAGAATTTGGCATCAGAAGCCTTGGGTTGACATCCCAGGACTGCTATTTACTATTTATTTACAAGGTTACTGTGTGACCTTGAACAATTCACTTATTCTTTGTGAATTAAGACTATGGTGCCCATAACTTTAAAGCAGTAGTTTATTTTGGTGACTAAAATAAAATATTATTGTGCTATAAGAAATGATGAGCAGACAGACTTCAGAAAACCCAGAACGACTTCAGTTAACAGTACAAAAATAAAAATTAGACTTCTGACTAGCCAACAGCATACACTTAAAATATTCCTATCTCTTGTCACTTAGTCACTAAGTCCTGCCAATTCAACCTCCACAACTTCTCTCTCATCCAAACCATTCTTTCTAACTACACTATAACCAACCTAATTCAAGGACTCTCTCAGAAATCCAAACAGGCATCCTTGCCTCCAATCTTCTCTTTCTAATGCAAACTTCACACAACTGACAAAATATTCTTCCTAAGGCATAAGTCTAATAATATCATTTCCCTTCTCAAAAATCTTCAATAGCTCCTTAATGAGTGAAAGAAGTAAAAACTTCTCCGACTATACTCTAAAATCTAGTAAGGCTTTTCGTGGGAAACAGGCCCAAGTTCCCCTTCACCAGAAATCACATGATTTACAAGGACTCAAAACTCAGAGTGGCAGGAAGTTGCCCCTCTCCTCAGTGAGGAGATGCCAAATAAGGACAGAAGTGCTTTCTCAAATATACATTGGGTGGTCTATTGTTTCCTCGTTCTGGTACTTGAGGTAAAAATTGCTATGCTTAGATTGTGTACCTGACTTCTAGCCAATGGAAGAAAAGGGTCAGGAAGGGGGTGGGGGAGAATTCCACATTAGGGCTTTATAACTTCGCCATTTCCTTTTGTAAACTGCTTCTCCTCCCTGACCATTTGTCAGGAGGGTGGCCCTTTCTTGAGATCATAATAAACCATTTTTTTCTGATTCCTACCTTGAGAAGTCTCTGAGTACTATTTGGGTAAGGATCTCTGTTGCACACAATATTGGGGTGCACACACTATTACCTCTGGGATGTCAGTAAGCATTAATTAAAATGCCTACTATGTGGTTGGTACTGTGCCAAGCTCTGGATAGTACAAAGGCCTTTCAGAATCTTGTTTCCAATCTACTTTTTCAACCTTTTGAAACTATTCCCCAAATATTATATTCCAATACAATAAGGATCCACTATGTGCCAGGCACTGTGCAATGTATTAGATATAAAAACAAACCAAAAAATTATTTCTGACCTCAAGAGTCTTACCATCTACTAAGAGGATAAAATAGGTAAGTAAATAAGTATGAACATAATTTTAGGAGGAAGGGAAAAAAACACTAATTAGGAAATCTGTTCCTGCCAAATTGGACTATTAGCTGTTTCAAGGGAGCTCCATATCCACCATGTAGTGGGATTCATGCCCATTCTGTATGTGTATTTGGGGTAGGAGACTTAAATTAGTTGCTACAACAGCCCCATTTCTTTGCCAACAAATTTGATATTGATGTTGACTCTTTTGCAGTCCAGTGTTTAGAAGAGCATTTAAGACATAAAGCTCTATATCCGATGGAATACTGAATGTTTGCTGTAAGAAAAAAAAGCAAAAATAGCAAAAATGTTTAGAATGTCCTCTATATTTCAGAAAAAAAACAAACATGGAGAAGCCACATTATGAATTGTCTTTCCTTCACAGGCTACTAGTTTTCTATGGAATGCATTCTGTTAGAAATACTTTGGAATCAAACTATGAAGTTGGAGTTAAATAAAATGTATATTTGGAGAAGGAAAGGAGGTAGTCGTGATCTTTCCTATTCATGAGTATAATCTAAAAATTATCTCATCCTCTTTCAAAAAGATTTGAATAATGAAGTAAATATATATTTGTATGTATGTATCTTTGCATATCTTTCCATGATATCAAATTATTTTTTTATATGTGTTTGGGTTGAAGATAGACAGATTTTTGGGTGTGGAGTCAGGCTTTGTAGTAGATGCATATGGAAGGAGCAAATTCAAAGAGCTCAGGGACCAAAAATAAGAATTTTTTTGTTCTGTATGGATTTCAGTGGTGTCAAAGATATTGGAAGAACTTTGGAGTATGAATGTTTTCTTGAACTGAATTAAACTTAAAAGCAACAGCCAATCATAAGGATATAATTTATTTTTAAATATTTTGTGTATATATTGTGCTATAATTTTGGTGTTCCAAATGAACTATATGAATCAAAGTTTGATTTTGGTTGGGAAAATTCTGTATTGCACAATTCTCATATGTATATCTTCTCAGGGGACATAAAAGCCAAGTGCCTGAATTTCTAATGTGTAACATTTCAAGTTAATTTCAATATTCATTTTAATTTTTTTCCAGAACAAAAATTGACAGTTCTTTCATTTGATACCAATGATCTTGTTTCTAAGATTTTTTAAGTGTGTTACTCTGTCTCAAACAGTGAAAGAGTAATGAAAAAAAATTTGCCATATATACATGGTGTAGTTCAGGGGTTCTTAACCTGATATCAAAATACTATTTGTTGTTCAAAGATAACTGTATTTCAATATAATTGGTTTCTTTCCAAAAAAAAAAAAAGGAAACTTAATTCTTTATGTCCTGTCCTAACTGTGCGTTCAAAAATGCAATGCCCCATCTACTTCTCAAAATTCTTATCTGGGAAGCCTGCCATAATCATCCCAGCTAGAAATATTTTCTCCCTCTTTGAATTTTCCAAAACTGGGTCTTATCTTTCTCCAACCTTATTCTTAACCTTGGCATCTTTCTTGTCTACTCATTCTTGTTCACTCTACATTTCCAAATACAACGCCAAATCTTGTAAATTTCTACCTTCACCACATTACTTATACACATTCCCTTCCCTCCTCTCTACTCCACTCATGGCCATGACCTCAGCTCAAGTCCTCCACACTTCTCACATGGACTATTGCAATAATCTTCCTAAATGATCCTTCCTGACTTAAATCTCATTCATTCCAATTCATCCTCGATATGGTTGCCAAAGTGAATTTTCTAAAGCATAGTTCTAACCGTAAGTCACCTTTACTACTCAAAGAGCACTAAGGGCCTCCAGGATCAAATATAAAGTCCTTTGTTTGGCATTTAAAGCTCTTTATAACCTAACCTCATTCCATCTCTCTCTGGTCTTCTTATACTTCACATTCTCCTCCATGCATTTTACAATTCAGCTACACTTCTCTGCTTGCAGTTCCTCAAATATGATACTATTGCCAATTATGTTTTTTTTTTTAAGGCCCATGCTATCCCATCACTTCCACCTCTTAGTTTCTTTGTTGTCCAAGATTTAGCTGAAGTCCCTCAAACAGAAGCATTTCTCAGGGACCCCAGCTGCTAATGCCTTCCTTAAAATACTTATTTTTACTTATTTACATATCATCTCCCCCTTATAAGTTCGGTGTGCTTTGTAGACACCACCACCAGGAATCTACAGCTTCACTTGGCCCAGTGGACATTGCCACCACTCCCTGACAAATCTATCCATGGCCACAGACAACCTCTTCATGTACTTTGAAATCTCAGTCACTAACAAGCTCCTATGACAAATTACTTTCTAGATATTTTCAGACAAGATTCAAAAATCAGAAACAAATGATTGTGCTCTGAGACCTAGAAAGAAGGGATTTAGTTACAAGACAGCCTGCTTTCACAAAATCATTCCTGGGGTTCATGAACCAGGATGATGATTTCACATGCCACAATGGGCACTGGTGTAAAGCCCATTTACAGAGAAAAACTTGCTGATATGAACTTCATCCTGAAGCATACTGATCTTGGCATATTTTCCTGGGCAAATGTGGGCCAAAAATAGATGGCTCCCAATTTTTCCTCTGTACTACTAGACAGACTGGTTAGATGGCAAGCAATTAGTCTTTGGCCAGGTAAAAGGTTTGAATATTGTAGAAGCTTTGGAGAGCTTTGGATACTAAAATAACAAGATCAGCAAGAAAATCACCATTACTGACTGTGGACAGTAAGTTTTTTGGTTTTGTTTTTTGCTTAACCACCAAACTGTTCCTTCTGTAATTGGTAAAGATATCCCCCCTAGGCCCAGACCACCCATCCCACTCCACCTTCATATCCTATAATTCTAATCTATTCTTACTTGTTGCAATTCTTTTTTATTTCGTTTCCCTTTTCCTTCCACAAGTTAAATTAGACTACAGTTAATTTTATGATAATTAAATAAAACTACTACAATAACAAAAAGTTAAGCTCCTTGATAGCAGGGTCTTTCTTTGTTTCCCCAGCACTTAGCACAGTGTTCACACGATAATACTTAACAAATGCTTGCAAGGTGACTATACATGTCATAGTTCCACAGAAAATGGAAGCTATGTGAGGACAGGAACTTGTTAAAATCTTTATACTCCAGTGCTTAGCAGTAACCTACACAGGTGCTTAATTGCTGTTTGATTTAAAAAAAAAAAAAAAGATTCACTTCTCTGCTTTTTATATTCTTAAATAACTTCTCAATATATTAAGTATAAAATCAAAATAAGACTATCATATGATGGAAAATATTTCTGTTATTAAAAGCTATCTCAATAGTCTCTTGTAAGTCTAGATGTTTAAGTGGCTTCCACTAGGCTCAATGGCTTAACTTTTCAAAATTTTTTTATTAATTTGTTATTGGAAGGGCAGCAACAAGTAGCAGGTAGAGAACTGACCTCTGCTACAAGAAATGTGTAGGATTCAAGCTCTACAAAGAATACAAAAGAGGAAAATAACAATGTTTATAGGGGCCATGGGAAGCAAGGCACACAAATGCACTATTGGCAGAGCAGTGTACAGGCTCAACCATTCTGGAAAGTAATTTGGACCTATACCCGCATATCCCCGAAACTGTAAGCCCTTTGACACAGCAATATTAATAAATAAGCATATATCCAAAGAGATCAAAGAAAGAGGAAAAAGAACCTATGTGTACCAAAAAAAAAAAAGTGTACAGGAGCATTATTTTATTGTAGAAAGAACTGGAAATAAAGTGGGTACCCATCAATTGAATAGCTGAACAATATATATTATACAAAAATAATGGAATATTATTCTGATCTAAGAAATGATAAATGGGGTTATTTCAAAGAAACCTAGAAAGAATTGTTATGAACGGATGAATAAAGAAAACTGAACAATTTATACAACATAATGCTGTAAAACAACTATGAAAGACTTAATTCTAATCAATGCAATAACCAATCATGATGCCAAAAGACAATGAATTTTGTACTTCAGAATGATAGACCAGAAGTGCAAAATAAGACAAGCATTTTCATACCTGGACAATATGTGGCTGTTTGTCTTGACTATTCTAGCTTCAAGGGAAAATTCCCACCCCTACTACTCCCCCACCCCTGGAGTAGGGGTACAATAGTGGAGGAGAGGGCTAATGACAGGGATGTCCAAAAAACAATCAAAATGGGGAAGGGAAGGGAGGGGTGTCAATAAAAGTCATTTTTAAAAGCTACAGAAGAGCACACAAGAAAGTTCAGAAAGGGCTAGGAGAAGCAAGGGAATGCTGGTACTTGGGCTAAATTTTATACATATTTAAGCTGCAGATAAAGAGATTTCACTTACAATTCTTTTAGTCTTCTTTTTACATGGAAATGTTCATATTTGCAAAGTTCATAATAAAAATTTATATTTTATAAATTAAAAAGAGGAAACTGAGACATATAAAGATTCAAGTATTTCCTTATACACCTACTGGCTGTGTCACTTCAATTAGTTTCTCAGTACTCCAAGAAACTCTTTAAACTGTAAATCATGCAACAGGTCCAGATCTACAGAAAGGTTCCTACTAAGTAATCCCTCTACTGAAAAAATCACAAGTCCAGCCCAATAGAAATGTTATGAAAGATAGGGTGACTTTCAGCTATACGAAAGTCACCCTATCATGACTAAAGGCTCCCCTGCGCCACTTCAGGAAGGTGATGGATGAAGGGAGAGGATGAAGGGAGAGAAAGAGAGACAGCTAAATCATACTATCTGGGTTACTTGAAGATGGATTAAAAAAACAACACATAAATAAAAGCACAATCCCAGGTATGGGCAGGAAAAAGTATGGGTGGGAGGTAAGATTGAGGGAATAATTATGATTGAATGTTATAAAGTAAGATCAGTTTTATATGTGTTTGTTATAGACAGAAGCTCATGCTGATGTTAGAGATTATCAGATTTTCCCCCCATTTTTTCTTAAACATAAAATAAAACAAACATTTCCATATAAAAAGGAGAGGACTGTGCATGAAACTGGGAAATCTCCATTATATAGAGCTTTTCTTTTTAAGTAAATTCAACATGTAATTTTCCAATGTCCTATTAAGAATCCTTATGTCCTTTTCTCATGGGGGAGGGGGGCGGCAAAGAGGGAGGAAGGGAAAGAGGGTGACAAGAAATCCTATCCCTAGTAACCATCCTCCCTACCTAATTGAAAAAAGAAAATGAAAACCCTTGTAATAAATACACAGAGTCTAGCAAAACAAAATCCTACATTGGCCATGACAAAAATTCCGATCTCTCATTATCTTAAATCAATCATTTTTTTGTCAGGAAGTAGATACTGTTGAGTGATATTCTTCAACAGTTGCTCCATACTGTTAAAACTGTGTAAGAGAATCAAATAGGTCACATGTATATTTGGCCTGTTATGCCCTAAATCCTAACTGCTTTCTTTAGGAATATTTGTATCATGTGGTATACAGAAATAATACTGAAAAGTTATAATATATTCCATATTGTTACCTTTGGTCTTTTAAGATTTTAAATTTCAACTCTCTAAGAATACTTTTAATTCCACAGGTAACATTTATAATAGCATTTTACATATATTCTAGGTTCAATTCATCATCAGCAATATCTGTGTTCCAAATCCATTCAAATATGTCATACAAAAGAATAAACAATTCATTAATTTTCCTGCAGGGATAGTTAAGCTGAATTCAAGAGATTTTTGTATCTCATTTGGGAGGTTCCATAGTGTTCTAGACTATTATTCTAAAATAATGTTCATTCATTACATATGATCTATATGTAATCAATACAATGTCATCCAAAAACAGGTGTAGATATAACCACAATAACTAGCATTTATATAGTATCTACTATGTGCCAGGCTATGTGCTAAGCACTTCACAAATATTATTTTATTTTTATCCTCAACAACTCTGGGAGATAGGTGTTAGTATATCCTTTTTACACTTGGAAAAACTAAGCAAATAGAGGTCAAGTAACTTGTCCAATGTCACAAACATACAAAAATCTCAGGCTGGATTTGAACCCAGATCTTCCTGCCCAACGCTCTACCCACTATGCCACCTCATCTGAATTTGGAGAACATCACAATCTGCAGGGAATTCTTCACTGCAGTAAGATACCTTCCATGACATTGGTAAACACCTTTACTGAGCATGTGTTCCCATTTTATGCTTCAATTGATGTTAATACTGAAAGGATGGTCAATAAGCTCTCTATAGCGTCAATGTATTTGGGAAGTGACAGTTTTCAATGACCCTATCCTTTTCCCTGAAACAAAATCCAATGTTCTTCCCCTATTTTCACCAAAACTATTGACTGATGTCAAAGAAGAAGCACAGTTAAAAAGTAAAAGTCAAATAGGGATTCTCTATAGAGAGTGAAGTCTTCCAGGTCCTTCTTTCTGGGTATGACATCATACTGGTTGTATCAAACCATGGAATACTGCAGAGCCTCTTGGACAAAATAAGTAACTATTCAAGATTGTTCTCACCACACAAAAACCAACTGGATAAAAAATATCTATTATCCAGATTATGGCATGCAATTAATTAGATGGACACATTAAGCTCATCTATCATACCACAAGTAGACAATAAATAAGTTGGCCCCAAAATTAAACTGTAAGAGTCACCTGAATGCTTTTGGGAAACCACAAAACTCCTTAATGAACCCAAATTACTCTCAGAAACTAAGGCCTATCTTTTTTGATACCAATATTCTTACTAGTGGTGTCATGTAACTGCAAGTCCTGGGACACTACATTTCCAAGGAATTAAAAATGTTTACTCTCAGAGAAGCAGACACAGAGAACCACATGGTGGTTGTGAGAAAGCTATGACATAACAAAGAATAATTATAATAAGGGATCTCATCAAAGAGATGTATAATCAAAAAAGATGGGCTGATTAATCACATGGCAATGTTTAGAAATATTCCATGAACAGTTTATGTGCTACATTAGTATCTTTACACTATTATCAAGTGAAACCTTACATTCTTAATTTGGGTGAATGCTCTGTGATAAATTTATGAGTGGACATGGACAAGAATCACAAAGGATGAGCAGACACATGGAACATGATCTAAAAAACATACAATAATGAGATTATAGATCCATTTGAATATCTGAGTTCTCTTCTGGTCATTTTGGTTATGAATCATAAAGTACTACTATCTCCATGAAATTAAAATTATAGGTCACACAAAAAGCCATAGACACTCAGGGCTGGCATAAATAAGCTGCACAACATTATAAACTACGAACTGTAAGTACAAAGAAGTACAAAAGATGTGTTACTAGAAAAGGTGGTGGATTGGTCATAAATGAAAGCAAGGAATAAATGATAGAATGATTGTATGTTGCAATGGTATCCATGTAATATGAAGAGTCAAAAAGTTTCTTAAGCAAATTCTTCAGAACACCTGTGAAAGATTTATGGAGGAGTTTCACAGGATGAAAAGGCATGCATGGAGTTGCAATCCGTACCAATGAAAGGAAATAGTCACTTCAATAAGAATATGGGTTTGTTAAAATATATATTGTTTCACTTTAAAAGTTGTTTTATAAATGATTAATATAGCTATTTAAGTAGAAAAGCGCCCCAAGTTGCCATTTTCTGATCCCATACTGCCAACTTTCCTATGTCTACATTTAATAGTAGCCCCCATAGCCACAATGTACTCCACATTACAATCTGCCTTTTTTGAAATTTTTCTCTTTAAAAATTACCTCAGCTGCCACCACTTCCAAACTTCTCACTCTTGCCCCACCCCCGGCAAAAAGTGATCCTTCCCATTCTCCTATCCTTTATTTTACCTCTTTCAGCCACTTATGCTTTAACCTGTATTATAGTTTTCTATGTACATATCTTATTCTCCTATTATACTGACTCCTTAAGTACAAGATTTCGTCTCTTTCTCAGATTTATATCTAGAGATCTTACAGAGTAGGTTGATAATAAGTGTTGACCTGAAAGTTCTGAACCTAAAGGCTGTTGTTGGGAGGGACACAGAGAAATAAGACAGATGTAAGAGAATGAATACTGAATAAGCAAAGTTTTCTCACACAGCAGAATTTATGGAAAGGCCTTCAAAGAGAAAGAGAAGCTGATAAGCTTGAAAATTATATGCCTGCATAACAAAAGCAACATCTGATCTTGATATCAACAGAAAGGAGGAATATGTAGCATTAAACCCTTCTCTTGGCCCAAATGATTACTGCAGACTCAAGAATAATCTTTATCTGAGTTGTTATTCTCAGATCTACAGGCCCATAGCACTACAGGCTATACCTCCTTGAGTCCTAGTAGTCAATTTCTAATTTCTGGATTTTACTTTGTGAATTTTAATTTTAATTTAGGATCAATTTCTGGATTTTACTTTGTGAACTCCTTACAGGGAGTAGAGTTCTCTCCCCTCATCCTATACCTCTTGTAAGAGGGAAGAAATGAATAAATAATTCTTTGATGGAAATTATTGCTTGGAGCAATTACTAAATATTAAAATAGGGTGAATTTCTTTTATTTGCTTAAAATTTCCCTGGGTCCCATTTATACTGAGGACATTCCATGCCCCAAAAGACCAAAAGTATTTGTAGATTTATAATCAAAAGTATTTTTTGGCCAAGTCAGTTTGAAAAATTTCGGTTCCATCTAAACAAAGACTAAGGATACAAGAAGTCACTGCGGAAAAAAGTACACTTTTTACATGCACACTTTCAAAACATTCTTGCTGACTTCATATATGATGACAATAAATCACAATGTTACATGGTACATTAAAAGTTGATTTTATCCTTTCCTTCAATTTTTCAGACAATTATTCACCTTCTTTACCTAGAAAGGGGAATCTTATTTGTCATAGCTAATATTTAATAGAATTCTTTAAGGTTAAAAAGTGCTTTACTTGGGTGCTCAATAAGGTTAAATGACTTAAAGAGGCAGTCAGAAATTGAATCTAGGTCTTCTAACTCCACATTCAGCATTCTCTCCACTATACTACAAGATTTTAGCAAGCATATTTCCCAAACAAAGGACTAGATCACTTAAGAAACTGTTTTAAATGTGAATTTATGAAAAGTACCCATTTTCAAAGTTAATTACAAAACAGTGAAGAATTTTTCAACTTTTAAGTGTTATACAACACACTGGATAAAAACTTGACTAACAAAATATTAGTCTGTGCTAAATGATTCATCTCTAAACTGGTATAAAAATCAGTATCCTTAAAATATGAAGCATTAAAATAATAAGAAAATAGCTTAAAATCATATCAAGCTTCTTTTCAGGCATGTTCACAGCCTACAAAAGAATCTCTCTGTATAATCAATAGCCACACTAAAAATAGAAAGCATTTTGCATAAACTTTTTAAAGAAAACCTTTGCTCAGTGAGATGTTTTACTATTTATTCCTTTCACAAAACATATTTTATCCTTCATTTATAACAAAAATACTATCATTAAAAAGTATTTAAAAAAAAATCAGATTTCATAAAATCTCCAACTTGCAGGTCCTAATTTTTATAGCAACATCTTCTAATAAGTTTTGTTGAACAAAGGGGCTTCTTTTTTACCCTCAACAGTGCTAGCAGAAGCTGAAGAAAAAAAAAACCAAAGATTTCATGTAATTGAGCTTTCTTTCTTATTGCTCATTGGATGGTCTGTATTATCATCACCTACTTTAACAAACAAACATCAAAGAATTATTTATTCATTTCTTCCCTCTTACAAGAGGTATAGGATGAGGGGAGAGAACTCTACTCCCTGTAAGGAGTTCACAAAGTAAAATCCAGAATCCTGGGCTCACACACTCTCTCATCTTCCCTATAAAATAGGTCAAGGCTGATTCATGATTACAGCACTACAGTCTAAGATTTAAAACTGAAAGAATGTCTAGTTAGAGAATATCTAGTTAAATCCCCTTATCTACAAAATGAAGAAAATGAGGCCCAGAGAAGTTCTAAAGGTCACATAGGTAGCAACTAACAAAGCTGGGATTTCTTCCAATACAGGACTAAAAAAAGACAGAAATTAATACTGGTCTGTAGTAAACCTACACAATTCAATGTGGCCCCTCAGTCACAACACTGAATCTAACAGATTTTTGGAAGATACACTCCAGTATATATATATATATATATATATATATATATATATATTCCCAGGCAAATATTAAACTTAATTAAGCATCCAAGCCTTCCTCAGTCTGGCCCTGAACTTCAACAGTAGCCCCAGATATCTTCAAGGCCACTGCAGACTGAAGAATATTCATCTATCTAAAATTATAACTCAAGTTTTATACTGAAACCAAGTGAGAAAAGGTTGAGTGGTTCCACTAAAATGTCTTCCTTAGTGACTTTAACAGCAGTACTCTTTCACTGGATTTAATCTGTATAGCTGCTTCTTCAATATTAGTAACTTCTACTAGTTCCCTCTCTTAGAAAGTAAACTTAAATAGGCAGAAATAAATAATTTAAACTATGTCACCTCTGATGCTTACTACCTGACTAACCTGGGCAAGTCACTTAATCTCCCTGGACAGTTTCCTCATCAGTAAAATGAAGGAGTTAGGCTTCTGAGGGCCCTTCCAGTACTACAACTTTTTTTTTTCTTTTTCACTGAAAAACCTGAATATTATCTTTGTCTTTGTATCCCCAACACTTAGCAGTGCCTGGCACACAGTAGGTGCTTAATAATGTTTAATGACTACATTCTCCCATTTCCTCACCATCCATCCACTCCTCAAACATCTGTGGCATGGCTTTCAATCACCAAAGTCACTTCTTTATTGAAGTTGTTTTCTTAACCATTATTTAACAGCCAAATCGGACTGCTTTCATTTTCATCTTCCCCGGCAATCAATATGGCTGACCACCTGACCTTGATTTTCAGATGCATATCACTCCGAAGAGTATACCTCCAAACATTAATATTTTTGTGACGGGCAAAAATCCTAACATAGACATTTGGAGTTATCTCACTGTTATCTTCCTTTTCATTTCTTAAATATTACCAAGAGAGAGAAATAAGCATTCATTAAAGGCCTACTGTGTGCTAAGCACTTTACATCTTGTTTGATCCTTTGGGAACAGAGGGATTTTCAGTAAACCAGAAAAATCCTGCCCTTTGGATTTTTCTCTAAGTTAGGGTAAGTATTTTGATAGCTGCATTTCATTAGCCAAGTCAACACACACTTATGTACCAGGCACTTGTGCAAAGTGCTGGAGATACAAAGAAAGGGAAAAAACAGTCCCTGCCCTCAGGGAGAGAACAATGTAACAGGGAAGAAGACAGGCCAACAGTTAAATATAAGAAAGAGATAGAGAAAGACAGAGGCAGAGAACAAATCTAAATTGGAGATAATCACAGAAGGAAGGCACTATCAATCTATCAATAAGGGGGAACCCAGAAAAGCTTCTTGCAGCAGATAGGATTTTTAGGTGAGACTTGAAGGAAACACAAGAAGCCCAGGAAACAAAGACAAGGAGGAAGAAGAGAATTCAAGGCATAGAACCAATATAATCCTTGTAATTCTTTGTACTTTATTCAAAATATTCTGAGAAGGGGTCTCAGGTTTCAGCAGTCTTATAAAGGCATCCATTACACAAAAAAAAGGTAAGAACCCCTACACTAAGCAGAAAACCTTGGATTTGGTTAATAAAGTTGTTTCTGACAGCCTTGTGCCAGACAACTGTTTTTCCTCTACAAATCCTAAGCCCTGTAGTATTAAACTAGAAATAGAAGCAACTTTTTTATTTCCAGTTTCTATGAATAATTCTTGCTTATGAATGCTTACAATATACTTTAAGCAACCCAGTGAAGTAGGTAATGCAAATATTATCCCTATTCTGCATATGAGGAAATTATAGCACAGACATTAAGTGACTTGCCCAGAGTCTGAGGCAGGGCTGCATTTTCTATGACCACATGCCTTCTTCTCAACAATCCAAATTTCCTTAAAGAAAAGGAATCCAAAATCATTGTAATAATATACAGCCTCACAAGAAACACATTTATCTCGAGCCTACTAGAATAACCCTCAAAACCATTTAAAAGATAGTGTACCTTCATACAATATACATCCCAACAACTCTTACATTATGTAATCCACAAGCAAAAATTTACCAGTCTTTACACACACCTGGGGTTACCTCAACCAACTAAAATTCTAGTAAACTCCATGATGCATTATGTGACTAATGACTACAACGGAATTAAACCATTTTCCCCAAAAACAACTATTTAACACAATTTGAAGATCAAAAGTAAGCAAATTCCATGATCTTTTAAGTTCAGCAAGGGCAAGGAAAGAACATGTACACTTGAATTTCTATACATAAACAAAAGAAGTTCCAGATCACTGGTTTTTAGTCTAATAAAATAACTGAAATTTTTACTGATATTTTTAACTGAATTCAAAATTGGCATTAAAACAACTTTTGTTCCTATTATTGAATGGATGGAACATAATAAAAACTCCTCATATGGGTTTGAATAAATTATAGCTAAAATTACTGTAAAAGTACACAAACAAGTTTGCAAGTAGGCTGAAACTTTTTTTTTTAAAGAAAATACTAAAATATACTAATCAAGACCATGACACTCTGCTCAATGGAGCCCTTATAAGGATATTAGTGTAGTTACACTTTGACTTAGAGATTCCACTACTGAGGGAAAAGACATTAAGCAGAGGTCAGCAAACTGCAGATGGCCTAAGGGCCAAATTTGGCCAAACAACAGTTTTTGTATATTTTAAAATACAAAATAATCTTTACTTAAGATAAAAACCATTCTTAGCTGTACAAAAACAGTTAGTGAACCTTCCAATGTTTTGCTGACCTGCCTAAGAAATACTATGACCCCAGTTTCTGCGACAAGAACTTACTATATGACAAAAACTGCCAGGAAAACTGGTAAACACAGCAGAAACTAGGCATAGACCAACATCTTACACTGTATACCAAGATAAGGTCAAAATGGGTCAAAATAATTTAAACATATGGGGCAGCTAGGTGGCGCAGTGAATAGAGCACCAGCCCCGAAGTCAGGAGAACCTGAGTTCAAATCAGACCTCTAACACTTGCTAGCCATGTGACCTTGGGCAAGTCACAAGTCACACAATGCCCTGCCTTTCCCCCCTCCAAAAAGCAAAAAAACAAAATAATTTACACATAAAGGGAGATATCATAAGCAAATCAGAAGAGCAAGAAAGTCTATCATATCTATGGAGACGGGAAGAATGTATGACCAAACAAGAGATAGAGAACATTATGAGATGTAAAATGGATAATTTTAATTATATTAAATTTAAAAACCTGACATAAAACCAATGCAACCAAGTTTAGAAGGAAAGCAGAAAGCTAGGAAACAATTTTTAAAGGAAGTTTCTCTGATAAAGGCATCATTTCTCAAAAAAATAAAGAGCTAAGTCATATTTATAAGAATAAGTCATTCCCCAATTGATAAATGGTCAAAGGATATGAACAGGCAGTTTTCAGATTAAGCAAAGTTATCTATACTCATATGAAAAAATGCTCTAAATCACTATTGATAAGAGAAATACAAATTAAAAGAACTCTGAGGTACCACCCACATTTATCAGATTAGGTAATATGATAGAAAAGGAAAATGATAAATGTTGGAGGGGATGTGGGAAAATTGGGACAATAATGCATTTAGTGTAATTATGTGCTCATCCAACCAGTTTGGAGAGTAATTTGGAACTATACTCAAAAGGGCAAACTCAGAATACCCTTTACTCTAGCAATATCACTACTAGGTCTGTATCCCAAAAAGATTTTAAAAGGGGGGGGGGGCATACTTGTACAAAAATATTTATAGCACCTCTTCTTGTGGTGGCAAAGAACTGGAACTGGGGAATGGCTAAACAAGTTGTGGCACATGAATCTAATGGAATATTATTGTGTTACAAGAAATGATGAGTAGCATGCTCTCAGAAAAACCTGGAAAGACTTACATGAACTGATGCAAAATGAAATGAGCAGAACCAGGAGAACATTGCACACAGTAACAGTAATACTGTATGGTGAATCAACTATGAATGACTTAGTTATTCTCAGCAATACAATGATTCAAGATAATTCCAAAGAATTCAAGATGAAAAATGCTATACATATTCAGAGAAAGATCTGATGGAGTTTGAATGCAAATCAAAGCATACTATTTTCACTTTTCTTACTTTTGTAGGGTTTTTTTTTCCCTTTTGGTCTGTTTCTTCCACAATATGACTAACATGGAAAAGTTTTACATTATTGCATATATATATATATATATATATATACATATATATATAACCTATATCAAATTGCTTGCTGTTTTGAGGGGGGGAATTGATGGAGGGATAAAAAAAATTTAATGAATATTTAAATGTCTTTACATGTAAATATTTATTAAAAAAAGAAATACAATGATAAGCACCAGGGATACAGGACAAATTAGAGACGTAATCTTAAAGAAAAGGGACTAAGAAGACCAGGAAAGGCTTCTTATAGTTAAGATTTTAGTTGGGACTTGAAGACAGGAAATAAGAGGTGGGGGGTGGGAGGGTGGATGGGTATAGGGACAGTGAGTGAAAATTCTTGGGGTCAGGAGATGGGAGTGTGAGGAACAGCACAGAAGAGGGGGCTGGCACCCCAACTTACCCAGAGAATGCATGTATGTGTGTATGTGTACAATTTGTACACATAGGTGTCTTCCCCATTAGATGGTGAGCTCAAGAGCAGAGACTACTTTTTGTCTTTATCTTTCTGGAGCTCAGTACTGTGTCTGGCATTTAGTAATGTGCTTAATAAATGTTTGATTAACATAAATATATAAATGAAAGCACTAAAAAGGCAAATGAATTAAGATTAATTGTAACAGTCTTTATTGTCATAAGATGAAACATTTTCCTCCCCCCCCCCAGAAGTTGGAGGATTATGAATAAGGAATGTGGCATACACCATTGCCAAACTGGTCAATTTTGCTTATCTTTTTCTGGATTAGGAGGAGGGTTAATGGGAAAGGGATATTAAGGATAGAACTGATGTTGTAAAATAGGCATTTTTAAAAATTATGTTAATATTATATAATATAGCAATGATGAAACTTCCACTCTGCACTTGGGCCCTGTCCCAGAATTGATACTGCTCTAATCACTGTTAACTACAGTCCCAAGAATAATTTCACCCCTAAAGGACTTTCTTGATTATCCCATTCAGGTAACAACTTTGGAAAGTATATAGGGTAGTTAAGGAGTTGTGAATATTCATGTTTCAAAGGACAAATTAAGAGGTGATAATACTATTAAACTTAAGAGTTTTTTTAAGTCATAAAGTGGCTTAATAAGATTTCAGTATCCCTCACCAGAGAGTTTCTCCCTAACATTCAACTTAAGATCAGAGGATCATTTATTTAAACCTTTAAGGGAACTTAGAGACCATCTAAATCTACTCCCTTATTTTACATATAAGAAAACAAACTCAGAGAACTTAAATTATGTGTCCATGGTCCCACACTTAGTAAGTTAAACTTGTTTAACCTTTTCCAACTTCTCTCTTCCACTATTACCTCAACTGGCCAAAATAAAGATCCTGAGTGTATTTTAAAATACATTCAATAACATAGTCCCTGTCTGCAACTTAAATCTGGTGAGCTTCACTTTATATAATACATTAAGAAAATTATATTATAACCTTTTAATTAGGAAAAATCCAGTAAATTACAAGTTGCTACACCTTACTTTCACATTGTTGCCTGCCCTATCCTCCATTCCAATTTGTCAAGGTTCCTGAAGGGGAAGGGTGGATGTTGATATAACTAAACGTCAGCCTCTATTAAAGAATGCATAATCACCATGGGAAGAAATAAAGAGTAACAACTTGTAAATGTATGCACTGGCTCATCTTATTGCAAGAATTAAAATTAAAAGATTTTTTGGAAGAACATGAATAACAACTTCTACTACCTAAAATATTATTTGTACTTGCTACACTTTTGACTACAAATTAATCTAATTTACTTTGTTTTGGAATGTAAGCTCCTTTAGGGCAAGAAATACTTTGTTCCTCCTCTCAAAAGTCTTCCTGAGAAGTTGTATAACACCAAATCCTATTTCAAACGGCTTTAAGGAATCTAAGCAAGTGTGTCAAGCAATCCCTTTGTAATGAAGGCTGTAATTTATCTTTCATAATAAGTCCATAAAAATATGAACTGTATTTGATTAAATGAAGGACACATATTTATACATGCCACAAAATGGTTGCTGATGTGAAAAATGAATACTTAATAACAATGAAACAAAACCTTGATTTTATAATGGATATTGTCTCTGTATAATGAAGACTAATTCAAACTTTAGAAAAAACAATCTAATCAAAAATTTAAAAAAAATGCTTCAAAATGTTAATCATCCTACCACCACCCTTGAATGATAATGTATGTAAAGTTATTAACTTATTTACTGTCCTTGAACAGGCACACCTGGTGTTATCACAATAACATCTGCAACCCTGATTCTTAAATCAAACAAAAAAAAAATTGGTGCTCTTTCACTAAAGTGTTTGAGAAAAGACAAGATGACTACTCAGGGGTGTTGTAGAAGGACTCCTGTTCAGGGACAGGTTAGATTAGTTTTCTATGATGTCCTTTCCAACTGTGAGGCTCTTTAATCTTATTTTTAATACACAATCAATGCTGCTATAGGCACAGTAGACTTTAGCACACAATCCTTGATAACTTGAGCAGCTCCTAAACTAAGAACTTGCTTATATTTATTTATTAACTAATTTTGCTTTTGTATTGGATTTATCAATGCCTCTGGAAAGTGATCTAATAATGAACAGATAAAAATAAAATGAAATGCTTGTTTATCAAAATATAATCACTTTTATTACATTGACAACTGAAGGGCACAGTAGAGTTCAAATCAGATTCAGATTCACTAGCTGTATAAACCTGGTAAATCTATACCTGATTGACCTGTCTGCCTCACTTTCCTCAAATGTAAAATGAGAATAGTACCCCCAGATTTGTGGTGAGGTTCAAATGAAATATGTGTATAGTCTTTAGAACAGTTCCTGGCACATGAGACACCAAATAAATGCTTGTTGGTTCCTTCTTTTTGGGAAGTTATTATTCCAATATCAATCAATAAACACTTATTAAGTACCTACTATGTGCTAGACTCTGTGCTAAGCCTGCTGGGGAAACAAAGAGAGGTAAAAGGTAGCCCCTGCTCTCATGGGGCTTACAGCTTAACAGGGGAGCCAGCATGTAAACCTCTACGTACAATCAAGCTATAAAGAAGCTAAATTTTAAATAAATCACAATAGGAGGGCACTAGGATTAAAGGTGATAGGGAAAGGCTTCCTGTAAAAGGTAAACAGGAAGACAGGGGTAAAAGAGAGCCAGTCTACCCTTGCCCTCAGGACCAGGACCACCTGGGTTAATGTCCATCCTCTGGTATACTGGCCATGCTTTTCCTGTCAAGTTACCCAACTTCTCAAGTCCCTAGGCAACTCTCTCAAACTCTAAATTGCAAAACAATTGTAAATCTGAACTCATCAATAGCTTTATAGATAAAACTGCAGATCTAGGCCAAAATAATTTCATATATGTACTTATATACACACATATATAAGTTAAAAATCCTATATCAAATTCACCATGTTCTTTAGTGTTGTTTTCATATTCCATTTGGCCTTAACTGTAATACATGATATATTATTACATAATAGCACCTACCTCCCATCTTTTGTAAAGCACTTTGCAAACCTTAAAGAACTATATAAATACTAGCTATTACAGGTAATATTTTATAGCATCCTTCAGGCTGTTAGCCACACAAGAAAAGGCATCTTATCTAAACTTTATATCTTTCCAACGCTCTGTACACAGATCCTTAGAAATGTCTGAATTCTTGAAAGCAAATTCACAAATCATAAACATAGAAAAGACCCCTTTCCCAATGTAATCCATCCTTTGTTTGACAAACACCTGTTGTGCATACTTCCATATCACAGTCTACTTCATTTTTCAAATTTTCAGAAAATGATATTCCACAGCAAGCTTTAGTGATGCATTCTTCCATCCTGCAACTCCTAGGATCACAAATTTTTTTTTTAAGCAATCGGGATTAAGTAACCCAAGGTTACACGGCCAGGTGTTTCTGGGTGGGTGCTAAGTGTCTGAGCCGGGATTCGATCTCCAGGTTATCCGGACTCTGGAGCCGGTGCTCTTACTTGCTGTGCTACCTGGCCACCCCCACAATTTTTTTTTAACATCTAAACAAAACCCTTTTACTACAACTTAAGCCTACTTCCTTCCCTTTATTACTTAAACAAGACTACCACATTTTCACAATACTACATTATAGTATTCTGTGCCTTCTTGAAAAAACAGGTTAACATTACATGTCATTTCATTAAGTGGCAGCTGCCCTACTTTGCTAATTAGTTGGGCCAAAAGTTCCAAAGTAATCCTTACTTTGGGGCAAATGGACTTTCACCTAAAATATTTAAATACTCGAGTCTATTTAAATAATTTTGAAATCACAATATAATAAATTGTCAAGTTATCAACATCACCCTCTCCCCCCCATAACAGTGTCCTAGCTTCTCCAACAAAGGTTATCTCACTTCCCTAATAAGCTACCCAATGAAATCTGTTAAAATGTTGATTTAAAGATTCTACCTATGCATTTACAATGTATTAAGTATTGAACACACACACACACTTTCAGTTGCTTATCAAGAGAAGAAAAAGTTTTTTCAACTAAGAATAAGACAGATTACAATCCTTTCATTGATACAGCATGTGCCCGACTATTTTCATACATCAGACACAACTGAACTTTCAAAACGCAAAATTACTTTTAAAATAAGTCTAATCAATGCTAAATGTCCTTCCAATATGTCACGGAGGATGGGAAGTGGGGAATAGGACAACTAAAATATCCAGGCGGCCCTTAAAAAAAACTGAAAGATTAGGACGTTCAGTATATGGCCCTAAACAAATAAAATAATTATGACTCCCGCCAACTCTCCCAAACTTCTAGCCGAGAGAAGATTAAAGAACAAAGTTATCTTGGACTTGAAACTAAAAGACCCTATCTTTCTCTTTCAACAACCCATTCATTCATAGGATCTTTAATGTAAATAAAGAGGAAATTGCATTCTCTGCACTGCACAATACAAGGCTCAGGCTTGAGCGAGAAAAGGAATGCACATCGCACATTACAAGGACGGATGTTTGGGACTGCTGGAATTAGAGAGAAGGATGAGGACCACAACCCCACAAGGGGGGAGGTGGTGGGGGAGTCGGAGGGTGCCAGGTGGGGGGAGGGAAGGGACGGCTCGGTGGCTCACGGTGCAAGACTCAGCTGACCTCCGCCATGTTGGCCGCAAACACCGGCCCCATCACAACAAAGCCCCGCACGAGGGAGCCGAGCAGAGGCCGGCCGGCACCTCCCCCTCCACCGAGGCCCGCCTCCCCGGGCGCCCGGGCCGAAGGAAAGCCTTTCTCTGCCCCACTTCGCTCGAGGCTGCCAGGGCTCTCGCAGCCAGACCCCCTCCCCAGCTCCCACCCCAGGCCCGCTCGGGTGCCGGGCTCCGAGGAAAGGCCTCGGGCGGCGGGGGAAACCCGACCCCGGGGGCGGGGCGGGGCCGGCCTCTACTGGGCCGCGAGGCCCAAGCTAGCTCCCCCTCCGAGGCCGGAGACAAAGGCGAGCCAGGGGCCCCGGACTGCCCGCGGGGGCGGCTGCGCCGCGCCGGGCAGGGCCTGCCCTCCTTCCTTCCTCCCTCCCTTCGCGGCGAGGCGGTGGTTTCTCCTCAGAGGAGTCGGCCGCCGCCATTAGTCGAACCTCGAGCCCCGCGCGGCGCCACCTCCCCCCCCCCCCACCGCGCACCCCCCGCCCCGGCCCCTCCCTCAGGCTGGGCCGCACTTACCGGTGGGCGGAGAGCGCGACCGGGACCCCGTTTCTCGCTCCGTCTCAAACGCACAGCTTCCTCCGTTTTTTCTTCTTCTTCCTCCTCCTCCTCCACCTCACCGCCGCTGCCTCCAGCCCCCGCCACCGCCGCCGCCACCTCCGCCTCCTCCTCACACAGAGGCCGCGGCGCCGCCCGACGGGACACGCTGCTGTTGCCGCTGCTGCCGCCTCTCGGGAGCGCGCCCTGCAACCGCCGCCGCCGCCGCGGCTCCCTCTGCTGCCCCAGCCACCGCCGCTTCGCTCGTGCTCGAGCCTGCCGTGCGTTCCCGCTAAATACCACACACTGCGGTGGAGGCGGCTGCCCAGGAGAGGAAGGCGCGGCCCCGAGAGGAGGGAACTGGAGAGCGCGCGGGGGGTGGCGGTCGGGGGAGGTGGCGAAGAGTGCGCAGGCGCGGAAAACACTGGCTTAGTCTGGGCAGCCCGAGCTTCGGGTCACCACAGGTGGTGGTTAGTGTCTCTGCTGCCTCGGTGACCGTTGCTCCTCACACAGACTCACGTAGACAACACAGCCCTCCCCGCTTTGGCCCAACCGTCCCGCATCAAAGGAGAAGCGAGTGCTTCCGTCCCCCTCCCCCACCTAAGGCCTGTCAGAGGCAACCGCACAGCACCCCACCCTGGGCTCCCTCCCCACGCACTGCAGATGCGTTCTTGCGAGGCGGAGGGGCTTTGTTTTGGGGGCCACCCGACGACCCTCCTCTCCCACCCCCTAGTACTTCAAAGGAGGAGCCCTGACCCTTCTGAGTCTCTATACTAGCTTTTGTTCACTTCGCTCAATAACCACTCCCTATTCCTGCTCACCTAAAAAAAATAAATAAAACAAAAATAAACACCAAAAACTCTGACTGTTAAAGCTGAAGGGAAACCACACCCAAATGTGATTCCTACCCCCCCCACCCCACCCCCAAGGTTCTATCGCCTTCAGCTCCATCGAAGTAGGCCCTAAGGGTTTATTTTTAAGGTGGCAAGGAGAGTTGGGTGCTCTTCTCCGAATTCTCTGATCTTGAAACTAAACTTGCAACTGTTTTCCCTTTTCACTGAAAAAAGTATTTGCAAGACTTCCCCTTTCTCCACCTCCAGCGACTTCTTCCAAGTAGGTTGAAGGCTTGTACCTTAGCAAGAGCTACCTCACAATCGTCTTGTCCAGGGCATTTCAAATCTCAAATCTATTTGGCTTATTGTGGGAGGTCCATGAAAACTGACGTTCTGTGACCAGAACTACATACCTTACGTATGTCAATTTAGAACTACATGCCTATTGCATGTTATTTTGGGGGCACACCTGACATATAGCACATGGCTTTCTTGGGCACAGTAAGCATTAAATGTTTATTGAATGAACACACATAGGCTCCCTCTCCCTCTTTCTCTCTCTCTCACTCTCTCTTTCTCTCCCCCCCTTCAAAGTACCTCTTTTGACACATACGGGCTATGTGATCCTGGATGAGTCACAGCCTCAGTGCCTTTGACAACTCTAAAACCATACCGTAAAGAGGACCTGCTATCAATTTGGGGAATTTCCTAATCCCAAAATTCTCTATACCAATGAAATCACAGGTCCAGTCCCAAACCCTCAATCCTGGAATAGAAAAGACTGGGGTGCAACTTAATTATTTGAATCTATTACAACAAGCATCCATTAAACACCTGCTTGGGTACTAGGGCCAGGAGACACAAAAAGGAAGGGAAAAAAAAGGTCCTTGGTTTCAAGGGGATTGCATTCTATGTAGGGAGACAATCTAAAAAGGTTTATAAGGTTTCTTTTCCCTTCAATCCTCAGTCTCACTTGAAGGTCCCCAGTACCATCTTGTTGAGATTCTGGGAAGATACACAAAATGTTGGTTGACAAGCTGGATATACAGCATGAAAATAACTTGCAAACGGCTTGTTTCATTAATGTCTTCAAATTAATATATTGTACCACTACATTTTGGTTTCCTTAATCTAATGATCTGTTATCTGTCTTCAAGAACATAACAATATTTCTTACCAACACTTGTTTCTGAGGCCAAATAAGGTTTTTTTGGTTTTGGTTAACTTGAATGATTTTTTCCATGTATTTTTAAAGGATTAAGAACCCAGAATGAGATTGTGTAATCTTTATGTTAAGAAATGAACCGTTAAAGGGGTGGCTAGGTGACACAGTGAATAGATCACTGGCCCTGAAGTCAGGAGGACCTGAGTTCAAATTTGGCCTCAGATACTTGACACACTAGCCATGTGACTTTGAGCAAGTCACTTAACCCCAATTGCCCTCCAAAAAGAAAAAAAAAGAAATGTTAGAGATATATAATTTACTGATGACCCTTAAGGGTCAATAGTAGAGATTTTTAGTGACATTTTTAGACCTGTGTAATGATGTATGTGCTTATATGTCCATCACTGGCAAAGACTGAATTTTCACAGTCACTAGTAGAATATTATGTAGTCAGTGCTTGAATCAATACTTTAGTACTTTAAGGACCCATAATTTTCCTTGGCATCATGACTCTCTGAACTCCTGTGTATCACAATCCTACTTTAGTCATCAGTCTTTACTGAATTGCTGGGACAGAAGAATTCATTACCCCATGGCATCCTTGAATTAGTTTGATTCTCTAATGACAAGCACAGTATGTCACTGACTGTATTTGAATTTTTTCCAACAGAGGTAGAAATCATATGCACTACCAGCATAGCCTTGGAGAGCCAAGGGTCACCTCTATGCCACAGTGAGGCATTAGTGTGAGATTTCTGTAGATGTTAATAAATAAATGAGACCCCAAAAAGAAGACCAAGAGGTACATGGGATAAGGGTCACTCTTGAGATTTTCAATTGAATTAACCATGCTGGTGGGCCAATAATAAAGACTATAAGGTTTGAATTACAGAAAAATAAAAAATGAGACACAGACTCTGTCATTAACAACCCTTAAGGCTAAACAAAAAGAATGGCCATATGGATAACATTTTATATACAATTTAATATATGTAGTGTGTTAGACGTATACAGTCTTAATGATGGAACAAGGAATAGAGAAATCAAGTTACTTGAGACATGAAGTTGAATTTTAAAAGGAATGCTTCTCAAACATTTGAGTTCAGTTTTTGGATAACATGAATGAAATATCCTGATCCAAAGCATCTTTATAAATTATAGAGTTTCACTGGAAGCTATGGGATTGTGATATACTTTTTTTTTTTTTTAGCAATTGGGGTTAAGTAACTTGCTCAAGGTTACATGGCAAGTTATTTCTGGGTGTGGTGCTAAGTATCTGAGCCCCGGATTCAATCCCCAGGCCATCACGACACTAGGGCCAATGCTCTTACTCTCTGAGCCACCTGGCCGCCCCCTGTGATATACTTTTAAAACAATATTCTATGATTTTTTTTCCTACCCCAGAATCCCCTCTTCTTTCTATAAACACTGTACTGAAAATAGAGTAAATATAGCTTGACAATGTGGTAAATCAGTTCTAAATGCCCTTCTCTGTTATATGATTGGTCTCTGCTCCATTCATACCCAAACTTCTACCTTCCATCATCCCACAGTAATTATATTACAATAGTTGTACTGTCACATACTATTCATTGAACTTCATGGAGTTAGAAGCATTTTCAGCTTTAAAATTCTAATATTTCTATGTTCCTAGATTACCATACAAAACAAAAATACAAACTATACATACTTCCTTCCTTTGTAAAAATGATGGAAACCTTTATGCAAATGCTTAAGCACTAGAGAATTGTACTGAAAATCAGAAAACCTTGGTTCTATGTCCAATTCATCCAGTCACTAACTGTGTGACCTTGAGTGAGTTTCTTAAACTCAATGGAATTCACTTTCCTCATCTGTAAGATGAAAAGGTTAGATCTCAGTTTTCTTGCAACTCTGATAGCCTATGATTCTGTAGCTTCCCTAGATAGTCAGAACTTTTGTCTGAAATGACCTTTGTCTCATTTCATTTTGTGTGATCAACTAGACATTACAACTCAGTTCCAAGGTTGCAATCTCTCTTTGACTATAAGCTTGTTTACCCTGCCCACCACATTGATGGTGTTTATTTGGATATATACATTAGAATTTTCTGCTTTATGTATAATCCTTGGATTTTTAGAAGACCCATTTCTAAAGTATTTTCCTCCATTAGGCCATAGTTTTTGGATGAGTCACTTGCAGAGTATAAGTATTTCTAAAGTACCAGTTGATCTACAGACTGTTGGAGAGAGGGGGGAGAAGAGAAGGGGTTGCTGTACAGAGTCCTATTGTCTACACAGCTAAAATGGATTAGTAAAATGAAAAATCCCCAAATAACCTTGCCAACCTTGATTAAGCCAATTCAGATGATTATAATTTGTTTCCAGTGTCTTGAACTAACCACAGGGTTAGTTCCTGATACAAACCAGGTCACAAGATCAAAACTTTTAACTCACCTACTTATAACTAGACCACCTCAGAGACACAGCTATCAGGCAATCACCAGGTACTTCTTGCCTAAGAAACTATTGAGGTCTTCCATTTTAGACTATTACTACCCGTTAAGCATTCACCTTAGGTGAATAGCTATAAGGACATGCCTAGCATTCCCTCTCAAGGATAACTTTACAACTAGCCAAACACAGAGCACTTCTTGGCCTAGGATGATTTTCTGATTAAATACAGACATAGGAGTTTTGGGAGAGGAGGTACCTAAATACATGTTCCCACATGTTAGACACCCTTAAAACATCCAAAATAATGTTTCCTTTTTCAGACCCACCTTTTTACTATAATTTCATATCTAGGGTTATTTAGCTTATTAAGTACACATAACTTCCTCTATTAAACACTCTGGAAAAGGAGTTCAGTGATATTGTATGACCACTCAGGTATGACCAATGAAACTGAAACTAGGAGCTAGGCTTCTTTGAATGTTTCTTGAAAATCCAAACAGTCTGGAAGTGTATCTTGTATAATAAATGTTCGAGCCAATATGTGTGGGCAGATTTTCAAATGCCATTCTGCAACTACTGTATTCCTTCAAAATAGACCAGTTTCTTTAGACATTAATAGACACTAGATTAAATGTTGCAACACCAAGTTTTTCAGCCATGAATTTACTAGGTGGGATGAGAATCAGGCACTAATGTGTCTGGTATGTTATTATACACACATATACATATACACACGTGTATATATGTATACATACACATATATACATACACATCTCTCTATATATACATCTATATGTATGTGTATACACACACACACACAGAAGTTCATAGATTTAAGGCTGGAAATGGTCTTAAAGGCCATCGATTCCAACACCTTCATTTTACAAAAGAGGAAACTATGGCCTAGAGAGGTTAACAAATTTTCTCAAGGGCACAGTGAATCAGTGGTAGAATCAGGATTTGAAACCAGGTCCTCTTCCTCCAAACCCACAGTTTTTTCTACTTCACCACACTGCAATGTCACATAGGTCCTAAAATTTTTGCCTTGAAGCACAGCATCACAGGAAACTATCTGGCTTATTTGTAAGAGAGCATAGTTGATTGTCGAATTTCCCTTTCAGTTTACTGGGGCTATTCTACTTAAAACACTTTTTAATTGAGGACCCTGATGTTTATGCCTCATTCAAGCATAGGGTTACTATAGCTTTCTTGGGCTAGGACCCACATAAAGATAAGTACAATAAAGTTAATTGGGTAAAGCCTGAAAATTACTTTCTATATGCCACTCCTATGTTATCATGGACGCAATACTAAGTGAATGTCTCAGTTCTGTACAAAAACCCACTCTCATTCTTCTTTCATTTCTGCCTGCCTGCCTGCCTGTCTTCCGTCCTTCCTCACATATTTTTGGAGTAACCAATATGTGCCAAGCTCTAAGTGGGTAGAGGAGTACTAGGGCACAAAAATACTTGAGACACAGTTCCTACTCTTAAGGGGCTTTGGGTTATCTGGTGAGTCCAATCACAAGGTTTTTATTTTATTTTACCTGTTTTCTTTAATTCACATAGAATTTCCCGTCATTAGCTGAAGAGCCTTTTATTTTTCATTCACAAAGCTTTGGTGCTGTGTTATAAGGAGGTTCTTCTGATACATTTAATAATTCCTTTGGGTTCCAAGGAGAACTCACTTCATTCTAATCTGTAGGATTAGGATAAGCAACTTTTTTCTGGTATGGTTCCATTCATCCAGCAGAGAAAAAGAAAATCAGTTGAAGGCCACAATGAAGTAAAAAGTTTCTCTACACTTAATATAGTAAGTGGTATTATAGTGAGACTCCAGGATAATTCTCTTTCTTTAATACTTTCTTTCATTTTTCCTTCTTTCCTCCACCCCACCCCCTGCTTTGTTTAACTTCTTTCTCTCTTTGTGTCTTCTTTCCTGACTCCCTCCCTTCCTTTCTTTCTCATCACAGAACATCTAAAAAGAGTGAAAACATCCCCGTGCAAATCTACTGGAAAAGTATGTATAATAATTTAATCTTATTTATTCATCTTTTTAGATCATTTCTAAGATTAAACTTATTGAACTATATAATTACATAAATCTAAACTCATGGGCTTCTATTTTCTTGCAACTGTTGAAAGCCATCAAATGTTTGTCTGTTAATTTTATAGTGGTACCATCTTTGTAAATATAAGTTATTGATTCTTTTCTTGGTTACTAATAAATAATAATAGCCAATAACAATACTTATTTAGTTTCATTTCCTAATCAAAGACTAGCAGTATTAGTTTCCCTAATAGTCTAGTAAAAGTTGTTTTTTGGTTTGTTCTGAAAAAAATGTGAGCTTTCCCAAACTACCTGAAAATTTAGCCTTGGTTTATACTATTTCTTTTCTAATAACCTATGGTGATATTTTATTTTCTTTCTTATTTTAAACAGCAATAATTTCAACACTTTTCATTTTTAAAACAATTTACAAGCACTTGATTTATCATTCTCACAGCCAGAGGAAAAGAAACTGATATTCATAGTATCTCATCTTGACATCCTTTATTTTGGCAAGACATCCATTGGCACTGAAAAACAGTATTTGTCCAACTAAGGTTATTGGGGCTTCTGTTGCTTAATCTGTCCTTCTTAGCTAATGAAACCTGGTAATTGGAGATATTCAAACTGTCATCGAGTCTTAGATGTAGGTAGTCAGCTTCTTTGAGCCTGAAGGAGAGATGGCAATGTCTCCCTAAAAGAAATGACAACGCTATTCTGTACTAAACCTCCAAGATATGGTATGTGATTAGGACCTGTTGCATATTGCATCAGAATTCTATTCAACTATGTGGAATTAAGGTATGATGGATATCAACAGGCAACTATCAGCCTCATGGAACTCTGCTCCACTGAAGTCTAGGAGCCAAATTTTACAATGTGGTCTTTTCTCACCTCTTCAATGCATGTGAACTCATATAAAAACCTTGTTCTGCTCATTTTCTAGCTGGAATTGCTGTACTATATTAGAGACTCTCTCTTCCTACATAGGGTTATCAGTCACAGAGGACTGCTGTTTTTTTTTCCTGCATAATACTACTTGTATTTGAACTTTCTTTCTGTCTACTACCACCTTAGTCGCTTTGCATCTGTCTTATTACAAAGCTTCCTAGCTGATTTCCCTACTCCACCACTCCCCCTCCCCCTTTCAATTCAATCTGTATCTAGCTGCCAGGTAATGTCAGACACCACATATATGATAAAGACCTTTCCAGATCTAAACTTTATGATCCTTTGATCCTATCTACTCTTTTTGATCCTATCCTACTCTGATGAGGAATTTATGGTAGTTCCATATTTCCTGTCAAATCAAATCTAAACTTCTCAGCCTAGTATTTGTGTAGGATCATTGGTCAACTGGACACCCCCTTACATTTATTCTACTTTTCTCTAATTTTTCTTCACCATCACCTCTTTTTAACATGTACCAACCTTTTGCACCCCTTCCTATTTTTATGTCAAAATGTTTATCTTCCAGAAATGTTCATCCTGCCTCTTCCCTGGCAATCTAAATCACTCAGTTAATTTAAGACCCAGTTCAGAGATTACCTTCAGGAAACTTTCTTTTAATGATGGCAGCCTTGATCACTCCATTGACCTTAAAGTTTCTTGATACTCAGTATACAATTTAACCTACCTTCTCATGCACTATCTTTTGCTGTCTACATATTATACAATTGTATATCTTTTTTCTGCAACTAAATTATAAATTCCTCAGGGGCAGGAATTGTAACTTCTGCTTTGTTTCCCCTTGTAATAATAATTACTCATCTACACAGCACTCTATAGTTTACCATTTATACATAATGCCTAGTATAGTACTCTGCACATCACAGATGATTAATATATGCCTAGTGAATTAATCAAGAAATCATTATAATAGGGAAGTATGACTATTATCAGTGAAACTAAAGTCACTTGGGATGTGTAAGGTTTCTCATGACCCCCAGAACAATTATTGCACCTGGGGGTAGATCTGGAGAAGGGAGATTCCTATGGTGTGACCCAGGAGAGAAAATCCACTTGAAGAAGGAATCTGCTATACCAGAGAGGGAGCCAAGTCTAGTACTTGGGGAGGAAGGCTAACTCAAGACAATACTATTGGAGCCCTCTATATTTTCTATCCTAGGGCAAAGCTCTATATCTCTACCCTAGTTACTCTCCTCTTTGAAATAAGCAGTAATTTTTAGTAGCCAATATTTATTATTTGGATTATTTGTGTAACTCAGTTTCCAAACAAAGCTCTATATACATACACCGTACATACATATACACATACATACAAACACTATGCTTTGGCGAAGATATCAGTTCTCTCTGACTGCTTAAATCTTTTCCAACTATACTTTTTCATTCCATGCTCTGAGTTCACTGCTTTCTTATAAATTTTCAGGGGGTAAATGATGAACTTAAATAAGAAACTAGAGGCAATAGTGTCAGAAACACTCTTTCCTAAAGACTTTTGTGACCCTCAAGATTAGGAAAGTGTCTTATCATTCTTATGGTCTATTCCTAAATTTCGGAACCTTTTTTTTTTTTTTTTGCCAAATATGCCTTTTTCTAAATTGTCCTATAAATACTCATATAGAGAAAAGATATTATGTGCTCCCAAGCAATATGTCTAGTCTCTGTTACAAAATACATATATTTCAGGTGGCTAGATGGTGCAGTGAACAGAGCACCAGCTCTAGAGTCAGGAGGACCTGAGTTCAAATCTGGCTTCAGACACTTAACACAAAAACTAGCAGTGTGACATTGGGCAAGTCACTTAACCCCAATTGCCCTCCAAAAAGCAAAGAAAAAAGAAAATACATATATTTCTGATAGAGTCAGGTGACTTAATCAGAGTCCTGTAGGTATGTGAGTGACAATGGCTTTCATGTATTCAGTATATACTGAGCTCCTGAATTCTTGGCATAGGGAAATGAGACATCTGTGAGTCAAAGTCTGTCATTTAAATGATTTTAAGGCAGTTTTTCCTAGTTTCCTGAGTATTTTGCCCATGTCTGGAAAACTGAGATAAAGGGCACCACCTAGACTGGGAAATGAAATGGGTGTTCAGGGAGGATATTCAAGGGTCAGTT
Organism: Petaurus breviceps papuanus; assembly: GCF_028583685.1. NCBI lineage: Eukaryota > Metazoa > Chordata > Mammalia > Diprotodontia > Petauridae > Petaurus > Petaurus breviceps. The sequence continues at coordinate 10,008,179 of NW_027185754.1, read as the reverse complement.
CATAGAATTTTAAAACTAGAAGAGATCTTGAAGTTTATCTAAAGCATGCTATCTTGAATGTTTGTCAAATTGAATGTAATCAATGTCAACTCCATTTTGCAGATGGGAAATTGAGGTCCAGAGAAGAAACATGACTTTTTCAGTTGTTAGTCCTCCATCCTTGAAGAAAAACGAAGACACCAGGAAGTTGATGTCTTGACTTGCTAGTGAATTGGATTTAAGTGAGGCAGGGCTGTGCAAAGTCACCCCCAGCCTCTCTCATATTTTAAGTTAAAGGGAGAGAGAGAAAAAACACAAGTCTCTTGACTCCCAGTTCAGTGTTTCTCTTCACAACATACTGCTTCATAAAATTGGTTAAAAGGGCCTGGTCAAACAGCTTTCAAACCACGATGTTTTTTACTTTGTATTTTTTCCAATACAACGTTTGGTACTATGACATTTTCCCAGGGTATTCAGGAATGGATCAGGACATTATGCATCTGTACACCCTTTAGGGCCTTTGTTGCCTCAGCAATGGAGATAGCCAGAGTACAAAATTTCTGACATAAAGGCTTTAGAGCCAATATAAAGATGCACATTTGTGAAACACCATTGGTAAAAGCAAAGGACAAATACTGTACTTTGATTATCTCTGACTGGAGCTATACAAAAGAATCCATTAAACTAATTAATGCAGGCCTTGAGGAGGATCTTAAAAAACACCAGTAAGGGTAAGGTTTCCCCATCTCTGTGCCTAGAACTTAATCTCAGGTATCTTCCCTTCACTTTCAGAGACAAGGTTGAGAAGCTGGTGCAGTAGCCTGTCATAGCTTTGGGGGCTGGGTGGCTAGACAGTGGGATAAGTGAAGAACACAAAGCCACATTTTCATTGGACTGGAAGAGATCTTCAGAGGTCTTTGTGGTCCTCCATCTATAGCAAAGAACAAGGTTAGAGTCTGAAAATGGATTTTAGTCCTTAACTTGTTTAAGCAAATAGCTTCCTCTTCCTAGGCCTCAGACTTATTTGTGACTAAAGGTGTTGGGACTGATTAGTCTCTAAGGTCCCTTCCAGTTCTAAGAATCTATGTTCCTATACTTTCCTAAGTGTCCCATCTTTACTATATAACACTTCTGGCTCCTGTCTCTTAACCCAAAGGAACAGCAGAGATATAGCTATATTGAAGTCATCCTTTGGGATATGACCAAATAGCCCCAGCTGACACATCATTTATCTTGTTTGCATTCATAATATTCTAATATGGTCCCCCAAAAGAAGCTGTAATGCAGCTGGAGCTTCTGCCTCATCCCAAACTATAAAGTATCTAGGGATTTTATTTAGAGACTCATAACAATGTAAGTAGCACAAAAGAAAGCCATGTTAGCATAACAATATTGTTAGGCTTTGCAGCACAAAGATGTTGCCAATTTTACAGCTTACTTTAAGGGAAAAAAAGGAAGCTCATCTGGCATTCTATTCCCTGCTTTGTTTCCAGACACTTAGCTTGTGTAAAAAAAAAAATTACCTCCTCCCTTGTGCATTTATATGACTCTTATTTGCCACAAGATCTTCCCTAGTAATAACTGTAGGGTAATAGGTAAGAGGAGGAAAAAGGGAAGCAAAGAATATTTATGAATTGACCTTAAACCCAAAAACCAGCAGACCTTGGATGGCTCCATAGGCCTGCCAGAAATACTTGGTTAGAACCAGGAAACCAAGGTCACTAGTTTGACCCCCTCACTCCAATCTCTTGAGCTCATTGGTTTATCTCTATTCTCTACCACAGGAGAAGCAACATCCTTTAAACACGAGGGTAATATTGACTAATCATTAGTAGAGATGTGAAATCTGATTTACTTTAATTAATAGGAAGAATGAGTTGCCCTGATCTGTCTACATACTCTCATCAGGTCCTCCTGGTGACTCAGGGAATCTAGCTTTAGGGATGCAATACATAGGTGTGGCACTGAGAGAAACAAATTAACTGTCCCACAGTAGACTGAATCCTTGACCTTGGCCTCATTAATCCTTCATTCTAATCAACCTCGCGAGCCTGGAAATCTGTAGGGGGATCCTAATGTTGATAATGAGGATCAAACCTGAAACATTTAGTCCTTCTATACGATACTTTTGCAACTGTTCTATCAGGGTTTGGTTTCCAGTTTTTTTTAGCAGCAACAGAAGCAGCAATAAGGCATTATAGTACAATGGAAAGAACAATTAATTTATACCCATAAGACCAAGATGTGAAACTCAATTCTATCTCCTAGCTATGGAATCTTATGGAAGCACTTCACTTTCAGGAGCTTGTTTCCTCACATATAAAATGAAAATGATAATCCCTCAGATACCTTCCTCTTAGAATTATTTTAAAAATCAAGTATAATGTATGCAAATCACCTTGTACATCATAAAGCATGATATATCAACTCATTTCAAGACTTCATGAACATATGATCTCAGTGGTACTCAGCTACTCCATTCAAGCAGATTGCAATTCCCTTCTAATCCTACACAGTTCTTTTACCTGTCTTTTCATGAATCATCCACAGAGGACTTCTTTAACATGATGGAAAACTTCCTTGGGTCATTTGGTGTTTCATTGATTACATTGTAGCACTTGGGCGGTCCACCTTTTTATCCCTTACTCCTTATACATAGCGAACCCATCTCCTTTTCTGATTATAAATGTCACTGATGATGTCTTGTTAACTACTCCTCATGCACAAATCCTTGTGTTTGTTCTATATTTATGCTGCAGTCTGCCTACATCTGCCATGTAGCTTTGCATTCACTCTTTGGTCATCTACAATTTTGAGTCTTCTGAGGTCATGGTATTCCCATCAATCATAGTAATTAAGTATCACCAACAGTATAGTGGTATCCAAGAGATAGGCTTTTGCATCAGGAAAAAACCTGATGCCACTTTTTTCCTTTTATTAAACTCTGGATCTAGCTCATAGTCCATTTACAATATTTAGCAAGATATCTAATCACATGCAATCTGGGCAATATGTTTTTTTTTTCATTTACTTTGGTTCTCCAATTTAGATGACTAGGCAATCTTTTTTGAATGGCGATGGATCTGGTGGCAATTAGATATTCCAGAGCTCAGTGAAGTAAGAATCATTACTTGTGGGAGCATTTGCCATCGATAGGAAATATCTTTTCTATTATACTTATGAAACTTTCCATGGCATAGGTGTCAGATGTTATTAGTTTTGTAGTAGTAGTAGTAGTAGTAGTAATAGTAGCAGTAGTAGTAGTAGTATATTAGTCATTGTTGTAATAATAACTGGACCCACAAATTTTGTTGTTCAATCATTTCAGTTATGTCTAATTCTTAGTGACCTCATTTGGGATTTTCTTGGTAAAGATACTGGAGTGGTTTGCCATTTCCTTCTCCAGCTCATTTAACATATGAAGGAACTGAGGTAAACAGGATTAAGTGATTCGCCCAGGGTCACACAGCTAGTAAGTGTCTGAGACTGGATTTGAACTCATGAAGACAAGATTTTCTGACTCTAAACTCAGCACTCTATCCACTGTGCCACCTAAGTAGCCTGGACCCACAAATAGTTTTTTTGTAATTATAATTTGGTGATATGAAATTCTTATATCCACCCAAAATAAAGCCAGGTATCAATTGTCTAGGAACTAGGGGCACATTTTTATGAGATTTTAATTTGTTTCTCAGCTACATATTGGAACAAAAAATATTCATTGGATTAATCCATTCAGTCAAAGAAACAAATTGGATTGAACCATTTAACAGAATGACACTATGAGTCTGTGAAACCAATCAGCCTTGGAAAACATGTTGCCCTTTCACCTAGCCAAAAGGGGGAGTCATGGGAGATGCATGCTTGGGAGAGGGAGGAATTGGAAGAATCCTTTACCTATCTTCCAATTTTAGAACCTTGATTCATCAAAGTTCTAAACTTAATCTCTTGGCTTTGATGAATTCTAAGACCAAAGTGCTAGTGTTTCTTTTTTAACTCTTAGCTCACAGGACTATATCTTGATACTGAAGTACCATAAAATATAACAGCTAGAAAGAACACTGCAGGCAAAATAGTACAGCCCCTTCGTTTTATATCAGATGTTTTGTTTTCCCCTGATTCATATGTTTTTCAAAGTGGAGAACACTTTCTGTAATCCAAGACAGAAAAAAAAGTGTATCTTTCTAAAAGGAAAAATATTTTTGCAAGATCAGATTAAAACAACAACAACAACACCATATTGCTATTGAAATGAAGAAAATAAATTCTTGAAATACATGAAATATTCTAAACTGACTCCACTCATACAAAGTGCTTCCCACAGTGGAACATAATCCCTGCATCTGGACAGTACTGCAGTGAGGGCTCATCTGTCACTTGCATGACTCAATGAAATGCTGTTTTATAATCTGATTGCACAACTTGCACCAACAAATCATAAATAGGCTGTGGGTAATGTTGTATAAACTTGAGTAATGTTCAGAAAGAGACTAAAAGGTGATTGCATGCCTTTTCTTTTCCTCAGTCTCCTCTCTATGTCAGCATTTATGCCCACCTGCTTGGATCAGTCAACACTAGCTGGATACTCACCCGTCTGATGTGCTGATGTAATTCCCAACATTTGTGAGAAACTAATCATGCTCATATAGTTTCTTCTGCTTTCCAGTTTAGAGGGAAGGCTGCCTTCTTTGTATAGTCCCTCCCCTTCCTTGGCAGACAGGTAGTGCTTGGTATGAAGTGACATCACTCCAAAACTCCCACACATTAATTACAGACATGAGTCCTTAAACATGACTGTCATTTCTACCGCTGAAAAAAGACTGAAAAAAAAAAATCCAGACAAGGTAAAAAGAGAAATTGCACAACTCAATCAGTCAGTTCTTTCTCTAGAGATTAATGACTTCTTAGAAATTCAGGTAAGATGACCTATCTCAGAAACTTAGAATCCAAGAACTTTAGAATTGAAAGGGACCAGAGAAATCATCCAGTCCAAACTCTCATTTTACAAATGAGGAAGCTAAAAGCTCAGAGGAATTAAGTAACTAGTTCAAGATCATAGAGTAAGTTGAAGAAGATCTAGAACTACAGATCCTTAGCCTTTTATTCTCTTAACTATATTAGACTATCTCCCCATATTCATAATTTTTCTGAGAGCTAACATATGGATTCAATTCAAATTAATTCAAGAAATATTTATTAAGTACCTACTATGTGCCAGTCACTGTGCTAAGCACTGGGGATACAAATAAGAAAAAGAGACAATCTATGCCCTTTAAGAGCTTATAGTCTAATATGGAAAGATAGTACATAAAAGGAAGTTAAAAAGGGGAGGTGGAGTACCAGTGGGTACCTGGCACAGGGGCATGCTATTCTCTCAAAACCAAGTCAAAAGTCAAAGCCAAGCAGAGTAGTTGGTGGAAAATGTAGTTATAAGGAGGCTGATTCTCTTTAAAGGAATATATGGGGAAAAAAAAGACTCTTCTCTTATTGTGGATGGGAACATATTCCTGTATGTTTAATATTTATGTTCTAAGCCATTCTTAGAAATAAGTGGCTGTTACATAATTTTTTTTAACCAGACCTATGATCTCATTGGATTAGGGAAGACTAGTTAGCAGTGATTTATTTGTTTAAAATAAATTTGTTAATTTGTTTTAAATGCTTTGTGCATTTTAAAATCCAATACACAAACCAGGGGAGGAATCAATTTAGATACTTAGTGTCAGTGGTTATTTAGCTTAGCTGGTTGAAGCTTGGTAAGGGGTCCAGGTGTCCTCCTCCATAAAGGTCAGTTAGCAACATTCCAGTCCGCAGCCATAAACTATACTTCTAACCATTGGGTTGTTAATTGGGTCACAAGGGGAACTGAGTAAGAGAGTATGAATATCTTGGTACAAATCCATCTCCCAAATGACACATTTCCTCCTGATAGTAGATTCCATAGATCTTATCTTATGTGTACATCATCGCACAATAGCTAATAATAATAATAATAGTAGAGCTAAGGCTCTACTATTTGTGATCAAAATCTATAGCAACACACAACATGTTATTTTCAATTTTAATGACCATTTTAAATACTTAGAAAATGCTTTACACTCTGCCCAGATACCACTAAGTTACAGTTACGCTTCTTGACAGATTCCCTATAAGACCTTTCAAAGGATATTCAACATTCTGTGAGTACAGAGTTGAATTACTGATTCAGTATTTTGATGGATCTGTGATCTCATGAATGTGGTTGTTTTCTCCAATGGTACAGTTCAAAACCTACCCATATCTCTTTATTCTGTGCAACTCTATCTTTGTCTCTTCACAAATCCTCCACTGTGGATCCACCCATCATACTGGGAGCCTTATTTTATATCTCTTGACTTTAAGCAGCTACCCTCCAGGACACAAGCTTGCCATCTGTTACCCCTCACTCACTACAAGATTGACATCTCTTTTCTAACTATATCAGAAAATATTTCTGATTATCTCCCCAATTTCTTTCAGTTCACTTCTTGGGCCCTCTAGCTTATTTACACCCACCATGCACCTCTTCATTGTCATGTGACCAGCGATTTAAATTTTCCAACAACTTGGTATTTTCAGTCAATTAGCATGACTAGAAGTATTTCTGTTGTTAAAAAGATGAGCTTTTGTTTCAAGGAAAAGCTTGGGATCATGTATGTAAAAGTGCCTTGCAACATCATGAAGACAACCTAGACATATCTTTCATTTCTGTTCAGAACTTTATTTTCTTTCTGCAATGTCTGTCCAAGATATATGGGCTGAGCTCTATGGGCTGAGCTTCCAGGTGCTTAACAATCTGGATCATAAATGTTCTTTATCCTCTTGTTTTTCTAGGTCTGTAGGTCAATTTCTTTTGAATGATTATGGATTTAATTTTGGAATCTTTCCAATGCTACAGGTACACACAATGTTATATACAAACAAGAGCATCCGAGAGACCTCAACTTCTGCAGGAAAACTTTTTCATTCAAATCCTCTTATTAACCTCCAAGACGATGACAACCATCTTTCTTGAGCATGTCCCTTATACACTTAGACCAAGCAATACCATTTCTAGGGCTATATCACAGAGATCATAAAAATGGGAAAAGGACCCACATGTACAAAAATATTTATAGCGGTTCTTTTTGCAATAGCCAAGAACTGGAAATTGAGGGATTCCCCATCAATTTGGGAATGACTGAACAAGTTGTGTTATATGAATGTAATGGAATACTGTTGTGCTATAAGAAAAGATGAACAGGCAGACTTCAGAAAAACCTGGAAAGACTTATTTGAACTGATGCTTAGTGAGGGGAGCACAATCAGGAGAACAGTGTTGTAACAGTAACAGCCAGAGTGTATAATGACTGACTTTGACAGAGTTAGCCTTTCTCAGCAATGCAGAGGCCTAAAACAATGCCAAAGGACTCATGATAGAAAATGCCATCCACATTCAGAGAAAGAACTATGGAATCAGAATGCAAAGCAAAGCACACTATTTTCTTTTTTGTTTTCTTTCTCATGGTTCCTCCCATTTGTTCTAATTCTTCTATACAACGTGACTAATATGAAAATATGTTTAATAGGAATGTATGTGTAGAGCCTTTATCAATTTGCATGCCATATTGGGGAGGGGAGAGGGAAGAAAAGGGGAGAATATTTAAAACTTATGGAAATGAATGTTGAAAACTAAAAATAAATAAACTGAAAGAAAAAAAGAACATGACTCTTTTCTTTATGGTACACTTTATGCTAATAATTGTAGGTTTGTAGAACAAGAATTTCTTTATTGTTGCATAAGATTTTAGTACAAGATATTGTTGAAAGAGACTTTTTGGGGGTGGTAGTGAGACAATCAGGGTTAAATGACTTGCTCAGTCACTTACAATTAGTAAGTGTCAAGTATCTGAGGCCAGAATTTTTTGAATTCAGGTCCTCCTTACTACAGAGCCTATACTCTATCCACTGCACCACCTCACTACCCCAGAAGGAGAGTCTTAAAGAGGACATTTTGCTCTATTTAATCAAGTTCTTTTTATAATCAGCAAATAGTAAGCCTAGCTGGGTCTTGTATTCTCTACACCATTTGGTCAGTTGCATAACTAACACTATAGCCTACTGTAGAGAATCATTGGTCTGTCTTTTCCTTTCTTATACCAAGTAGGGTCCCAGAATGAGTGTAGATTATTATCATAAAGATTTTGGAGAAATAGGAATGTAGATATTCAGATGAATAGCTATTGATACTTCCATGTTAATTTTTTCATATATAATATGAACTAGAGGTTTCTCTGAGGGTATGCTTTAAGCTCCTTATACCTCTCTAAGATTCGCAGAGCAGGGCTTTATCACACACCCCTTTGTTCTACTTTTTCCTATGTAGTGTCAGATTTTTATTAGTCAAGTGTAGGGAGTATATCTATATCCTTCAGTGAAATTTCACCAGCAATTCTCATTACTCACTTACCTATTATATATTTCATTTAATGTCACTTAAAATAATGTGCTGTATAAGAACTTGACTCAGAATGGTAGAAATAACATAGAAATTTACATCAATGTATCTAGCACGTGCATTTCCAACCTGTAAGACTTCAATTTCTGTTAACTTTCCTTTCCCTCCCCTCCCGGCAAACAGCCAGCAAAACAAAAGCTCCAGCATTCAAATTAACCATTGCTCCCATATGGGACTGGGCAAGGGCTTTTGCTCAGGGCTTTTCCATGCCCTCCTTGACAGGATAGAAGAGCTTCATATTGACATAATAAGGGAACCCTTGGTGCCCTGGAGGTCTCTCCTGAATGTCGCCCAATTTGAGCAAGTACAATGGTTCCAGGCATTGGTTTCACTTCCACATGGTTGTGTTTCTGCTCACAGAGAACTGGTTCTTGCATTGCTATTAGGTTAATTGTTTCTCTGACCCATGAATACTGATCAGGTTTGATGGACTTTGCATCATGAGATGTAAGCTGCCTAAATAGCACAGTCCTTCCAAGGCAGATAGTGAGAGGGCTGTTATAAGTTCAAATGCCATTTTCTAAACCTTTCCCTTTATGTTTGAACTTAGAATTTGATTTTAAGTCCCTCACACTGCTTTCTCCCTAACTTGCATATAAGATTATAGGGTTTGGGACAGGGGCCTATGATTTTTCTAAACCTTTGATATTCTTCCCTCAATGTGATTCAAATCATGTAGCCTCTAGCATGGACCTTTGTGAATATGTCATCTGGTCTAGCTGCTCTTCTGATCAGGTTTCTTTAGTACCATTTCTACTTTCTCAGGCAGCACATTGAGAACTGTGATATTAAAGTCCAAATGTGGTGACAGTTGGTCATTCAGTCTATAAGTGTTTATTAATCACTTACCATGTGCCAGGCACTGTGCTAAACACTAGGAATACAAAAAAAAAAGGAAGGGGGGAAGGTCCCTCTTCTCAAGAAACTCACAGCCTAGTGGGATAGACAACATGAAAACAATTCTGTTCAAACAAAATGAACACAGGATAAATTGAGGATCATTTCAGAGGGAAGGTACTAAGATTAAGAAGGACTAGGATAGACTTCTTGTAGAAAGTGGGAATTTAGTTGAGACTTGGAAGGAACTGGGGAAGTCAGGAGGGAGAGATGAGAAAAGAGAATTTCAGGTATGGGGAACAGCCAGTGAAAATGCCCAGAGTCAGGAGATGAAATGTCATGCGGGAAAAACAAGAAAGGAATCCAGTGTCATCAGATCACAAAGGACAAGTTGGGATGTAGGGTATAAAAATCCTGGAAGGTAGGAAGGGGCTAGTTTATAGAAAACTTTAGAAGCAAAAGAAAGAGAGGATTTTATATTTTATCCTGAAGGCAATAAGGAGCCAATGAAGTTTATTGACTAGGAGTGAAGGGGTAGTGATATGATCAAACTTGTATTATGTTTATTTTTAACATCACCTTATTCATCTGAGATTTTCTAGGTCATTTGAAGCATAACAAATTTTTTTCCAGTTCTCTTTTTTCACTCTATGTGAATCTTTATGTTTCAAGTATGTTTCTTGCAAACAATAAATTATTGATTTTTTTCCTCCTTTAAATTCAGGAAACTTTTCTTTAGTGCCTACTCTATTCATAGTACTGTATTTTAAATTTTTAAAATTTCCATTTTATTTTGTTTTTCATTTTAGATTCTCTCCCTTTCCCCATATTTCCCCACTTGTTAAGAAGGTAAGAAATTCAAACCCCATTAAAAATATGTAGTCATGCAAAACAAACTTCTACATTAGACATTCTAAAAAAGAAAAAGAAACATAGAGATACAAAAAGTATGCTTTAATTTGCATTCTGAGTCTATCAGCTCTCTCTGGAGATAGATGGCATTTTTCATAATGAGTGCTTTAAAATTGTAATGGGTCATTGTGCTGATCAGTTACTAAATATTTTACCATTGATTATTTTTTATAATATTGTTATTGTGTAAATTTTTCTTTTGCTTCTGTTCTCTTTACTTTGTATCCATTCATATAAGTTTTCCTGAGTCTTTCTGAAACTATCCCCTGAATCATTTCTCATAGCATATCACATTCATAGACCATAACTTATTCATCCATTTTCGAATAGATGGGCATCCCCTCAATTTCCAATTCTTTGTCACCACAAAAAGAGCTTCCATAAATATTTTTGTACCTATCAGTCCTTTTCCTTCTTTAGTGTGTTTGCAGGTATAGACCTAGCAGAGGTATTGCTGGGTCAAAGGTTTAACAGCTTAATACCTTTGGGGGCCTAGTTCCAAAGTGTTTTCCAGAATAACTGGAATAGTTCACAACTCTGCCAACAATGCATTGGGGTACTTATCTTCCCTCATCATCTCCAGAATTTGTCATTTTCCTTTTTTTTATTATTCTAGCCATTCTGACAAGAGGTGGTACTTTAAAATTATCTTAATTCATGTCTTTCTAGTTATTAATGATTTAGAACATTTTTATATGACTATTGGTAGATTTGATTTCTTACTCTGAAGACTGCCTGATAATATACCTTGACCATTTATCAACTGTGAAGTAGCACTTATTCTTATAAATTCAACTCAGTTCCTTATATATTTGAGAAATAGAATCTTTATCAAAGAAACTCACTGCAAAAATTTTCTCCCCAGTTTCCTGCTTTGCTTCTAGTTTTGGCTGTATTTGTTTTGTTTGTGGAAAACTTTAAAAAATTTTAAATTTAATTTTAAAATTATCCATCTATCCTCTACATCTCTTGTTTGGTCACAAACTCTTCCCCTACAGATAGATCTGAAAGATAATTTCTTCCAGACTATACTAATTTGCTTATGAGTTTATCTTGGTTTATGATGTGAGATATTAGTCTAAGCCCAGTTTCTGCCATACTACTTTCCAGTTTTCCCAGCAGTTTTTCTCAAATAGTGAGTTCTTTCCCCAATAGCTTATATCTTCAAGAAAATATTATATTCTACTTTGTAATCCATTCTGCTGCCTCTTTCTCTTTATAGGTGAGCTCTTCTCATTCACATTCATGGTTATGAATGTTAATTGTTAATTTCTTTCTACCCTATTCTATTGATTTTTTTCTCTTTTTGCCTATAAAGAAAAAAGGAGATGGTAAAAGAGGAATATGTTTAATATTAGGTCTGTAACTGAAGTAATTTGTCTCACCTCAGCTGCCTCATTTCTATTTCCTTCAATCCCATCCCTGTTGATAGGGTTTTTTTTTTTTTACTGTTTTTCTTTCCTTTTAACTCCATCTTCACACTCTGCCCCCTAGCACTGGAGTTTATTTGGCTTGTGACCATACTTTTACTCGTCCTATTCTCCCTTTTAAACTCCTCTCTTTCCCTCTCCCTGCCCATTTCCCTATTAAGTTTAATATTTCTCCATTACTTTACCTGTGCATGAGTGTATTCAACCCTCATTTGTCTCATTCAGATGAAAGTAAGATTCATGCAATGCCCAGTTACCTTCAACCTTCCTCCTTGTTTCTATTTTCTTCATCTTTTGCATCCTTATGTGAGAAAACAAGTTTCCTCCCCTTCCTCTTCCTTATTTCCTAGTACATTATCTTTTCTCTCCTTTTTTTTTCTTCTTGTAAAGCCATCAAAAGAGAGAGTGAAACCCCAGACCTTCTGTTTATCTCATTAACTCCTTCAATAATTCTTGAAGACATTAGGGTTTTGAAGGGATACTTATTTCTTTTCCCCTTGTCATCACTATATAGCCCCTTAGAATGTTTAAATGTAGTTACCTTTCTAGTTTTCTCTTGATTCTTATGTCTGCCTTTCAAAAGTTCTCTACTCAGCTTTGGGTTTTTCATAAAGAATGATTTGGGGGCAGCAAGGTGGCACAGTGAATAGACAGCACAGTCCCTGGAGTTGGGAGGTCCTAAGCTCAAATCCGATCTCAGACACTTAACACTTACTAGCTGTGTGACCTTGGACAAGTCACTTAACCCCAATTGCCCTCCCTTCCCCCCCCAAAAAAAATGATTCAAAGTTTTTTATTCAGTTTCCCATGAAGAATTTTACTGTTTTTCAGAGTAAAGTATCTAGATTATAAATGTCTTTATCTTTTTCCTTTGGGAATATCATATTCCAAATCTTTTCTTTTTCCTTTATAACATTAGCTACTGAATTTTTGTGTGATACTGATGGTAGTTCTGTGGTACTTGAACTCTTTCTTTCTAGAAGCTCATAGTACTTTTTCTATGATCTGGAAGCTCTGGCTATGACATTTTTAGGAATTTTAATTTTGTAGTGTTTTTAAGGAAGTGACATGTCTATTCTATTTTTCTTTACTGTCTGGTTATAATAGTTCTGGGCAGGTTTTGTTGATGATTTCTTTAAGTATGATAATCAAGCTTTTTTGTTTATTTTGTTTTTCATGATTTTCAGATAGCCTGATGATTCTTAGATTATTTTGTTTTTTACTTGTTTTCCAGGTAAGCTGCATTTAATGGTACATACCTTTCATTTCTTCTGTTGTATTTCTTGTTGACTCATAGAATCATTGCTTTCTGACTGACTCATAATTTGGGGGGAGTTCTTTTCTGGTTTACCATTCTCTCCTCCCCATCCTTTCCTTCATAGTTCTTATTTAACATGATAGCATGATCAATTTATTCCTACTACATGCCCTTATAATTCTTGTGGTCAAGCCATTCTTTTCTTTGAGGGGCTCTATTTAAATTTGTAGAGTTCCTCTCTTCTTCTGGGTTCTCTTAGGTTTTTCTCAATCCATAGTATTACTTTATTGTGTTCAGCATTTTCTTCTTTTTACTTACATGTATATTCCCAGTTTCTCAATTAGGACTTTATTCTTGCATCAGACTTTTCTAACTCTTATAGTCCTGGGAGGTGTGGGCAGAGACATTGGTCTGACCCTGGCTTCAGCTATGTTTTGGGAAGGGGCTGCCTAGGATCTGGGTCAGTCTTGGGCTACCTGCATGCTGGTCTGGTCCTCTCTCCTGCTATAAGACAGAACTGATCAGATCTCATACTAACTGGTTGCCATTCTGACCCTGGATTTTACTATGATTAGGTAAGAGCTATCTGGGTCATGTGCTACCTAGATACCACTCTAGCCCTGTCTCTTACTGAGACTCAGGCCTACGCTCTCTGGCCTCTGTACTGGGCACTTGTCCTGGTCCTGTTTCCTCTTGTGGGTCCAGACTGTAGTGCCTTCTTCCTGCCTTCACTTGTCTTTGCTCAGTGCCTCTGTAGGCTTTTTGTATAGTACTGGGATGTGTGTTTGTAGATGTTTCTCTTTGCTTTTCTTTATAATTATTCCTTCTGGTACATTTTTTTTGAGCATCACTGTGGTGTTTGTGGAGGATCTGGACTCCCATGTCTCCCGATACACATCAATGTTAACATGACTTCTACTACATTATCCATAAAGCCTTCTCTTTCTACTCTAATTCACACTAATCTCTCCTTTCACTGAACTCCTGTAGCATTTATAGTTTGTACCACACAGTTTACCACTTCATACCATTCTTTGTTGATGAGTAGGAGCTTTTTATTTGTTAATTTTATCTCCTTGACTAGGTTAAAAGTTCCTGGAGGGCATGGATTTATCCTTTTCTTAAATGCTAAATTCTATGCATAATAGGCACTTAATAAATCCTTGCTTATTATTGCTTGATGAAAGTTTTTAGGACAAATTATGTTCCTTGTTGATAATCTCAATTGTCTGTAATCAGTCTTCTATTTGGAAATTATTCATAGTACATCACACTTTAGTACAGAAGGATGCTATTCAAATGTAATTGGTTATTTCACAAGAGAATTAAATGACTTTAAGTTTCATGTGAGTACAGGGAAATAAAGTATCACCCAAAAACAAGATGACAAGTCAATTAGTCAATTAACACATAAGATTAAACAAAATTAAACAAAATTGTTCTATTATCTCCTTGATTCAGGTATCCCTTCCATTGATACAGATTATAACTCATCTACCCTTTCTCATCAGGAGGAATTTCTTTTATCATCACTGTGGATCTTCCTAAAATCCAGATCCAATCATGTCACTCCCCTATTCAATAAACTCCACTGGCTTCCTATCACCTCAAAAATTGAATGTAAAAATCTCCTTTTTAGCATTCAAAAATCTTTCATAAGCTAGTACCCCCTCTCCCTTTGCAGCCTTCTTACACCTTATTCCCTGCCACATACTCTTCAATCCAGTAACACTGGCCTCCTGACTGTTCCATGAACAAGACACTCCATATCACAGCTCCAGGTATTTTCTCTCACTGTTCCCCATGTCTAGAACACCCTCTCTCCTCATCTTTACCTACTGGTGTAAAGCCACGTGTGAGCAGCTTTCCAGAGGACTGCTGCTGTGAACAGCTTCCCAGTTTCTGATTATATAATATAGTGAGCTCTCTATTTATTCAATAACAAACCAGAGCAAAACCTTCATAGAAAATCAAGGTGCAGCATTCACAATATTACAACTTATCACAGAAAATCAAAATACAGCATTCACCTTGTCACAACTCAACAACTTATCATGAAAACAGCCACATAGTTTTCACCAAAGTGGTCATATAGTTTTAAACAAAGTACATTCATTTAGTCAATCACAAAATCCTTAATTCAATCACAAAGTACAAAAGTCAAAGTTCTCCACCACTAGGTCACAGTAAATCATAATCATCTCAGTCAGTATACAGTATCCAAGTAAAATTTTCTTTCAACTTGACTCAAGGCTGGCTCTCAGCTTCCATGGTACCTCTTCCATGGTCCCAGCTCCAACTGTCCCCTGGGTTCAAAGGCAGGCAGCTCTCACTTCCTTGTCCAGCTCCTTGTCCAGTTCTTCTTCCAGTTCCCATTCCATATTGAAGTTCACAGTGTCCAATCCACCTCAAGTCCTTCACAGTTCCTGTTTCTGAGAAGACAAAGCTTGACAGAGCCACAATAATATTCAAACACATTGCTGGCACCATCATCAATTCACTATCTGCCTGTGAAATCAACTCGGACCCGTCAACAAGGTCTGAGAACTCAACACAAATCATCAACATAGATATCAACACAGACCCACAAACAAGGTCCAAAAGGTCAGCACAGATCATTAGTAAAGTCCCAGGACCTCCAAAACCCTCCTCCAGGATTTCTGTAAATGTACAACCAGAAAATCCTTTTTCAGGGCTTCCAGTAAGGTCCCAGGCCTTTTGTACAAAGTATCACAAACAAACATCAAGACAGACAGAACAGACAAACAGAATGCTGGGATACCACAAGTTTTCTCCTTCTTGACTCTGCCATCAGAAGAGTCCTCTTCTCAGTTTTCCTTTTTTTTTTTTTTTTTTTTTCTAGCCCTGGGGCTCTCCTTATATAGTCATTATATAGGAGTTCACAAGTACTAGAGTTCACAAGTTGTGGGGTTCACACATTCTGTTTCTTAACAGACTTGATACAAGGCTCAAAAGAAACTTGAACTGAAACAAGGTATTAATTCAATAGCTGAAACAAGGTGTGAACTACTTCTGTGCTTGCCATTACAACTGGCTTCCCTGATTTCCTTTAAGTTCCAACTAAAAATCCCATCTTCTATAAGAAGCTTTTCCTAACCCCTCTTAATTTTAGGGCCTTCCCTTTCTTGATTATATCCTATTTATCTTTTATTTTCTTCAATTTTGTTTTATTAAATTTGTTTATTTAGTTTTAGTTTACAACATTCAGTCTCACAATCCCTTGAGTTCCAAATTTTCTCCCCCTCATTCTCCTCCCCCCTCCCACCCCAGCAGCATTCAATCAGATATAGGCTCTACAAATACCTTCGCATTAAACATTAGTCAGGTTGTAAAGAAGAATCACAACCAATGATGTGAACAACAAGAAAGAAGGAACGAAACAAAACTAAACACAAAAGAGAGGGCAAGTAATTTGCTTCAATCTACATTCAAACTCTGCAGTTCTTTCCTCTGGATGTGGGTATCCTTTCCAACATGAGTCTTTTGGAGTTGTCTTATAACCTTGCATTGCTGAGAAGAGCCCAGTCTATCAAAGTTAATCATCACACATATGATGTGTCTGTAATTTTGTACAAAGTTCTGCTAGTTCTGCTCTTCTCGCTCAGCATCAGTTTATATAAGTCTCTCCAGGTTATTACGAAGTCTGTCTGCTCCTCATTTCTTATAGCACAATAGTATTCCATTGCATTCATATGCCACAACTTGTTTAGCCATTCCCCAATTGATGGGCATCCCCTTGATTTCCAGTTCTTTGCCACCACAAAAAGAGCCACTAAAAATATTTTTGTACAAACAGGTCTTCCTCCCATTTGTATGATTTCTTTAGGATACAGCCCTATAAACAGTACTGCTAGGTCAAAAGGTATGCATTTTTTATAGCCCTTTGGGCATAGTTCCAAATTGCTCTCCAGAATGGTTGGATCAGTTCACAACTCCACCAACAATGCATTAGTGTTCCAATTTTTTCCACATCCTCTCCAGCATTTACCATTTTCCTGTTTTGTCATCTTAGCCAATCTGACCAGTGAGGTGTGGTACCTCAGAGGTGTTTTGATGTTCATTTCTCTAATCAACAGTGATTTAGAGCATTTTTCATATGTTTATAGATATCTTTAATTTCTTCCTCTGAAAACTGCCTGTTCATATCCTTTGACCATTTATCAGTTGGGGAATTAGTTGTATTCTTATAAATTTGGCTCAATTCTCTGTATATTTTAGAAATGAGGCCTTTATCAGAGACACTTGTTGTAAAAATTATTTCCCAATTTTCCACTTCCCTTCTAATCTTGGTAACATTAACTTTATTTGTACAAAAAGTTTTCAATTTAATGTAACCAAAAGTATCCATTTTGCATTTTGTAATGCTTATCTTTGGTCATAAATTCCTCCCTTCTCCATAAATCTGACAGGTAAACTATTCCTTACTGTCCCATATTGCTTACAATCTCAGCCTTTATATCTAGATCTTGCACCCATTTAGATTTTATTTTGGTATATGGTGTAAGATATTGGCAGTTGCTGCCATACTATTTTCCAGTTTTCCCAACAGTTTTTGGAAAATAGTGAATTCTTATCCCAGAAGCTAGGGTCTTTGGGTTTGTCAAACAGTAGATTACTACTGTCATTTACTGCTATGTCTCATGTACCTAATCTATTCCACTGATCCACCACTCTATTCCTTAGCCAGTACCAAGTAGTTTTGATGACTTCTGCTTTATAATACAGTTTAAAATATGGTATGGCTAAGCCACCTTCCCTAGCATTTCTTTTCATTAGTTCCCTTGATATTCTGAACCTTTTGCTCTTCCAGATGAATTTTGTTACTATTTTTTCTAGCTCTATAAAGTAATTAATTTTCTGTTAGATTTATTGGTATGGCACTAAGCAGATAAATTAATTTAGGTAAAATTGTCATTTTTATTATATTAGCTTGACCCAGCCATGAGCAACTGATGTTTTTCCAATTATTTAGATCTGACTTTATTTGTGTGAAAAGTGTTCCATAATTATGTTCATATAGTTGCTGGGTTTGTTTTGGCAGGTAGATTCCCAAATATTTTATAGTGTCTACAGTAACTTTAAATGGAATTTCTCTTTCTATTTCTTGCTGTTGGACTTTGTTAGAAATGTATAGGAATGCCAAGGATTTATGGGGGTTTACTTTATATCCTGCAACTAGCTAATTTATTTATTATCTCAAGTAGTTTTTTACTTGATTCTCTAGGATTCTCTAAGCATATTATCATATCATTTGCAAAGAGTGATAGCTTAGTCTCTTCTTTGCCTAACCTACTTTGTTCAATTTCTTTTTCTTCTCTCATTGCTATAGATAGCATCTCTAGTACCAAACTGAATAAGAGGGTGATAGTGGACAACCTTGTTTCACCCCTGATCTTATTGGAAATGCTTCTAGCTTATCTCCATTACATATAATACTTGCTGATGACTTTAGATAGATGCTATTTATTATTTTAAGGAAGACTCCATTTATTCCTATACTTTCTAGTGTTTTTTTTTTTTAAATAGGAATGGGTATTGTGTTTTGTCAAAGGCTTTTTCTGCATCTCTTGAGATAATCATATGGTTTCTACTCATTTTCTTGTTGATATGATTGATTATACTAATAGTTTTCCCAATATTGAACCATCTTTGCATTCCTGGAATAAATCCTATTTGGTCAAAGTATTTTTGTGAAAAGTTGCTGTAGTCTTTTTGCTAATATTTTATTTAATATTTTTGCATCTATATTCATGAGGGAAATTGTTCTATAATTTTCTTTCTTTGTTTTGGCTCTTCCCAATTTAGGTATCAGTACCATATTGTATCAGCAATGCCATATTCACAATGCCTATAGAGATTAAAAATATGCTGATATAATTATCCATCACAAAATACGTCAGGTTTGCCATTTGGGGAAATAAACTAGAAAATTTATTAAGATACCAAAAGACTGAGTCCCAAAACCAGAAAGTGAAAGCCATCAGAGTAGTTATGACATTGGCACAGGTAGATAAAGTAGAAAGCACCCACATTTTCAAGCCTTTAAAACAGAACAGGCTACCTCAGGCAAAGGTCCTCCTCTCCCCACTCACAGCAACCACCCAGCGTCCTGGAAGAGCGCTCCCAGCAGCTCCGGCCCCTGGCAGTGCTCAGCAGGAGTCCCAACTCAAAAAAAAAAAAAAAGGCAACTGCCACCAACTGCCAACCACAGGACCGTTAGCTCGGCTTTTTTTTTTTTCTTGCTCTGCTATGTCAGCACGTCCATGGGGCATGGGAGATCTTTAAATCCCATAACCCTTACACATATTTGTGTCATAAACAGAATTTAGTAGGATTCCTTCTTCTCCAAATTTCCCAAATAGTTTATAAAGTATTAGAATCAACTGTTCTTTAAATATTTGATAGAATTCACTTATAAAACCATCTGGCCCTGGAGATTTTTTCCTAGGGAGTTCATTGATGGCTTGTTCAATTTCTCTCTCTGAGATGGTGTTATTTAAGTATTCTACTTTCCCTTCAGTTAATCTGGGCAATTTATATTTTTGTAAATATTTATCCATTTCACTAAGATTATCAAATTTTATGGGCATACAATTGGGCAAAATAATTTCTAATTATTGTTCTAATTTCCTCTTCATTGCAGGTTAATTCAACCTTTTCATTTTTGGTACTGGTAATTTGATTTTCTTCTTTCTTTTTATCAAATTGACTAAAGGTCTATCAATTTTATTGTTTTTTTTTTCATAAAATAAGCTCTTAATTTCATTTATTAGTTCAATAGTTTTCTTAATTTCAATTTTATTAATCTCCCTTTGGTTTTTAGTATTTCTCATTTAGTATTTAATTGGGGATTTACAATTTGTTCTTTTTCTAGGTTTTTCAGTTGCATGCCCAATTTATTGATCTCCATTTTTACTATTTTATTCATGTATTCATTCAGAGATATAAAACTTCCCCTAAGAACTGCTTTCACTACATCCCACAAGTTTTGGTATGTTGTCTCATTATTGTCAATCTCTTGAATGAAATTATTGATTGTTTCTGTGATTTCTTGTTTGGCCCACTCATTCTTTAGGATTAAATTATTTGGTTTTTAGTCTATCTTTCCATGGCCCTTTATTACATATAATTTTTATTGCATCATGATCTGAAAAGAATGCATTTAGTATATCTGCATTTCTGCACTGGATTGTAAGGCTTTTATGCCCTAGTACATGGTCTATTTTGTGTATGTGCCATGTACTGCTGAGAAAAAGGTATATTCCTTCTTATCTCCATTCAGTTTTCTCCACAGGTCTATCATATCTACGTTCTCTAACAGTCTATTCACTTCCTTTACTTCTTTCTTGTTTATTTTGTGGTTAGACTTATCAAGTTCAGAGAAGGGGGAGATTGAGGTCCCCCATTAGTATAGTTTTGCTATCTATTTCTTCCTCTAACTCCCATAACTTCTCCTCTAGGAATTTGAATGCTATACTGCTTGGTGCATTTAGTAATGATATTGCTTCACTGTCAATAGTGCCTTTTAGTAAGATATAGTTTCCTTCCTTATCTCTTTTAATTAGATTTATTTTTGCTTTTGCTTTATTTTAAATAAGGATTGCTACCCCTGCTTTTTTACTTTAGCTGAAGCATAATATGTTCTATTCCAGTCTTTTACCTTTACACTATGTGTATCCCCCTGTTTCAAATGTGTTTCTTGTAAACAGCATATTGTAGGATTATGGTTTTTAATCCATTCTGCTATCTGCCTCCATTTTATGGTGGAGTTCATCCCATTCACATTCACAGTTATGATTACTATCTGTGTCTTTCCCTCCATCCTATTCCCTCCCCCATTTATGTTTTTATTTCTTCCTTCTCCCTTTACCTCCTTAAGAGTTTTCCTTTTGACTGCCACCTCCCTCAGTATTCCCTCCCTATTAACCCCCCTGCCTTTTCCTATCCTTCCCTCTTACTACTTATTCCCTCCCTTTTAACAACCACCCCTTTTCGTTGCCCTTTCCCCTCCTAGTGCCTGTAGGGCACAATAAATTTTTATACTTAACTAGTTGTTATTCCTTCCTTGAATCAAAACCGATGAGAGTAAATCTCACACAGTGCTCCACTCTCTCCCTTCTTTCCCTCCATTATAATAGGTTTTTGTGTCTTTTCATGTTAGAATCCCATATTTAACTGATTATGTTATTCCCTCCTTGAACCAAAACCAATGAGAGTCAAGCTCATAAAATGTTCATCTCCCTCTCTTCTTTCCTTTCTACTATAATATGTTTTTATGCCTCTTTGCATGGCATGATTTACCCTTTTCTGCCTCCTCCTTTCCTCTTCTCCCATTACAGTTCCTTTGCTCCCTTTAATAAGGTTTTTTAAAAATCATCACTTTGGTAAGTTTTTTATCCACACCCTCTATGTATAACCCTTTTATATGTCCCAATGATGATACAATTCTCAATATTGACATCAATAAGGCATTAACTTCCCATATAGGGATGTAAACATGTTGCTCTTATTGAATAACAAATTATGTGTGTGTGTGTGTGTGTGTGTGTGTGTCTGTGTGTGTGTGTATGTATGTGTGTATTTTCCCGGTTTACCTTTTATGTCTCTCTTCAGTCTTGTTATTTGGAGATTGAATTTTCCACTGAGCTCTGGCTTTTTCATCAGGAAGGTCTGGGAGTCCCTTATTTCATTGAATGAACATCTTCTTGCCTGAAAGATTATGCTTAGCTTTTCTGGATAGTTGATCCTTGGTTGTAGTCCAAGTTCTTTTGCCCTACAAAATATCATATTCCAATCCCTCTGATCTTTTAATGTAAATTCTGCTAGGTCCTGTGAAATCCTAACTATAATTCCATGATATTTGAGTTGTTTCTTTCTTGCTGACTGCAGCATTTTCTCCTTGATCTGATAGTTCTGGAATTTGGCTACAATAGTTCTTGGAGTTTTCAATTTGGGATCTCTTTCAGAAGGTATCCAATGGATTCTTTCTATAACTATTTTACCCTCTGATTCTAGGGCCTCAGGGCAATTTTCCTTAATGAGTTCTTGGAAGGTGTTGTCCAGGCTCTTTTTCATCATGGCTTTCCCGGTACACCAATAATTCTTAGATTATCTCTCTTGGATCTGTTCTCCAGGTCAGCTGTTTTTCCAATGAGATGTTTTACATTTCCTTGTAATTTTTCATTCTTTAGGTTTTGTTTGATTGATTCTTAATACCTCATTGAGTCATTAGCTTCAAATTGACTGATTCTAATTTTTAGTGAATTTTTTTTTCTCGATTAATTTTTCAAGTTCCTTTTCCATATGTTGTGATTTTGTTTTTAAGGAGTTCTTTTCTCCAGTTTTTTCCAATTTCACTTTTTAAGGAACTGTTTTCTTCAGTGAAATTTTTTTCTATTTTGGCAAGTGTAATTTTAAAGTAATTAGTCAGTTTATCTTCTACTTCTCTAAATTGTCTTTTAAAATCCTTTTTTGAGCTCTTCCAAGAATGTTTTCTGGGCTTGAGACCAATTCATATGCCCTGTTGAGGTTGCATAGTTGGCTACAGAGTCAATGCTGACCTCTTGTGAATTTGGTTCTTCTTGCTCACTATTCTAGAATACAATAGAAACAATAGAATAGGATTCTATTGTTTTCATTCTTGGAAATTGCTTCTTTCCCATGGTGATTGCCTATTAATCCTTTAAATTGGATTTCTCCTTCTGGGGTATAGAGGGCTCTGACCCACTCTTCTTGTCCTGGGAGCTAGGGGTTTGGTTATTGGCTTTGTGTTCTGTGTCCTCAGGGTGTATAGACCGAGGCCAAGGCCAGGGTTTTCTGAGTTGCCTCAAGGTTACTCTGAAGCTCACAGTGTGAGGTGTGGGGGAGGGGTGATCTGGCTGCTTCAGGATTCCACCTATCAGCCCCTAGGCTGAAACTTAGGCAGGCTCAGCTGGTGGTGGTCGGCAGTGCCTGTGTCTGCTGGTTCCCCTGGTTGTGTGAAGGCATACCTGGGGTTCTGGCTCCACCCCTCTGGAGTTTAGGGTCTCCTGCTGGTCAGCTGAGATGTGGCTTGTTGGGGCAGCTGTTGCCCTGCACCTTAGCCTCAATACAACCACACCCATGCCCTTCCTCTAGGACTCCCAAGCCTGCCTAGGGTTGGGCTATTTCAGTATTTTACCCTGAGGCATTATTCTCTGGGTTTTCAGGGTCTTAGGGAGAGGGTGGAGCAGCTAGGGTTACACACACATAACAGCCTTAGTGATTTATTTCAATGATGGGAAGAGTGGGCAGATATTTAATTTATTCTTTTTTTTTTTTTTTGCTTTTTGGAGGGGGGAAGGCAGGGCAATTGGGGTTAAATGACTTGCTCAAGGTCATACAGCTAGCAAGTGTTAAGTGTCTGAGGCTGGATTTGAACTCAGGTCTTCCTGACTCCAGGGCTGGTACTCTATTCACTGTGCCACCTAGCTGCCCCCATTTAATGTATTCTTAATGGGTAAAGCATGAACAAATAAAATCCACACATAATCCAGTAGTCTCCTTTTGTAAAATTTTTGTTTCCTTCTTCCTATTTCAGGAATCTGTTTATCATGAATCACAAAGTGGACTTATTTCACTTTCACTACCCTTGTTCACATTCTGGTAAAGGGTGTAAAGAGCTACAAAATGCACAAATATCTTTCAGGCACCAAAAGGGCAATGAAAGCCCTGGGTAAGTCATACTAGTCATGTGACTTTGAATAAGTCACTTCCCTTCTCTGGACCTCCATTTTCTGTTCTAGAAAATGAGGAGTTGAACTAGATGATATCTATTGCTGCTTCTAGAAGGATCCATGTTCTGTGATTCTATAAATTTTGGCATTTTGATTGCTTGTGAATTTCTTCATAAGATATAGTTCTCAACCTTAAAAAATGATGATCTGTATATTATTCATAGAAGTGACACATATGAGCTGAAATTAGGCAAGACTCAAACACCTAGAATATGAAAACCTTTTAATGTATTTGAAATACATCAGTTGAGTTTTCAATGGTAGCATTTATATATTATGCTATATAAAGATAATTATTTTCTGAATTATTTGAAGGAGGATGTGGTACAAAAATAGACTAGAAATTAAACAAATATATTACAGGGGTCTCACAATTTTAGTTTTAACACAATATATTCTTACAGAGTGAAGAAGCAAAAGCTGTCATCTGAATAACCACCTTCCTAAATAAATATATGCCTTGCTACATAATATGTATTAGCTACATAATGTGAGGGTACAAGGACAGTCATCATTTAAAATAAGAAATAAGTTATATAACATAAATATGTCTTAAAGGAGAAAACTACTACACAGTTAAAGCCTAAGTGATGTTTGGGATAATTATGGTGTGATGTTTCCACTTCATAACAAGACAAGAAAGAATGCAAATAAGCATGGCCCATTCTCTTTTTATGCAGGTACTTGTTTACCTTTCAGGAAGGAAGCAAGAAAAGTTAAGGATATAGTAATTTAGGTAGGACAATCTGGCTGAGTTTGTCTGAAGGCAGAGGAACACTTGCTGACAGCCGTTTCTGGCAACCCTTTGGAAGAGACAGACATTTTTGTATATCTAATAGGAGAATCAACATCTGCTGAATTGACTAGTAGATTAAGGACTTTTCCTAGAAGGATCCAGCAAACATTAACCCAGGAATTTTTAGCTCCTGACAGTGGAATATGTGACCCTGTGTTTTGAAAGCAATGTCCACAGAGTAAAAGTTCTCAAAGATCCAACTAAGCTGGAAGCATTTTGAGTTTGGGCCAATAATTTTACTGTGTTTGTCATCTGAATTCATTCTAGCTAATTGGTCAGTCAATAAGCCTTTATTTATTTATTTGGTCTTTTTGGAGGAGAGGAAGGCAGAGCAATTGGGGTTAAGTGACTTGCCCAAGGTCACACAGCTAGTAAGTGTTAAGTGTCTGAGGCTGGATTTGAACTCAGCTCCCCCTGACTCCAGGACCAGTGCTCTATTCACTGTGCCACCTAGCTGCCCTTCAATAAGCATTTATTAAGTACCTGTTAGGTGCCAGCCATTGTGCTAGATGGAGGCAGCTGGTGACACAGTAGATAGAACTCTAGGCCAGGAGTCAAGAAGACCTGAGTTTGGGGTGGCCAAGTAGCACAGCAAGTAAGAGCACCGGCTCCAGTGTTGAGAAGACCTGGAGATCGAATCCCGGGCTCGGACACTTAGCACCCACCCAGAAACACCTGGCCGTGTAACCTTGAGCAAGTTACTTAACCCCAATTGCTTAGGGGCATCCAGGTGGCTCAGCAAGTAAGAGCACCGGCTCCAGTGTTGGGATGACATGGAGATCGAATCCCGGGCTCAGACACTCAGCACCACACCCAGAAATAACTGGCCGTGTAACCTTGAGCAAGTTACTTAACCCTGATTGCTTAAAAATAAAAAAAAAAAAGAAGACCTGAGTTTAAATTCAGCCTCAGACACTTACTAGTTGTGAGACCCTGGTCAGGTCACTTGGCCTTTGTTTGCCTCAATTGCTTCAGCTGTATAATAAAGATAGCACCTTCCTGGCAGGGTGGTTGTGCAAGTCAAATGAGATAACATTTGTAGAGCACTTAGCATGATACTTATCCCATTAGAGGTGCTCTATAAATGCTTGTTCTCTTTTCTTCCCCAAACTGTCTTCATAGGAAGTAAACATAAAAAGATATGCACAGGGACTTAATACTAATAACAATTATTTCTACACAATTTGGGGGGCAGGTGTATACTTATGATTTCATCATCAATTCCCCTTATGGAAACTCCTTTCACTGTCTGAAGTTCATAGGGCTAATTATAGCTGGTCAAATCTTGGGTAGATAGCAGGAAGTACTATCTTAGCCCCAGCTCAGTGTTTCCGAATGAAGGGCACACCCTTCGGGGTCTATAAAATTTTTTGGATTTTGTGTCAGCCTTCTCTACAACACTGATACCCATATCCATGTGAAAAACCCAGGATATCTTTGGCTACAGTGTGATTTGAGGTTGGATTGCTCCTACTTAAATAGTTAAAAAAAAAAAAAGTTCTGCTTTTGTTATCAATCCTTATCAGTGAGCCCCCTTTCACTTCAAGTGTTCCGGAAGATTTATGAGTGCCAACTAGCAAGGCGTCATGAGCCTGAGCTCTTGAGGATAGTCTTTTTTGAGTGTTAATTGTCCAGAGCACACAAGCCTAGCTTCTGAGTGGTCTTTTCAGTAATCATGCTTTGTCTCTGACCCCCAGTGACCTCAGATGTAGATGGTTGTTGTCTGGAGGTAAACCTGTGATGAAATGGTTCCCAAATTAACCTAAGGTTATTATTTAATCAGTGAAATTAGGAAATGGCAGTTATCTTAGGATGGTTAGTCTGCTGGAAACTAATGTATAGAGGGTGACTGTAACAGTTGCTATTGTTATTTTAGAGTGGAAAACCAAACCTTTTTTAAAAATTTGAAGAAATTTTTTTAAAAAAAGGACAGCTAGGTGATGCAGTGAGTAGTGCACTGGCTCTGGAGTCAGGAGGATCTGAGTTCAAATTTGACCTTAGACACTTAACACTCACTAGCTGTGTGATGTTGGGTAAGTCACTTAACTCTGATTGCCTTGCCTTCCCCTCTCCAAAAAATTAAAAAACAAGTAAAAAAATGGTTGCACTTTTGCCAAGCAAATTTATGAAGCTATAATCAAACCCTTTTTAAAGAAAATTTAAACTCAACATTTAAGCAAAGAGTATTACAATAAACCATGTTTAAAACAAAATTTTCTTTTATTTAGAACTGGAATTGTCCAAAAAGGGGATTGCATTTGCAATTTCAGTAGACAATATGAGCAATCTTGAAAGTACCAATTTGCTTTTATAGACTTGATCCATAATTTCTCCAGGCAGGAATTCCTACTTTAGTGATATCTTGGTGGGTCATAGCACTCAAAAGGTACTGTTTAGGCACCTTAGGAAAAGAAAAGCTCCTCAGGACATCCCTACTCATCTGTAACACAGCTTTATTTGAAGACATAGAGAGGTTAGGGGACTTCCCATGGTTACATAGCTAATATGCATCAGAGGCAGGACTTGAAACCAGGTCTTCCTGACAATGCCCAGAGCTCAGCATATTTCCTCGCACACACACATAATTGCTTGTTGATTGATTGACTCCAATGGCAATCCTTTGTCACTATGCCATGTTGCCTCCTTCTACATTTAATAATAATAAAAACAGTACATATTTGTACTGTTCTGTACAAAGTGTTTGTACATGTGCTCTCATTCAATTCTCATGTCAGTCATGTCATGTAAGGTTCTGGAAGTGGAAGTAATTTACCCAAAGTCAAAGGACTAGTAAGTGGCTAAGGTGGCTGGGGTCAAACTTTAAGTCTGACTTACAAGATTAAGACCTAGGGGTCATCTAGTTCAACCACCTCATTTTATTGATAAGGAAACTGAGGCCCAGAGAGGCTTAGTGACTTTTCTGTGGGTACTACGTTCATTACATAAGAACTCTTTAACATAAATCCATATATTTAAATCAATCTATCTCTTTCTTTAAGATCTTTCTGTATCCAAAATGTAATTCTCCATTATTCTTAGATTCCAAACCTGTGGCCAAAGGATCAAATGTAAGTTTAACAGGACCCTTGGGTTATAGAGTACAAGTAATTAATAAAACTTCATAAGCTTGCTATGCATAGGAAGCAGGGGTTCTTAACCCAGGATCCACATATCCCCAAAGGGAATGTGGATAGATTTCAAGCCATCTGTGAAATTGGAACTTTTGACCTTTTGATAATTGAACTCAAATGTTTTCCTTTGTAATCCTTTGTACTTTATTTTATGTATTTGAAAGCATTATTCTGAGAAGTAGTCCATAGATTTCACCGGACAAGCAATGGGTCCATAAACCAAGTTTAAAGGCAAAGCGCCAGAAACAGGGATGAATTTCTCCAAACTAGCAGTATTATAATTTGCTTTCAGTTGACTAGGAACAATGAATTTAAATTATTGCTGCTAGTATTGTTGAATACAGATCCAGATCTGACTCTGTATTTTAAAATACCCTTGAAAACCTCTCCTGTAGCTGGGCTTACTCCCTTGTGAAGCAGCATGCTAGAGTGCAGCTAGCATGGGATGTGGAGTAAGAGAACCTGAGTTAGAATCCTGCCTCTACCTCTTACTGCCCGTGTGTCCTTGGCAAGTAATTCAGTCTCCCTTAGCCTCATTTTCCTCATTTGTAAAATAAGGACATTGAACCCAGGGTGCCTTCTGGCTGTCCTAATTCCTATAATCCTACTGTTTTAGGAATACCAGAGGAGTAAGATATTCAACTCTTAAACTCAACCAGCCTCAGAGGACATCAGTAAAGGCAGAATGAATTATGGAGCAAAAGCTGGAAGGGTCCTTAGAGTCATTTAGTCCAAACCCTAGTTTTGTTTATAATTTTTTTTACAGATGAGCAAACTGAGACCAACAGTACAGAGTTGGTAAACATCAGCAGCAGGATTTGAACCCAGGTTCTTTGACTTCCAGAGCCAGTGCTTTTTTCATTGTACCATTTGTGGAAAGAGCTTTGAACTTCAAGTCAGAAGACCTAGGTTTGAATCCCAGTATCAACACTTCTTATCTGTGAGACATAGCCAAGCCACTTTACCTGTGAAACTTATTTTCCTCATCTTTAAAATGAAGACAATGATTTATACACTGCAGGGTTATTGTGAGGTGAGTGTTTTGGAAAGGGGAAATTTGTAAAGGGTTTAGATACTTTACAACTTATTAAAAGAAACTTAAGAGGAAGGGAGAGAGGGAGGAGAGCACTAGACTTGTAGTCAGATGACCTCTTTTAGAATCTTGCCTCTTACATTTTCTAGCTGTGTGACTCTGGGCAAGTTATTGTACTTCTTTGGGCTCTGTGCTACCTACCTCACAGGACTGTTGTGAAGAATGTACTTTGTAAACCTTAAAAATTATAGAAATATATACTCATTCTTTTTTTTTTTTAAAGCAATAGGGGTTAAGTAACTTGCTCAAGGTTACATGGCCAAGTGTTTCTGGGTGGGTGCTAAGTGTCTGAGCCTGGATTTGATCCCCAGGTCATCCGCACACTGGAGCCGGTGCTCTTACTCACTGTGCTACCTGGCTGCCCCTATACTCATTCTTTTTTTTTTTTTATAAGCAATTAGGGTTAAGTAACTTGCTCAAGGTTACACGGCCAGTTATTTCTGGGTGTGGTGCTGAGTGTCTGAGCCTGGATTTGATCCCCAGGTCATCCGCATACTGGAGCTGGTGCTCTTACTCTCTGAGCCACCTGGCCGCCCCTAAGCAATTGGGGTTAAGTAACTTGCTCAAGGTTACACGGCCAGGTGTTTCTGGGTGGGTGCTAAGTGTCTGAGCCCGGGATTCGATCTCCAGGTCGTACTGACACTGGAGCCGGTGCTCTTACTCGCTGTGCTACCTGGCCGCCCCTATACTCATTCTTTTTAAAAATAGCATGAAACAATTATAGAAACAGGAAAGCATATAATTGTTAGATCGTGTGTTATAGATGCAATAAGAATTCCAAGAGAGAGAGGGCAGTAATCTAGATAAATTAGAAAACTTCATTAAGGAAGATTGGACTTAAGCATGAACCTTGAACTACAAATATGGATTTGGTTAGACAGAAAGGTGTTGCAAAGGTATTCCAGATAGGAAAAAAAAATCATGAGCAAAGATTATGTGATAGTAATGATCATGACATGTAGCTGTCGCTTCATTATTACCTTGACTATTTATTTTGAGCTTCTTTTGGAATGGATGTGCCCAGATATGAAATAGGAGGAGCTCCTTTTCCCTCTTACATCTCTCTGACAAGTTCCTAGATGAGGTGTTAAAATCCACATGGACCATTCAGTTCCCTGGGAGGGTCTAGGGTTGGGGTCATGGTTGGGCATATCTCTCTCCAGGAAATATATCTTTATATATCCCTTCTCTATCTGACCTTCTCTCTTTCTAGTCCTCTCAAGTCACTGTGTATCTCCTGTTGACGAGCCAAACCCAAGAATATGAGCTAATCAACCTGGGTAAGTGCCAGGACAAAGGTCCCATCAATGCGGCAATGAGGGTTTTACACTTTGTCCTAGGACTTGACATCTTGTTAAGCAGCCATAAGAGGAAGGCAGAACACCTACTAAATGATTATGAATGAAGCAATCCCCTTTGGGATCCACATGCTGGGCTCCCCAGAAACATCATTCCTTACTTATAAGGAAATGTAAAAAGTAAAAGGAACTGAATGTGAAAGGTGTTCTTTGTTCCTGCTTAATATTAGCCTTGTGCAGGTAGTAGCAGTGGTTTTACAGCACCCTTGCAGGTCTTTAACAAAATCTAGGAATGTGAGGGAGCAGACTTAAAAATGTTAAAAAATAAAGGCAATCTGGGGTGGATGGGTGGCAGTTAATAGAGCACCGGTCCTGGAATCAGGAGGACCTGAGTTCAAATCTGACCTCAGATACTTAACACTTACTGGCTGTGTGACCTTGGTCAAGTCACTTAACCCCAATTGCCCTGCCTTTCCCACTCTGAAAAGCAAAAAAAAAAAAAAGGCAATTTGAATTTATTTAATTTTTTTTTAGAAAGTGCAATCTGTGCAAGGTAGTTGTTTTGGAGAGGAGGTAAAAGAAGGAAAGACACAGATTAAGAAGGATGGAGTATAGCAATCCCAAAGTAGAGTGGGAATCCCAAACACATGAAAGAGTACTCTGGAATCTGAGGGTGTGGGTTCAAATCCAAGTCTCTACCATATGTGTGAACTTGGGTAAGTCTTTCTCTTTCCTTGGGCCTCAGTTTCCTCATTTGTAAAATGCACTGATCGAACTAGATGGCCTCTGATCCCTTCTAGCTTGAAATCTATGGTCCTATTATTAAATGAGATAATACTT
The DNA here is from genome assembly GCF_028583685.1 of Petaurus breviceps papuanus. Lineage (NCBI taxonomy): Eukaryota > Metazoa > Chordata > Mammalia > Diprotodontia > Petauridae > Petaurus > Petaurus breviceps. The sequence continues at coordinate 9,977,315 of NW_027185754.1, read as the reverse complement.
GTCAAGTGCTCAATACATTGCCTGGCACATAATTGATACTTAAGGAATGTTTATTCCTTTCCCTATAATCCTAAATTGTGGGATGTAACCAAGTTATCAGATGGGTAAAAACACCTTCCTTAGTGGGGCACTGCCACATGGGACCTAATCCCAGAGGGAAAGAGCTGTAAAGCTTGCAGCCTCTGGCGAAGGGGGTGACATTGATGGTGATGGTGTACCTTTGATGGCAACTGGACTCCTTCCATAGCTCCCTTCTGTGGTGGGGTCATAAACCATTCCACTCCCTGGGACAGAAGTTCACTCACAGTTGGTTACAGAGTGTTGGGTTCTTTGGGCCTTTCTGGGGTCAGCCCATTTTGGGGCCTTCCATCATGTGGTATATGTTATACCTGGCCCCATTCTTTCCCTCACTGAAGTGAGCAAGCTGCCGGGTTCAACTTCACCCTCCTCCAACCCCAGCTCTCCCTCACAGAAGTGAGCAGACTGCTGGGTTCAGCTCTGCCCTTCCCCCAACCTCAGCTCTCCTTCAAGAAGGTGGGTGGGTTTCCGGGTCAGGGAGACTTGGTGTTGGTGGGAATTTCAAGGTTTGTACTGACCAATCACTGATTGTGGCCTCTGCAAGTTTCTGCTTATGTAATACCTAACCATTGGCCACATGGGGTCCCTTTAAAACCTGAGGCTTTACCTGAGATCTCTGCTGTATGACCTGGCACAGTGTGATGGTACCTCGTCAGCCCACCATGTACGGCCTGATTAGCCGACATGGCGTAAAATAAAGCGTTCAATTCTAAATTGTTACTTGGGTATTGCTCTCATTTTCTGGGTACAACAGTATGAAATGGGTTCTGGGTCTGAGTCAGGGTCAGACCAGGCAGGTGTGCCAGACAGCAGAAGCCCTACTTCTCAGGGGCAGGGTCACAACTCCTTGTGTTTTCCCAATTCATGATGCCAGATTTGGAGGTTTGAAGAGGAATAGGTCTCAGATGTGAGAGTTCATCTAGCTCAACCCTTCATTTTACAGATGAAAATACTAAAGAACTAGGGAGGTTAAGTGACTGTTTGAGGTCATTCAGGTAGTAAATGTTAGAGTGAGGGAATTAATTAAGGCCCCCTGACTCCAAGTCCAATGCGTTTTCCACTAGGCAGTACTGCCCCTCCTCCTACAAAACTAGAAGCTGCTGTTCCAGGATCCCCACCCAAAGTCCTAGGGAAAACACATTATTTCCTAATTCTGTCCCAACCTTGGAGTCAGTTGAATTGGGGGTGGGAAAGGAGGGGATTTCTTGATACTGTCACTTTTCCTCTGACTTTGGGAGGCAGTTTAGTGCAATGAAAAGACTGCTGGATTTGGAGGGTCTGGGTTTTGATTAGAAAATTTAGTTAATATCCATCTGTTAATATTCCTAAACCGAATAATGAGAGAACTAAAAGATGACTTAAAAGTCCCCTTCTATCTCTAAATCTGTGTTCCTATGATCAAATCACCTGCCAAAGCAGTTGTCAGAATGCAGCTCCATGAGATTGTTTCTCTGAGTGTTGGTTTCTGGACCTGGGTTGGGAGAAGAGGTGATCTGGGCTATGCTACCCCTCTTTGGGGATCTTGGGATTATGCGACCATTTGTGGCAGGACTGCTGGTCTTGGGGAGGTGCTATTCCCAGGGCTCCTGGGCTCAGGCTCCTGGGGTACCTCCACTGAGATCTAAGGGGAGGAGGTGGTGGTGGTTTAACTTGCCTGGCACACACTGACCACTGTCTCTCCTCAGAGTGCCTTGTTTGCCCCATAAGTGGCCAAGTAGTAGAGTTGGGGGGGGGGGAGGTCTAGTTCCGGGCCAGATAGGATGAAAACTTGCCTATCAGAGCCCAGTATCCCAAGCAAAGAATCCATAGTTCCCCTGATGGGGAAATGAGGATGATGGTGGAGGGACAGGCAGGATGGTGTGGAGGTAGCCAGGAATTGATGGGGCTCTTTCTTGCTACTACTCCTAGCACGCCGACTTCTTGCTGCTAGTCCTCCACTCCTAGCTGCACTGTAAAATCCCTGTTTCTGTCCTCAGCTTGACTGCTACCGCCTCTGTCTCTCCTCTAGCAGATGGTTCTTGTTAGCTATACCCCAAGTACCAGCTCTAGAGCAAGCAACTAGTTCCCCTGGGAGTAATTAAACTCATGGCTGGATAGCTCTTTCCCACCTTCAGGACTTCTAGTATCTCTGATTCACCCTCCTATTTTACCCTTTGGCTCCACAGCCCCACCCTCCACACAATGGAAACACTTCTTTAGTAATGATAGATGAATATTAGATAAGTTTTGCAAAACAATCCCTGGCTCACATTTGAGTCGAATATATTACCCCTATTTTATAGATGAGGAAACTGAAGTTTTTCTGAGGTTGTGATTTTTCCATGGTGGAAGAGCCAGTAAGTGCCTGAGGAAGGTTTTGAACCCAGGTTTCCACATTTCCAGTCTGGCAGTCATTCACTATAGCCATGCTGAAACTTTCTTAGTTTAAACAAACAGAGGTCACTGTTTTCTGCCTTAGGTTGGCTTATGGTAAATCTACCTTCTCCCTATTTCAGCACCTAGATAATGTGACTCTGTCTCTTATAATCCCCTTCCACTGAATCTTCTAGAGTTAGGAAAGACACTCATTCTCCCTTTGCATTGGTCTGTTTCCTGCCTTGGACACTGAACTGAACTCCATTACCCTGGGTTGCTTTTCAGAGATCTTCCTTTAAAAGGGAAAGGGAAGGGGCAATTGCAGCAGCAACAAGCAGTTGTTCCCTGAGCAGGTGTCTGTGATTCAGACAGAGGGCACAACCACTCACTAACACTCATTTACTTATTCCTTCAACAAATACTATTGAGTACCTACCATGTGAACAGCACTGTGTACTAGGCACTGAAAGGCAGCAGGGCCGAGTGAATAGATTGTTGGACTTTGAGTCAGGAAAGCTAAAGTCACATCTGGCTTCCAGTCAGTGGTAACCCTGGGAATATCAACTTACCCTCTCAGAGCCCTGTCTGTAAAATAGAGGTAATGATACTCACATTCTTTCTCTCTTCAGGTTATTATAAACTTGAAAGTGCCATGCAAATGTCATTATTGTTATTGTTATTATTAAGAAATAGAATAACAACTCCCATTTAATAGCACTGTAAGTTTTACAAAATATTTCCTTCTCAAAAATCTTGAGGTAGGTAGAGTAGGTAACACAAACAATCCCTCTCAAGAAGTTACAAGTAGAGGAGACAAGATAAAAAGCTAAACAACAAGGTGAGAAATCAACGGTAACACAAGGAAACAATGTGAGAGGTGTCACAGTGCCCAAGTAACAAATGAATGGTATGCTTGATAAGTGTGCTGAGGTCAGAGAGGTCACTGTGGGATTGTGCAATCTAGCAATGCTGGAGGAAGTACAGGACTTGAATTGAATATTGAAGAATGCTCCTTGGGGCAGTGGCCCCAGAGTACACACTTGGCTTAAACATGGAGGAATTTAACTAGGAGTCTTTGGGGGATTCACTGGTAGGAGAGCTTATGATGCCACCTCAGGGTTTAGCTCAGCCTTCCTATTAACCTTTCTGTTAGGGGACTATGACAAAGCTAACTCACTGTAGTGGTTTATGCACTCAGGCTGTAGCCTGAAGAATAACCTCCTTCAGAGGGTATGTATTTGCTTCAGACTAACTTATACACACACTGTCATTTCTACACATAATCCTATTTCCTAACGTGAGCTGCAAGTGGAAACAGGACTGTGGTGTTTCAAACTCTCCATTAGTCATTTGGCACTGTTCATAAACAACAAGGAAATGGTATGGAAAAGGAACACCTGCCTTGGAACACATATGCCAAAGATTCCATTTCCTGTTCTGTTCTCTTGGCACAGTGGATAGAATGCTGGGCCTGGAGTTAGTCCTGAGTTCAAATTTGACCTTAGACATTCACCAGTTGTGTAATTCTGGGCAAGTCACTTAACCCTGTTTGCCTCAGTTTCCTCATCTGTAAAATGAGCTGGAGAAGGAAATGGCAAATCATTCCAGAATCTCTGTCAAGAAAACCCCAAATGGGGTCATGAAGAGTCAGACATGACTGAAAACAACTAAACAACAAATCTCTCTCTCATTGAATGGCCCAAGCTTTACCTGAACAACTTTATGCTGCTGATTCTTCTCAAGAAAATAGCAATAGTATTTGTAGGCATGGGAGGTGACTGGGGGTGGAATAGGTCCCCCTGGACAGTGCAGAGCTGCCCTCCATGCAGGATGCTTTGATGAGTGGACAAGTAAGGGAGGAGGTTCTAACTAGGGACCTCTACATTCCACCCACCAATGATGATAGTGATCTTAAATCTTGTATCTCCCTACACTCTGTTTGCAGTGAGGTGCTCTTTCCCTTTGGTGTGGACTAGAATTGAAGACTTGGGTTCTAGTTCTGCCTTCACAACTGACTCCATGTATGATTTGGGGCAAATCCCTTAATTTTTCTTTATGTTTTTCAAAATTATTTCATGTAATTATTTGCATCTATCTTCCTGTCTATAAAATAAGGATAATGTCTACCTCACCTTATTGCTTAACATATTGATACAAAGAGGAAATAATCTAATGTCTGTGAAAGGATTTTAAAAAGTGAAAAATGCCGTAGAAGTGTGAGATATGATTATCCTTGTTTCCGCGGTGGTGGCAGTGTTTCTACTCCAACCATTGTGTAGTGTTTTCTCTATTCTGACTACCAAGACATTTGGAGAACGTTAAGTGGGAGGATAGTAGGTCACTACACTATTGCACGTAGGAAGGTTTAAATGATCTGTCTACTTGTTCTATACGCTCATCTCTATACCCAAGTAGTGGAATTCCACTTCATTGTTTTTCCACTGCAGCTAGGTGGTGCCACGGAGCACAGAGCGCTGGGCCTAGTCAGGAAGACTGACCTTTCTGAGTTCAAATCTGACCTCAAACACTTACTAGCTGTGTGACCCTGGGCAAGTCACTTCATCCATTCCCTCATCTGTAAAATGAGCTGGAGAAGGAAATGGCAATTCACTTCAATGTCTTTGCCAAGAAAGTCCTAAATGGGGTCACAGAGTCAGACATGACTGAAGTGATTGAGTCACTCAACAATTCCCTTTTTTCCTTGTCCCTTCCCACAAGGGTCACTTAAGCATATGTAGTAAATAGACACACAGAATGCTAGAGTTGGAAAGACCTTGGATATCATTTAGTCCAAATGCTCTCTTTTATAGGGGAGGGAACTAAGGCCTAAAGAGAGGAAGTGATTTGTCCATGGTCATTCAGCCAGTTAGTGTGTGGTAAAATAGGAAAAAATATTGGATCTGGAAACAAAGGACCTTTGAATCCTGGTTCTGCCATTTACTATTCATGTGGCCTTGGACAAGCCACTTAATCTTTCAATTTCCTCAACTGTAAAAAGGGACAAGTTAGCCTAGATAATCTCTAAGGTCCCATTTGGTTCTAAACTTATGCTAAGAATTAGGCCTACAACCCAAATAGACATCTTGGCTCCCAGTCTTGGGCTCCCAGATTAATAGGGAGTGTTATTGCTTCATCACTGGCTGCATCTTTTCCAGTCAGAGCTTATTGGTAAGTGCAGATCTACATACTCCTTTGTCTCTACATATTTTATTTATATTCCCATAGATAGAAGAGTAGTTGTTTAAGGCTCCTCCCATCTTAGCTCCTTTCTTTTCCTGGTTACTGAGGGAGAGGAGAAAGTGTTGAGAAAAGCTGCCTAGAGAGAGATCTCTGGCTTCACTGAGTGAGTCTAAGACTGCTCCTTTGATAGAAAGCCCACTTTTTCTAACTGTAGCAGTCCTGGCTCTCAGTAATGAATATTTCTCTCCTGGGTTTATGGAAATCTAGAAATGCAGGAATCTAGCAAGTGTCTGACCTTTATTGTTACTGTAATTGTGAGGGTGATACAAAAACCAGTTAAAGCCTTCAATTCTACTGGGGCTATTTATAAACAGCCAGGTGAAATGAAAACAATTCAGTGAAATATTTACATGCTTTCAAATGTCCTCAGCTAGGGCATTGTACAAGCAAATACCTAGGGAAATGGCTAAATTTTCCCATTTTTATCCAGATGTGTTGGCACTATATAGATATAGCCTAATTTTCATGCCAAATTATAGCATATGTCTACCACCCCCAAAACAGGCCCTTCCCCTCTGCCCCTCTAGCAGCTGGCTTTGCCCTTGGCCAGATGTCTATTTTTCCTCCTGTGTTATGAAGAGAGTGTTTAGATTCCAAACATAGCTCCTGGGGCACCAGTCCAGTTACAACTGGTCAAGGGCTGGGTCTTGGAATGCACAGGACCAGTGTAACTTCTATGGAAACTAACAGCATGGTGTCATGGGAAGAGCCCTGATTTGGCCTGGGAGTTGAAAACCTTGAGTTCTAATCTTGGTTCTTCCCCTGGAAGGGTGGTCCTAAGAACTAGATCTATAAATTTAGAGCTAGAAGAGACTTGAGAGATCATCAGTCCAGCCCCTTTATTTTACAGATGAGGAAACTGAGTCCCAGAGCAATTCAAGGACTTCTCCAAAGTTGAATAGGCAGTGAGTGTCAGAAGTGGGATTTGGGGCCAGGTCTTCTGACTCTAAAACCATTGCACAGTACAGTACTATTATGTTTCTTTAAATTACTTCCCTGCTCCAGACCTCAGTCCCCTCATTAGTATATAAACAAAAAAGTACTGTGAGATGATCTCAAGGATCCCTTCCAGGTTTAAACTTCTTAAAAGCTTTAGTCAGCTCTGTTGTAAATTTAGTCAACTTCTGGTTTGGGGTCTGGCTCCACTAATCACAGCTGTACATCAGAACAACAAGCCTTTGTCTTCCTCTAACTAAACAGCAAGGTCTTACTGTAACTATTTTAGGGCTGCCTGCTGTAAGGAGAGCAGCCAGACATCACTTGTCTCTGACCAACTGCGTTTCCCCAAAGACCACCCAAAGCAAAGGCAGTGTGTGTTTGACCCCTGAGACCCCAAAAAATGTGACTGTAGTTTACCACCTGCGAGGGCTAGCCATGAAATCATTGCAAAGTACTACCTATTGCAAATTGCTAACCCCCAGGAAAGATTATTATTATTAACAACAACAATAATATAACATGAAGGTAAGAGACAGAGAAATCTTGAGAGATTTCAAGCATGCCCCCTGGGAGGTGCATGTGTGTTCTGGGCTTTGGGGTTAATCCTTTCCAGCCCCCAGATGACGTAAATGTAATTTCTCCCAGCTCACATTAGTGGTATCTCTTGAGGCACCTGTTGCTGACTTCTGTGTTAGCTTCAAATCTTCCATTTGTGTCCTTCTCTTGGAGCCTTAATCACACCACAGTTTCAGGGACAAAAATGACAAGCAAGCAGGGGAAGAGATGTTGAGCCTCTGTGGCCTTAAGCTCCTCAGTTCTAACAGGCAAACTAATTGCTCCCATCTCTAAATCTCCCAACTGGAAAGGGATTCCTACCTATAATTGAAAGTCTTAGCTGTGCGGAACCTTCAAATTCTCAGTAGCATAACTCAGAAATAACAGAGGGAATAATGTCTCATAAAGCCAATTCTTTAAGTGGTTCTAAATTAAGTCCCGCAGTCACTATGTAATCTGTCTCCTTTTTTGGCTTCTCACTTTGAGATTGTTAATGAGAGGCCCCACTGGACCAAAGAGGTAGTGAGGGAATTTTTGATGAGTTGGGAGGGAGGAATAAGAAGACCAACATTAGCCAATTAAGCTGTGTGTCATTGGTATGCAGCCAGTTGGTCTCTTCTGCTATTTTCCTGGGAATCCCATGAACTAGCACCTCTCTCAGGGAGAGAGCTAGGGAGGGTTCGAGTTACTATCACATGTGACGTGGTGGCATCATATATGTGCACTCCACTCTGAGGCCACATGCTAACTCCATTGAACCTTCTGCTCAAGGCTTCAGTGTCCCTAGCAAGCTGCTGAACCAGGGCTTCTCCCAGAAACCTGTATATGCAAATGCTGCTCAATGAATGTTGAATTGAATTGGTATTTAAATGATAAAAAGTAGTGAAATCATCAATAGACTGGGAATTGAGCAATCTGGGTTCTAATTCCAGCTCTGCCATTAGCCTGGGTCATCACTTAATATCTTTGGGCCTCAGTTTTCCCATCTCTCAAACTGGAATAATACTATCGGTACCTTCCATCATCCAGAATTTTTGTGAGAAAAATGCCTAGAGTGTGGTAACATGCTACAGAAAAGTGAATTATTATTATTATTATTGAAGTTATTTGGAAACAACTTGAAAATCAATTGGCTTTTTCCCCTTTCTACTTTTCCATCTGGATCTTTGGTATTGACTTTGGTCTTGGCTGACTTGTAAAATCAAATTATGAGGTTGAAAGCATGATTCTCTATATAAAGGGTTCTTATTCTACTCAGAGGATAAATTTCAACGGGTCTGTGAACTTACATGGATTGCATCTTTATTTTCACTAACCTCTAAATGAAATTTAGTGTGTCCTTCAATTATGAATATAGGCAACAAAGCATTATTCTGAGGAGAGGTCCATAGGCTTTACCAGACTTTTAATGGAGTCCATGACACATTCAAACTTAAGAGCTCTTGCTCTATCTGATGCTTTCAATGCAGACCTCCCAGAAGGCTTCTTTTACCCTGTGGTAGAGACTGTCCACATCTCTTTTTTTTTTCTCTGCCAGACCAGTTTTGGTGGTGAAGAAATCAACTTTAACTTGGTTGTGAAATGATTAAACACACACACACACACACACACACACACACACACACACCAGATGTTGGGCCACCAGATTGATAACTAGCAGTAAAGTGGTGCTCTAGGGCAGGGGCTGGCAACCTTTCAGAGATAGCTTGCCAAATGTTAATTTATTCATTCCCTTGCGAATAAGTATGGAGGTAGCAACTCTTTTTCTTGAAGACATATGTCTGTACATGTGTGCAGGAGGAAGGCTGCCTACAGATTACCCCAATGAGGTAGATTTGGAGATAGCGCAATTGGGGCTACTCTGGAGGAATGTTCCCTTAAGTCTTAGGCTTCTAATCACTTGAGAAGAGTAAACAGGTAGGAAAAGAGGGGATAGGCAGTGGGGCAAGCCGTCTACTACAACTATCAACTCTTTCTACGTGTCTAGGGCCTAACTTATAAGAGCACCCTGTACGATCAAATGTCAACTCCATTGCCCATTTTCTGGAGACTCCTTTAAAATGCAAATACCCTCAGGAGGTATTATTCCTGAAGACTTTCTCAATTAACATGTTAAATATCAATAACATATTAGTAGCTATAACTTGAAAGCCAGCTAAGAACAATAACAATGGGTGGCTGACTCTGTACGGGGGAGGTAGGGAGGGAAGAAAGGGAAGTGGGAGGGTGCCACAGACAAGTTTTACCCTGTCAGGATTCTGCACATACTCAAAAAGCCACTTTAGGAACATGTGTAGTAGGCTGACAGATGATTGGAGTTGTTAGACATTTAGATTTTATGTAAATAGCATCAAACAACAGAGAAACAGAAACACAGTTATTGAATAAGGTTGTTCTGCTCATATGAAATCAAATACTTTTTAGGAAGCTTAATCGACTGCTTACTTTCTAGTTGGAGAAACACTGTCTTACCATGCCACTCAGGAGAAAAATGGGGAAGCTGAAAACAGTACTTTTGATGACAAGACTATGAAAGAGAGGGTGCATAGGATCATGGGAAGAAAATCATTTCAGGGTTGATAAAACGATACTTTGCTTTCAAAGAAAACTTAATACTTTTTTATTTTGTGCTATATGACCACAGCAAGTCATTCAACTATTCTGAGGTTTTTTTCAGAAAAAAACTGTTTTTTCATCAATACTCCAAGCATTTGTAAATTTGTTGGAGTATATACTTCTGCTGCTGCTGATTACAATCTCTATCTAAAGATAATCTTTGGGAATTGCTATGATTAAAATTTTCATCAGCTTATAGGCAATCTTGTGATGGGACTCTCTGGATTTAGCTAGGGGGCTCCTTGAACCATTCAGCCCATCTCCAGGCTAGAATCACAGAATCATAGACTGTGAAGATTGGAAGAGACTTCGGAAGTGAACTAGTCTAGCCCATACACAAAAGGAATCCTCCTCTCTGTAACATACTTGACAAGTGGTCAGATAGCATCTGCTTGAGAACTTCCAAGTTCTCCACCAACTCTTCAGGCAGCCCATTTTCCTATGGGACAGCTCTAATCATTAGGCAGCTTTTTCCTGACATTGAGCTTAAATTTGACTCTCTGCATCATCTACCCATTGCTCCTGGTTCCACCCTCTGGGGCCAAATGGAACATGTCTAGTCCCTCCCATATGGGAGCCCTCCAAATACTTCAAGACATCTATCATGTGCCTCCTGATTCTTCTCTTATCTCTACTAAATATGCCCAGTTCCTTTAGCTCAAGGCCCTTCACCATCCTGGTTGCCATCCTCTCGACACTGCAGCTTATCAATGCCCTTCTTAAATTACAGTGCTCAGAACTGAACACAATACTCAAGATGAGGTCTGAAGAAATCTGATTATAGTGGGACCATCACCTTCCTATTCCTGGAAGCTCTGCCCCTTTTAATGCAGCCCCAGATGGCATTCGATTTTTAACTGCCACATCACATTGCTGACTCATATTGACTTTACAATCCACTAACCCCCTACTCCCCAGATCTTTTAAAGAATAACTACTATATAACTATGCCCTCTCCATCCTGTATTTGTGAAACCAATTTTTTGGTTGTACTCAAGTGTAAGATTTCATACTTGGTCTTATTGGATTTTATCTGATTAAATTAAGCCTAATTCGATAGCCTGTCAAGATATTCTTAGATTCTGACTCTGCCACCCACTATTTCTGTTTGTTTATTTTTTTTTATGGATGTTTTCTGTTTCTTTCATCACCATGGTGTCCCATGTGCCCAACCCTCTCTCCTTCCTCAAGGGCCAACCCATATGACAAATAGTACTTTTTTAGGAGTGGGTGGAAGATTAGTACAACTAATTGATACTAATAGATATGCTAAGAAAGTTAAAAAAAATATGTGCAATATATAACCTTTGTGGACCTCTCACATCCACAGAGGGGGTAGGTTGGGGGTGTTTTCTCATATCTCTTCAAATGAGTCCAACTTGATCTTTATAATTTTGCTATATTTATTTATTTATTTTTAAGCAATTGGGGTTAAGTAACTTGCTCAAGGTTACACAGCCAGGTGTTTCTGGGTGGGTGCTAAGTGTCTGAGCCCGGGATTCGATCTCCAGGTCTTCTCAACACTGGAGCCGGTGCTCTTACTTGCTGTGCTACCTGGCCGCCCCTATATTTATTTTTTTTTTAATTTAAGTGTGTCTTTTTTTTTTCCCCATTCAAATTGTTGTGTATTAGAAGTGCATTAAAGGCAACTAGGTGGCTCAGTGGATAGAGTACTGGGCCTGGAGTCAGGAAGACAAGAGTTCAAATCCTGCCTTAGGTACTTACTAACTGTGTGACTTAGGGCAAATCACTTAACCCTGTTTGTCTCAGTTTCCTCATCTGTAGAATTTTAGCAAACCACTTTAGTATCTTTGCCAAGAAAACCTCAAATGGGGTCATGAAAAGTCAAACACAAGTAATCGACAAAATAACAACAAATGGTGTTTAATATAAAAGTCACATATCAATTTAGAATGTATTGTGGAGTGTGGGGTGAGGTGTTAGTTTAAATCTAATTTCTAACAAGCTGTTTTCCAGTTTTCTCAGCAATTTTTACCAAATAGAGTGTTTCTCTGGGTAACTTATGTTTTCCATTTTATAAAACCCTGTCTAATGGAGTTCTTTTGTTTCTGAATCTCTCTTGTTTTAGTCTGTTCATTGATCTGTTTCTCTAGTCTTTAACCAATTCTAGATGGTTTTGATGACTGCTGCTTTGTAATACAGTTTGAGGTCCCTAAGTGCTATTGTCCTTTCATCCTTACTTCTTTTTTAATATTTTTCTTTGATATGAGAGTTCTTATGTTTTTCTAAAGGAATTTTGTTATTATTTTATCAAACTCTATAAAGTACCCTCTTGGTAGAAAATTTTTGTAACATTGTCATTTTTATTATATTGGCAAATCCTCACTATGAGCACTGAGTATTTTTCTAGCTATTCAAGTTGTTCTTTTATTCTTTAAAGAATGCTTTGTAATCGAATCTATAAAGGTCATTTGTGTACTTTGGGGAGGTTGATCCCCCAATATTTCATACATTTTACAGTATTTGGAATAAAATTTTTCTTCCTATTACTGCTTCTTGTGTTTTGTTATTATTATATAAAAATGTAGGGTCGGCAAGGTGGTGCAGTGAACAGAGCACTGGCCCTGGAGTCAGGAGGACCTGAGTTCAAATTTGGCCTCAGACACTTGACACACTAGCTGTGTGACTTTGGGCAAGTCACAACTCCAATTGCCCTCCAAAAAAAAGCAAAAAAAAAAAATCACAAAAAAAAATGCTGCTTATTTTTGAGGATTTATTTTGTAGCTTGCAACTTTACTCAAGCTATTGTTTCAATTAGTATCTTTGCTGATTCCCTGGGCTTTTCCAACTATATCATCAGCAAACAAGGACAGCTTTATCTCCTTCTTACTTATGTTTATTCCTTTAATTCCGTTCTCTTTTTTTAATTGCTATTGCTAGTATATCCAGAACTATATCAAATAACAGTGGAGAGATTGGTCATTCTTGCTTCACTCCTATATTTACTGGAAAAGATTCTAGTATATCCTCATTGACTATGATGCTTGCTTTTGGTTTCATATAGATATTTTTTATGATATTAAAAAGGTCCCTTTATGCCTATACTTTGTAGGGAGTTTTTGTTTTGCATAAAAGAACATTGTATTTTGTGAAAGGTTTTTTTTTCTGCATCTGTTGAGATGATCATGTAGTTTTGGATGTTCTGGTTTTTAATATGATTAATTATCTTGATTATTTTCTTGGTGTTGAACTATCTTTGTATCCCTGATATAAATCCCATTTGATCATAATCAATGATTTCTTGAATTAATCACTGTAATCTGTTCGGTAGGATTTTGTTTATAAAATTTAAGTCAATGTTTATGAATAATATTGGCCAGTAATTATCTTTCTGTGTTTTATCTTTCCCTAGTTTAGGTATTAAGACTATATTTATCTTTGGGGGAAAAAGGATCATGGTAGGTTTCTTTCTCAATTTTTGAGAATAATTTCTCAAATAGGAGTACTAAATGTTATTTTAAAAGTTTGATAGAATTTTCCTGTGAACACATCAGATCCAGGAGTTGTTTTTTTTTTTTTGGGGGGGGGGGGTAGTTCCTATAGAACTAGAACTTTTTTCTTTTTCTGAGATTGGGTTACTTAAGACTTCTCTGGTGTTCTGAGAGTTTTGGCATTTTACCTTTTTTAAGATATTCTTTTTTCTTTTTCTTTTTCATTCTTAGTATTGTTAGCACATAACTACATAATATGTTCTGATTTTTAAAAATTTCTTCTTGTTTTGCTGTGATTTCACCTTGATCATTTGCTATTTATTGATTTTTCTACTCTCTTCATTTTAATTAAATTAGCTACTTATCAATTTTATTAGTTTTTTAAATGTCCTTTTGTTTTATTTCATATGTTTATATTTATTTTATATTATTTCTATAGTTTAGTTATTTCCCTCTAATTTTAATCTTTTGCACTTTTTTCAGGCTTTATTTGTTGATTTTCTAATTTTTCTAAAATCACATTCACTTCATTAATCTTTAAAAATTTCATTGTTAAATTTCAATTTGGGTCAGTATCATTTGTTTGTGGTATCTGAAACAATTTCTATTCTTATTTCATTATGCTCTGTAAAGGATGTATCAATTATTTCTGCCTTTTTACAATTTTTTACAATATTTTCTGTGCCCCTAGTACCTGGTCAATTTTTGTAAAACTTCTATGAAGTGCAAATATATACATATATTCTTTTGCTGTCCCCCCCATTGAGAAGATGCCATAAGTCTTTTAACTCTAGTTTCTCCAGAAATTTGTTGAGATATTTTCCCTTTCGTTTATTTCTCTGTTAGACTTATTCAAAATGGATATATAGATATTGAAGCCTCCTGTCACTATTGTGTTACTTTATGACTTCTTGAAACTCAGATAATGTTCCCTTTATGAATTTGGATGCTAAGGTATTTGGAGTTTCTAAGTTTATTACTGTCTATGGTTCCTTTCAGCATAATATAGTTTTCTTGTTTGTCTCTTTTCTTGTTTACCCCCTTCCTCTTCTGTTAACCTGGGAAATTTATATTTTTGTAAATATTTATCCATTTCATCTAGATTGTCAGATTTATTGGCATATAATCTTGCAAAATAGCTCCTAATAATTGCTTTAATTTTATCTTCATCGGTGTGTACATTAACCCTTTTTATTTGTGATACTGGTAATCTGATTTTCTTTTTTAAATTCAAATTAACCAAAGGTATATGTATTTTATTGGTTTTTTCACTATAACACAAGCTCCTAGATTTATTAGTTCAACAGTGTTGTTTTTAACTTTTGATTTTATTAATCTCTCTTTTGATTTTCAGGATTTCCATTTTGGTGTTTAATTGGGGATTTTAAATTTATCTTCCTCTAGTGTTTTGTTTTGTTTTTTTATCACATGCTCAATTTGTTGATCTGCTCTTTCTCTCTCTTACTGATGTAAGCATTGAGAGACATACATTTTCCTCTAAGTATTGCTTTGGCTGCATCTTACAAATAATGGTTTGTTGTCTCATTGTTGTCATTTCCTTCAATGAAATTATTGTTTTTATGATTTGTTCTTTGACCCATTCATTCTTTAGGATTAGCTTACAATTTTTAATCTATGTTTCCATAGTCCTTTATTGAACATAATTTTATTATATTATTGTCAAAAAGAAAGCATTCAATGTTTCTGCTTTTCTGCATTTGTTGGTAAGATTTTTATGTCCTAATACATGGTCAATTTTTGTGAAAGTTCCATATACAGCTGAGAAAATGGTATTTTCCTTTCTATTGCCAATCAAGTTTCTCCAATATTCTCCATATTTAACATTTCTAAAATTCTACTCATCTCCTTAACTTTTTTCTTATTTATTTTATGTTTACATTCATCTAGTTGAGGTCCCCCACTAATATAGTTTTACAATCTATTCCTCTTATAACTTATTTAACTTTTCCCTTAAGAATTTGGATGCTATGCCATTTGGTGGGCATATGTATAGTACTGATATTACTTCATCATGGTGCCTTTTAGTAAGATGTAATTTCCCTGCTCATTTCTTTTAATTAGGTCTATTTGTGCTTTGTCTGAGATCATGATTGCTATCCCTGACTTTTTTCACCTCAGCTGAAGCACAATAGATTCAACTTATTTTAACTCTGTGCATGTGTCTTCCTGTTTAAATTTGTTTCTTGTAAATAATATATTGTTGAATTCTTGTTTCTAATCTATTCTACTCTCTGTTTCCATTTTGTGGGTAAGTTCATCCCATTCATATTCACAGCTATGATTATTAGATGTGTATTTCCCTCCATCCTATTTTCCCCCTTTTTATCCTTCTCTCTCTCTTTTTTATCTCTCCCTCATCAAAAGTCTGTTTTGCTTCTGACCTCTCTTAATCTGCCCTCCCTTTTAGCATCCTCCCCTTCCTACTTCACTGTTAGGTAAGATGGATTTCTATGCCCAAATGAGTGTGTATATTATTCCCTATTTGAACCAATTCCTAAGAATTTGTGGGTATCACTGCTACTATTCTCTCTTTTTTACTTCTTTCTATAGAATGTGACTTTGACTTATACTTAGGAAATCTTTCCCTCCTACATCTTTTTGAGTACTCAAAACCTTTCCACACTGGTAGGCCTTGCCAGAGAAAACATTTCCTTTGCATAGCTTTTGACCATCCAGGATGTGAACTGGAGAATATCAATCCCAGTTCCCAGGGTGGATAGATGCTAAGAATGAACTGATCTGGAGACCAGGTGTTGTTCCCCTTTGGGCCACTTACTTGCTGTGGTACAGTTAGAGTTAAGTTTTTTGATACCTCTCCCTTATTCATCATTCCTAATTAGTCAACTCAGAAAATACCCTGACTTCAGAGGTCGACTCCCTTATTTCTTTGCCCAACGAGTAATGGCAAAATCTCCTATTAGTGTGATATCAGCTCTTTGTCTAAAACTCTACTCAAATTTGAGCCCTGAGTGATGTGGGTCCTGGGATTGGAGTGAAAAGCTTGCTTGTTAAATATAACACTAAAAGACATTAATTTAAATGTCATGAGCATTTTTGGATCCAGAGGACAGATTGTGAAACAGACACCAGGCTCAAGTTACTATTTTACCCTGGAATTTCCCTTAGCACCTGTAGCTTCCTCAGCCTTGAAAACCCTCTTCCAGGGTCTTCATTCTAGGGAACAGGGGTGGGCCAGGTAGGCCACCCAACCTTTATTCCACTTTTGACTCTACCTCTGACTTTCTGAACTTCCACACCATGTCCACAGGTGGACAGCTCCATCCTCCTTCAGCTCCCTTTTGTGTGTTGTCTTTCTCCCATTAGGATATAAAGTCTTTGAGGGCAGTGACTAGCTTTCTTTTTTGCTTATATGTGTATCCCTAGTACTTAGCACAGTGCCTAACATATAGTAAATGCTTTAAAAAATGTTTATTGCATATTGCCTTACAGAGCCACCAGTCTGTCTGTGGAGCTGGGGAAAGTTGAAGGGGTCTAGTCCATTACGATGGCTACCATTCTTGTATGGCAATGTTGTTTTCAAGAACAGTTCTCTCTCCTTTTGTCCTACACAGGATTACCTCCAATTCATGATGAACCATTGGAATAAGCCTTTTGTGGAGATTGCTTATCTGTAAAATAGGGCTGAAACTTACTTTTTTCACAGAATTGTTTTGAAAAATTTTTTTGTAAAATTGAAAGTACCCTGTGAACATGAGTTATTAATAACTCATTTTGAAAGTGCTTTTGTATACACTGCTTTATTTGATCCCTACAACAACCCTGGGAGGGAGTAAGGGCATTTATCATTATTTCTATTTTACGGATAAGAAACAGGGACCCAAAGAGTTGTAGTGACTTGTTCAAAGACACAAAATAAGTCAGTAACAAGTCTGGAACTAAAAAACATCTGGTTACTCATTCTAGAATCAGAGTTTCCAGAACAAAAAAGGACCTGAGAAGTTTTCTAGGCCAGAGGTGTTTAATATGCACATTACTGCCCACAACACTCCCTAATACAGCCTAAACAAGATTAAAATATAATTGGGAAATATTTAACAAAATAAATAAAAATATGACAAAACAGGTATTGTTAATTTGTCATTTTGTGAAGCAATATGCTTTTTCTATAGCAATATGAAGAGGAAATTAGTGGCTCAGTGGATAGAGTTCTGGGTCTGGAGTCAGGAAGATCTGAGTTCAAATTTGACCTCAAACCCTAACTGCATGACTCCGGGCAAGTCATTTAACTTCCATTTGCCTTAATGCACTGGAGTAGGAAATGTGGCAAACCACACCAGTATATTTTCCAAGAAAACCCCACGGACAGTATAGTCCATGGAGTCATGTAGAATAAGACATAACTGAACAACAACAACAGCAAAGCAATATGCATCTGGCAGTGATCCTTATGTGTGTTTCAGTCATCCCATTTCTATTTGAGCATGACACCACAAATTTAGGCCAATCCTCTCATTCTATAAAGAGAGCTAGAAAAGTGAAATGACTTGCTCAAGGTCACACAGGTAATAAATAAGAGAGCTGGGATGTGAACCCCACTCCTCCAAATCCAGTGCCCTTTTGACTACTCCTTGGCTTAGAAAATTGAGTGCTTTCCATTGCATTCCAATGATGGATGCAAAATCAAATTCAAGGTGGACTCTTATTCATTCCCCATCAGCTTTGACTGATAATCCAGAGTCTCAAGGAAGGAGGGAAGAGCTCATTATTTGGGGGATTAGTGTAGGGAGATAATAAATTAATTTTGTCCTCAGGGAGTAAGTTGGCTATAGGAGACCTACCAAGAAGAAAAATTAAAGAGTTCCAAGGGATACACATCTCTCTTCCCTCTCTTTCCTTCCCCCTCTTTCTCCCTCCCTGTTCACTTTTTTCTCTCATAATTGTTGGAGCTAAGGATGAACAAGTCTGATAAAGCATGTGCATGACAGCCAAGACTTGCCAGGATCTGAATGTTTGTATTTGAGCTGAGAGCATAACAAAATGTTTACTTTGTATGAACTCTGTCTTGTCCAAACACCATCAGAAATTGGGGATCATGTTTCCTCAGGTTAAATGACTTCACTTTTTTCTCAGAGAAGTATCTGAGCTAATATTTGCTCTACATCTTGTAAAATAAAAAGGGAATTGGATAATGATGACAAAAATGGAAAACTAGTTAATCCCTAGAGTGCCCCTGCCACCCCATTTCCTGAAATCATTTTAAGCCTTATTTCCATCTAGCAACCATGATTATTTAGTACTCCTTGGTGCTCCTGAGCTCTCCAAACTCAGCAGTCACCAGACATTTGCTATACCCTGAAGTACATTTGAATAATCAACTGTGGGGACAAAAAAAATTTTTGATGTGAAATGTTTCACCCCTGGGTGCTTCTGACTTGATATCATCTACTAAAGAAACTCAAGAAAGGGGAATCGACTATACTATTCTTGAAGTCTGTTGCCACTAAAAAACAAGTGAAGATGTTGGGTTGGTTAGGTCTTTTTGTGTGTTGTCATAATTTTCCACATGACTTGCATCTCATTAAATACTCCTTTCTAGGTAGCATTCTTCCATATCCCTGGGTCTGTTATTCCTTTTGTAGAAGGATAACTGTGACTTTTCTGAAATGGAAGATTCCTTCAATCTAAATTTCTCACCAAAGCAGAGAACCAACAAACATTTATTAGGCAGTTACTATGCAACCAGCACTGTAAGAAATATGAAGAGGTATGAGATATTTGCCCTCCACTCATATGCTAACAGGGAAGACAAGACTAATATATGGCTGTGAATCAGATATGTACAGAGACAGTAAGATGAAGGGAAAAGAACAGAAAACCTATGTCCAAATCCCATTTACTACTTTATGAGATGTTACTTTCCTTCTATAGGCTTTAGTTTCTCCATCTGTAAAGCAAGGGAGTTAGATTAAACATGAAGGTCCCATCTAATCCCAAATTTATAATTGTAAAATAGCATGCTATAATGTAGATAAAGGAGTTTAAACTAGACCAGGGATTTTTAACCCAGAGTCCATAGACTCCTAAGAGGTTCTTAGTTGTATTTCCAGGGCTCTTGGAAGAAGGATGGCAAAAAGTTACATCTTTATTCCAATACAATTGGTTTCCTTTGTCATCTTTAGTATTTTACTTCTTGAATTTAAAGACACTGTTCTTATGCCCAAAGGGTTATGGAACTGTACATACTCTCTGATACAGCAATGCCACTGTTAGGTCTATATCCTAATGACATCTAAAAAGGGGGGGGGCAGGTAAGGATCTATTTGTACAGAAATATTTATAGCAGTTCTTTTTGTTGTGGCTAAGAATTGGAAATCAAAGGGATATCCATCAGTCAGGGAGTGGCTTTCTATATGTGATTGCCATGCAATATTACTGTGCTGTAAGAAATGACAAGCAGGATAATTTCAGAAAAACTTGGAAAGACTTCCATGAACGGATGCATAGTGAAGTGAACAGAACCAGGAGAACATTGTATACAATAACATCAATATTGTTCAATGAAGAATTGTAAATGACTTACTTATTCTCAGCAATTCAATGATCTACTATCTGCCTCCAGAGAAAGAACTGATATTGATTGAATACTGAGTGAAGCATGCTATTTTTTCACTCTTTTTTTTCTTTTGAGTCTTCTTGTGCAAAATGACTAATATGGCAATGTTTTACATAATTGCACTATATAACCTATATCTGCTTACTGTCTAAGAGAGAGGGGAGAGTAGGGAGGGAGAAAAGGATAGAATTTGGAACTCAAAACTTTAAGTAAGAATATTAAAACAAAGCAAAACAAAGACACTATTCTGAAAAGGGATCCATAGGCATCACCAGACTTCCAAAGGAGTACATGACACATAAAAGGTTAAGAATCACTGAGTGAGAGGATCATTAAAGTTACTTCTAGCTCTAAGAACCAGTCTTCTGTAGTTGGGTAATATACTGAAGAAGATGAGAGAATTAAAAGAGCAATGAGAGCTTGAATTATTAGATAAAGCAAGCAATAGGCAAACTCATATGGAGTCCATGATTCTGGGCTAGGCATTGTATGGAATAAAAGATAGAATCTGTGTCTTCTAGACTATGAAGGCAGAAGGAAAACAACTTGGCTTTTGATAGTCATGGAGTCATTGATTTGTTTAAAACTAGACAGGCCCCAGAGGCCTTCCAGTACAACTTCCTCATTTTATAAATGAGGAAACTGAGGTCCAGAGAACTTAAGTACCTTGCCCAACATCCCTTAGTCATAGGATTTGCAGTCAGAAGTGACCTTAGAAATCATTTAGCATAACTTCCTACATTTACACATAATCCCCACATAACTATACTTACAAGGAAGCTATGCATTCCACTGTTGATTTACCTATTCATCTATCTCAGGGCAGTGAGTGGAGTAAATGATTGTTAGAACTCCTTTCCACTTCCTATGAAGTCTTTTAAAATTCTCCAGGTGAAAGGTGTTGTTTAATCTTAAGTACAGCTATTACCCAAGCAACTTCTGGAAGTTGAGCAGATGTAGGGACCCAGTTGCAGGAGCAATTTATATATATTGCCCTGATATATTCCGTATATCTGATTTCATTGTATCTATAAAGATATGGCCAGTGCTTGATAGAAACAATTTTATATTTCTCTTTCTCTACCTCTCTATCTCTCCCTTTGTGTCCCTTTCTGTCTGTCTTTATGT
Organism: Petaurus breviceps papuanus; assembly: GCF_028583685.1. Classification (NCBI taxonomy): domain Eukaryota; kingdom Metazoa; phylum Chordata; class Mammalia; order Diprotodontia; family Petauridae; genus Petaurus; species Petaurus breviceps. Next base: position 9,956,357 of record NW_027185754.1, on the reverse strand, counting down.
GTGTTTCTATGTGTATGTCTATAAGGGTGGGGTAAAAACCCCATCTTAGCTTTGATTCCTTAATAAAAGGAGAATTAATCTCAATCAATTAATCAAAAACAGACCATCAGCAAAGTGCGAAGTCTTTGAAAGCCATTTGACAATTCAAAATGATACCAGACCAAAAGCCTATTCTAATTGGCTGAAGGAAGTAATCATACCCTCTGGGTTTTGTATAAAGCATTGAAAGAGATGAAGAGGTTACCCATAAAGATGGTTAGGGTTGCTCTGGAGACCCCAAAATACCAACACTCCAGGTCCTGTCGAATTAATTCGACTCAAGCTTTCTCTCAGCCAAAGAAAAGTAACATTTATTGAAAGTTAGCCATATTGGTGTGATAGTAATGGCAATTAAAGATTCCCCTGTATTGGCTTGGTTTTCAAATTGATTGTGTTAAAACCCAGAGTTTGTTAATCCCACCTGTGGGATGGGCTTGTTGATGTGAAAAGAAAGTCCTGAACTGGGAGGAGCTGGTGAGGTAGATTTGGAGAGACACTAGAGAGAGGCGGAAGATCTTTTTGGAGGCAGCACCTCGTGGAGAGAGAGAGAGGCTAAGAGAATTGCTGGTGGCGGCTTTGAATTGCCCTGGACTTTTGAGACCTGCCCCCTGAGCTGCCAAGGACTGAGGAGACATGGCTGTTTTGCTGGTACTTTGTCTGTCTGTTTTGATGTTGTTTTGCCAGATTTGTCCACTGGTGAAAGACAGTCCTTTTGTTGAAGAAGTCCTGGAACCTGGCTGTTCGCTAAGAAGCCCTGAGACTGTCCTGCAGACAGAGAGTGAATACTGTCCACTGGTGAGGGACAGTGCTGTTGTTGCAGGGGTCTGGAGACTGTCCTGCAGACAGAATGAATGCTGTCCACTGGTGAAGGACAGTGCTGTTGTTGCAGGGGTCTGGGAGCCTTTCTGTTGGTTCAGAAGCCCTGAAGAAGGATTTTCTTGTTGTATGTTTACAGAAATCCTGGGAGAGGGCTTTGCTAATGTGTTCAGGGGTTCTAGGACTGTTCTACAGACAGAGGATAAATTCATGAAGGGACTGGCAATGTACCTTATGGCCTTGCTAAGCCTTGTCTCCCCAGGAACTAAGATTGCTGAGAACTTGCCTCATGTCAAGATGAAGAAAAGACCTCCATTTGGGTATTAAGTGCTGTGTTTAAACTTGATGTAACTCTGGGGTAGATTCAATTGTGATCCAGGGGTGGGGAACTTTTGACCTTATTGTGCTCTGTGATTGACAAATGAAGGTACTTTACTTATGTTTGGAAACTAATCTCCATTTGAGAAGAGGGGTTTTGTGGTGGACCAAATGAAGGTATAGCCTAGGGGTGGAGAAGTATTTAGAACAGGGACTTTATAATTGATTGAATGACTGGAAGGTCCTGGGGTGGGGTAGTCCTTGGAGATTATTTAATCACACTTAGTAAATGCTGTATTTTGAATGATGTCATGTTTTGATCTTCTCTGTTCTTGGTTTGTCACTGAATAAAATAGAGAGCACCTATGCTGGTATTTTGAACCTGGGAAGTTGCCTTTCCTTGGCATTACATTACAATTGGGTAGACTGTTATGGAGCCTAGGAATCTGTGATGCTTGCATTGGACAAGCAGGCCAGAATCATCTGACACAGAGTAAGTCTGTGCTAAGTCCTTCTAAGGTGCTCTCACACCACATGGAGGGAAGATGGTATCTTATATACAGAAAGGTTGTGGGAGGAATCTAGGGGTGGTCTAGAGCAGGAGTTTGGGGAGAGTCTTCAGGAGGAGTCAGATGAGGTCAGATTCCAGTAATGAGTGATTAAGGGTGGGAAGTTGCTGGAGGCTACCTGGAGATGACAGACAATGGTGGGCTAGGCCAGTTCAAGGGTGAGACGGAGGATCAAGTGTGGGAAACTGGACAAAGGAGGGCTAAAGACTTGGGCAGAGCCACAACTTAAGGCCCATGGCCTCAGGCAAATGTCTTACTTGGAAAGATTCTAGGAAAGCTCAAGGGGGCTCCCAGAGCCTGCACCTCATCAGAGAGACCTTAACTTCAGTTTTGGCTTAGGTTTCCTTCCTTGGACCCCCTTCCTTCCCAACCCCTTTAAACCCTTATGAGCTTTGAAGGGTCTGGGGGATATTGTACTTCCTATTTTCCCAAAAATGTTCTAGCAGAATCATCAAATTAACTGATTCCAGTGTCTGCAGTGGGAGGAGCTAAGGACAGACTGAAAGTGTATTCATGGATCCACAAGGATCCCAAAGGAAAAACTATTCCACATCTACAGAGAACTTTTTGAGCATCACACAAATGCCAGAAAAGGCCTTTTAGAAACCAGGAACTATTACCCCTTTGTCAACATTCAGAGAGAGAGTTTTGCCAAACAAACTCCAGTACATTTTCTGGACAGCAAATATTAAAACTGAGGAAAGAATGTAAGGATGAGGCTCCATCAATTATCCCACACATTTTAAGTATGACATTTAAAAAGTTCAAGAGACATGGTTTCAGGGTAATTAATCATTTTATTAATAATGCTGGCGTATTAGCAATAAAATGGATCTGTGACATTCTTGAATGCCAAAGACACATTATGGCAGCAGGTTCACAGTTTATATGCTCTTGGAAGAGTGAGTATTCCTGAGGGTAGCAGATGACTTTAATTGGTTAGCAAGTAATGAGAGTGGATGAATATTCCACTGAGAGACAAACCTATTCTAAGAAGGGGCTGGGGGCAGGGAGGGGTGGGGGGAAGGAAATGTAAATTTGATTATTGTAGTTACTTCTACATTGCCCAACCTTGGTCAATCTAATGAAAGAGTTTATCTCTACTCAAACCTGTGTAGAGCATCAATGGGTACCCCTATCTCAGATTACATTTCTTGTAAGGTTGGGTGAGGAGAAAGTTGATTCAGTCTCATTATCAGTAATGTCCTTCAGAAACCGTAAAAACCTGTAGGCTTCTGAAAAAATTCTGGTCATAATTCAATAATTGATTATTAATACGAGGGAGAAATAACAATTTTTCTCAAAAGGTCATCGCCTCTCTTAGGTAAGAATATTTCTTGATTGGGATCAATCAACCACAGCCAAGGATGGAATGGATCTGTATACCTTCTGAAATCAATCAAAGACATTTCCAAGAGACTTGCTCATGCCCTAAGGAATTTGTGTAAAGAAAGAAGTTATCTCAGAACCAGAAAGAGACCTGAGGACTAGTAGCAGAAAGACCATGATCATACAGATATGACCCAAGAACCAGTAGCCCCAGGAAAACCAATGAAAAGAGAAGAGAAGGTAGGATTGAACTGTGGTAAAGAAGAGAGATATTGAGAGTCATCAGGTATTTCAAAGCAAAAGACCCAGGATGACACCACCAACATCCACCAAACTCATGGAGTGAGGAAAATCCCAAGTAAAATCTATTCTTTTTCCCAACTAGCCTTCCTCATGCCTCTCTTCGAAGACTATAATATAATCTGCTGCTTTATTATCCAAACATTTCCAGTAAGCCAAATTTTACCTCAGCCAAAAAATATGAGGGGTTAACTAGAGATTGATGCAATTTTAAGCAGGGAATCCAATTTCTATCTAAATGTTAGGAATTTTCCTAACTGGGGCCTCAGAGTAATTGTGTTTGAACTCATAGCTTTTCATTTAAAACTACCTGAAGCCCTAGAGAGAACCACATAGACTTTAGGGGCCATTTTGCTATGTTGCTCTAGGCATATAACAAACTAATTATGATAAAGGGTATACACACACAGAGATAGGTATGTGTTTGCATATCCACTAAAATGTTCCTCCAGTGCCTGATTATGCTGTGACACACCTGGATTCTCAAAGGCTAGGCCACTGTCAAGCAAGCCCTGGCAGGTCTTACAAAACTAAAAAGATTCCAATGAGAAAATGACACCCAAGGCTCAGGGATAAACTAAATGTCATTTGTTTGAGGATCTGCCTAGATAAGTTCAGAGAATTTTGTCACTAGGTTAGGAATAGGATGATGATTTTTTTTAGTGGCCACAGCTACTCTGAAGTCTGTCTCTTAAATTGTAGAGGGGCTGTGATAAGATATTGGAGAAGAGAGCACCCATAATGATATGATTGCCAATCCTTGAAGGACTGAAAAAAAAACATAATATTTGTAATCAGTCTACTATTTGGATAGCAGTTCTTGATGTAACAGATTGAGTTTGACTTGGGAGCCTCTCTCCATAATCATCTCTATAGCTTACTGTAATACTCTACCCCCCAATATTAGTATCTAGTTTGTGACCCTCAACTCCCCTTCTAAGACTCAGATTTATATATATGATCTCAAATATAAAATAGGTGTAATTTAACCTGACAAAATATGCAAAAAAGGCTCATACACTTGACAGAAAAAAAAAATCCTCTTTTCCCCTTGCCTCTTTACAGAGAACATTAGTAACCCTCCCCTTTACAGAGCACATTAGTAACCCTCCTTCCCAGTGGGTCTCACCTTCCCTTTGCACTTTCACAAGGTATTCCAAAAGTTTAGTGAAGTTTTAAATTTTAATAACTTCATAAGCATAAATTTCACAAACATATGGAAATATTTGAAAGGCTAATTATTTGTAGTTTTAAAATATTGATTTTCAAATTAAATTTAATATAGCCACCATTGATGCAGTTTAGGGGTACAGGGACACAAAAACTATTGAGGTATAGGGTGGAGTCATCTAGAAAGCATCCAAGAACTCAAATAGTCTTCTAGTCAAGTAGCAAAAGATTATTGTAATGCTAATAAAGCAGGGGGAGCGCCTTAGGGAACTTGTAACTTAAAGGGGAGAGAGGTGCTAAATTAAAGCTTATATAGAAAAAGTACAGTATGGTGTGCCAAGTGTGGAAATTAGGTGGTGCCAGGCAAGATTAAAGAGTGGTTAACTCCTAAAGGAACATACAATTTCTGTACCTTGGGCACAGCCATTATTCACTACTGGAAACCTTAGGGTTGGGAGGCTTCTAAGGGGTATGTTTTTGGTCAGCTATATCTCTAACAAGATAGCTTCAGGAGCTGACATCTATGGCTTGACATCTGAACTGTATACAGTAACTGTGGGAATCAGTACATGATAGTTCTGCTGGTAGAAGAAAGTCCTGTTCATACAAGGGAAGTTCTACAATGGTCAGCTTGTTCTTGTAATGAGGAGAGATAGTTTGCCTTACTGAGGTCCACTCATGAATCATTACCAAAAGTATGGTCTTTGGATTGGGGAGAGAAGTGATGGTCCTAGGTCTGAGGTCCAAGCACCCCTCACCATCTCATCCTATACATTTCTCTAGTTGATATTTGAACTTTGTAAAAACCTTCATCAGCTGCTACTCAGTGCATTTGTATTTCTATCCTGAAATTATCCAAAGAACAATATTTTGATGCATACATGACAATTTTGGCATGAACCCACAAGAAAAAAATCTAACAGAGTTAGAGCATATGATTGAGGTGGTCAAATAAGAGGACTTTATCTATTCATTGGTCTGAGAAAGTGTCTTATACATACATGTAATATATAATGACAGGGTACCCCATCTTATTAAAATTAAAATTCTGTTATTTGAAATTTACAAAACTAAGTAGAAAAATTTAAACAAACATTCAAATGAATGGGTTTTTCTTAAAAATACATTTATAGTATTTATATTTCTGAACTTACTAAAGCTTAAAGCTGCACTAAGACTTTTGGGACACCCTGTTCAGTTTCGATTAGTCTCAATATTATCAGAGAAGTCCAGGTTACTATTCAGTGCATGTGCCAATCAGTCTTCCCTTCTGGGAGTTTTTAGATGCTGTGGACTGTAGGCTTTTTTCCAGGTCTAAATGAGGCTGGTCACTTCAACCTTCTCTTGTTGTGTCCTGAAATCCCACTTCCCTACCGTGTCCCTCTCTCTTCCTTCCTCCCTCTCTCATCAGTTTTGGTTAGCTCTCTCTCTCTCTCTCTCTCTCATCAGTTTTCTATTTCTTTCTTTTCATTATTTGACACTGCCCAAAGTTTCCACAGGAACTTGAGTCAGTACTAGAACAAAAGCTACCTAAGTGTGACAATGAATATAAGGAAAATTCATGACTTACCCTGGAGTCAGTGGAGAGGAAATGGGCTTACCCTACTCCTCTTGGCATATTCTGGTACATTTCTACTACATTCTCCAGTTAATGAAGTTGTAGCCCTTTCAAACTATACCAGGGTGCCATCTTCCTGCAATATAGTATGCTGCCTTGTGCAAGTCCACATTGCTTCAGTATGCATTGATGACATCCTTGATTATAATCCCCTAAGCATTGTAAATCAGCCTGATATGCTGGTCAGGTAGTTTAAGTATGACTGCAGTCACTTCTTGCCATTTCTGAACACCCAAGTAGTCATCATCTGCAGCTGTACAGGCCTATAGCATCAATTTTGGATCCCCTAAATGTCTTAGAATGAATGCAGGTATCCTTGGTTCCTACAGGTGACCTCTAATCCCTTGAAATTTCCAAAGGTAGAGCAGTGAGAAGGAAAGGAGTGGCATTTATATTTAGTGCTCCCCTTCTAGGAGGAAACCTTCCCCTTCTCCTAGGACAAAGATGTCTTAGCATCTTTTCCTATTCCCAAAAGGTATAGTTTCAGTGTCTTCTTCACTTTTGAATTTACATCTGAATCCTTCTATGAGTCATCACCTGGTGGTAAACCATCCAACTACAACTGGTAAATGAGGCCTCATACTTTCATATTCCTCTTTGCCAAGAACTTTGATTAGCTGCCCCATGGACAACAAGTGTTTTCAATGTGCTATGTTTGTAGAGCTCTGGCCATTCTCTGTAATTATTTTATTGATTTGAAGTTGGCCTAATTGATTAACTTCCCAGTGTGGAGTAGCTCTCTGCCACTCTATATTGTCATTCTATGATCTTATGTTTTCTAGGGATTCCATGAGCAGGATTTTATCTCTTGGCTATGACAGAGAATTTTAGCCTTATGTAATTGTCCATTCTTCTCAGTATTTTTCTGATACCAATGTGATAGTTAGACTGTAGACTCCCCTCAACTTGTCTTGGGATTGAATAGCATACTTGTTTTTACTCATAGAAGTTAGAGGTAAAAGGCACAGATCAACTAGGCTAACCTCTTAATGTTACAGTTAAGGAAACTAAGGTCCAGAGAGTCTCAGTGATTTGCCCAAGGTCATGTGGGTAATAAGTGGCATAGCAAGGTTTCAAACTCAGGGTCCATGACTCCAAGTTCAGTGCCTCTTCCACAATACATACTGTCTCTTGGCTTCATTCTCAGACACTCCAAACCACAGATCTATGAGCAGCTTGGACTCTTGCCCAAATACTAACATGTGCCATTTAAGATGGGAGCATTATGTACATGCTCTTCACTCTGGTGCTATTATTATTGCCATTTTACAGTTAAAGTAATCAGAGATTAAGTGACTTGGTGAGGGTCACACAACTACTAAGTGTCTGGGGCCAAATTTGAACTCAGGTCTTTCTGACTCCAGGTCCAGTACTCTGTTCATTGCACCACCTCTAACAAGATGACTATAAACATTATCAGTGGTGGGGAACTTGCAGCCTCGAGGCCACATGTTTCCCTCTAGGTCCTCAAGTGTGGCCTTTTGACTGAATCCAAACTTCATAGAACAAATCCCTTTAATAAAAAGATTTGTTCTATAAAACTTGGACTCAGTCAGAAGGCTGCACCCTAGGACCTAGAAGATCACATGTGACCTTGAGGCTGCAGGTTCCCCACTCCTGCACTAGCTCCAAAGCTCACTGCTACCTATGCTTTCTGAATGAATCAAATTAAGTCAACAAGCACTTATTAAGTACTTACTATGTTCCAGGAGCTGTGTTAAATGATGGGGATACAAATACAAGCAAGACGAAAGATAGTACCTGCCCTCAAGGAGCTTACCTTCTAATAGAGGAAGACAACACATAAAAGGGAGGGAGGGAGAAGTTACCCAGGTTGGAGCATAGTGGAGAAAGCATGGGGAGCAAGGAATGGAGCCCAGAGAGGAATGAAGACATGACTGCCTTCAGAACTTTCCTTATAATGGAGGCTCTGGGAGAAACTGATCAATCACATGAAGGGTCCACTTTGGTGGGGGTGGTACTGAATGTCCAGCACAAGGAGAAAGAAGGAATGAAGATGGAATGGGTTGGGAGCATTTAACTTTATATGCACTGGGCACAGGTATATACTTGTATACATCCTCTATTACAGAGGGCAAATAGACCTCGTTCTGTACCAAATCTAGAGATTTTTCTCAGTTCATTATTCAACATCATAGCTGAAAATTTCATAGCAATGGGTCAGGAACTGCTTGACCAACTGCCTTCTTGTACTTTGTGAACAATCAGTGATAGTATGATACAATACTCCATGGCAGAGACCCAACTTCTGCCACTCCCTCAGCAGTCACGTGTCCTCAGGAGAGTAAAATATGAACTTCTGAAGGTCATGTCTTTTTCTTATAGACAAAATTACTGCTCATAGATAACCATTCATCCTTCATCCAAACTTGCACTTAGCAATTCATGCTCAAAATGGGTAAAGAAGGAATGGTTCGGTGCTACACAATTTACTTTGGTAGATAGCACACTCTTTCAAGACAGTTCCAGACTCTCAGCTGCCCTTCCCTTTTTGGAAGAAGGAGCCCTCTTTCCTTTGTTTAATAGATTTCTCTTACTCTCTTCATGAGAATCACCATGGCTTCCGATGCCTGGTGCCAGTGCATCCGCATTAGTATGGGTTCTTCTGAATTAATACTACACACTCAAATCATTTTTTGTCAACATTGCTTCCCATCGCTGGCCGTGGCATCCAATTCAGTTCTTGTAATATCATAAATTTTTCTTAATTTGGGTTTGTGAACCTGTCTTTTAAAAAAATATATAACTGTATTTCTTCTTCTTTTTTTTGCTTTTTGGAGGGGGAAGGCAGGGCAATTGAGGTTAAATGACTTGCCCAAGGTCACATGGCTAGTTTAGGCCTAGGTCCTCCTGAGTCCAGGGCCAGTGCTCTATTCATTGCATTGCTCCACCTAGCCACCCCTGGATTTCTATATAATCAGTTTCCTTTGTAATCATAAAAATCATCATCATAATAGCTAGCATTTATGTAGTACCTACTATGCACCAGACATAGTGCTAAGCACTTTACAAATATTATCTCATTTGATCCTCACTTCAACCTGGGAGGTAGGGGCTATTATTATTCCAATTTCACAGTTGAAGAAACCGAGGCAAACAGAGATTACATAATTTGCCCAAAGTCACTCGGCTAGTAAGTATCTGAGACCAACCTTGGACTCAAGTCTTCCTGACTTCAGTCCTAGTACTCAATCCACTGTATCATCTAACTGCCTCTAACATGTAATATCTAATCACACATGTTTTACTTCATGCATTTAAGAACATTATTCTGAGAAAGGGGTCCCTTGGCTTCACTAGATGGCCAAAGGGGACTATGACACACAATATAGTTAAGAACCCCTGTCATAAGTCAATAGGGTGCTATGGGTCCATTTCTGATATTGAACTTCCATGTAAATCATCTCAAATCTTTTTGGTGAAAACCTTCTTCAACTCATGGATAGACTAATGGATCTCACTTTTAGTGAGTCTCCCACCAGCAAATATGACTGGTAGGGGCATGAGCAGATAAACAAAGGACATAAATTTGCTTCAAAAATTTTTTTCGCGGTCATGATTGCTAAATGAATTTCCCCCTATCCTATTTCCCCTGTTTATGCTATTCTCTCATTCTCTTTTCACCCTGTCTCTCCTCAAAAGTGTTTTGTTTCTGACTACCCCCTTCCCCAATCTGCCCTCCCTTCTATCATAAGTAAGTCAATTCACTTGTCTTTTTCCTTTTTAAATTTAAAAATTTAAATTTTTAAATAAAAAATAAAATAAAGAAACTTGGTTTATGAATTTAGTTCTGAGATTCTGTTCTTCATGTGATTCATTTGTATTGCAAAGTGAATTTTCCCATAGGAAATAATGTAACATTGGATGATTGGTACCACATTCCCAAAAATATTCATATAGAAATAATTATTTGTAATTTTAAGTAAGTTTTTTGTCCCTAATGCACCTGAAATACAATACAATGATTAGTACAAAATATAAACCAAAAATAAAACAAACTAACCTTCACTTTACCTTTGAGAAGAATCTTGGCTGGTGTGAGGAAGACAAGAGGGAGAAGGAGGAGGAGGGGGAGGAAAAAGGGTTATTGTTTGGAAGGACAATCTCCTACCATGAAAACATAGGGGATTTCAATTTTGTGAGTGTTCTCTCTAATGCTACTTTCACTAAAAGTAAGACTAAAAGTACTGCCTTCACTTAATTTTTGTTTTTTAGAATCACTTTCATGTTTTGACTCACTGATTTTTTTTCTTTATGTTCACTTCTGACTAGGAATCTTAATGACATTTTTTATGACATTTTTTTTCAGAATGTCACAGAAATGTGACATTGCATTATTGTTAAAAATATTCATGGCTCTCATTGCTACAGCCTTATTTGGGTGATGTTTTTCAACAAAATTTGTGCTTTTCTCCACATCTGATAAACTACCCTAATTTCACTTGATGTGAGGGATTCCTCCCATCTCTCAACCTCCTCTTCAGATGAGATATCCTCAGCAACCTCTCGCTATTTCTCTTCATGCAGATCCATCAGTTCAGCCATTGTCAGCTCCTGACTATGTTCCTCCATTGTCACAAATATTGTTGTAGATCACAGTCACTACCATACACTTTTACACAAAGTACTACATACATACGTAAACACATGTAAATACACTTGTAATGGTACTGTTAAGAGTGAAGATGCTGCCTTCACGAAAGGTCAACAGTGAATGAGGTTGATTGGGTGGTATATGGACCTGAGGTTCCTTTGTTTGACATATGAAAGCAAAAAAAACAAACAAATCCATTGCCCTAGTTGAGCATCATCCCTTTGTGAGCTGTTCAAGTCCAAACATAATGTTTGTACCATGAATTTTTGTTTGTCCTGCAAGACAAATTTTGCAAAAAAACTTTTCCTTGTCCAGCAAAGCATATGTAAACCAGGTTACTCATAAACTGAGGTTCTACTGTATTTAGTATTTTATTTTTCCCCAATTATATGTAAAAACAATTCTTAACATTAGTTTTTAAAATATTGAGTTCCAAATTCTCTCCCTTTCTCCCTCCTCCTTCCCCTTTCCCCGTTAAGAAGGCAAGCAATTCAATATAGGTTATACATGTGTAGTCACGCAAAATATTTCCATATTAGTCATATTGTGAAAGAAAACATAGACCAAAAATGAAGTAAAAAAGGTATGCTTCAGTCTGTATTTAGACACCATCAGTTCTTTCTCTGGGGATAGATAGCATTTTTCATCATAAGCCCTTCAGACTTGTCTTGGATCCTTGTATTACTAAGAATAGCTAAGTCATTCACAGCTAATCATTTACAATATTACTGTTATTTTGTATACAATACATTTCACTTTGCATCAGTTCATGTAAGTCTTTCCAGGTTTTTCTGAGAGCATCCTTCTCATCATTTCTTATAGCACAAAAGTATTCTACCACCATCACATAGCATGATTTATTAGGTCAAAGGGTATGCATGGTTTTAGAGCCCTTTGGACAGAGTTACAAATTGCTCTAAAGAATGGTTGTATCAGTTCACAACTCCATTAACAATGCATTAATGTCTCATTTTCCTCACATCCCCTCCAACACTGGTCATTTTCCTTTTCTGTCCTATCTAATAGGTATGAGGTAGTACCTCAAAATTGTTTTAATTTACATTTATCCAATTAATAGTGATTTAAAACTTTTTTATATAGCTATAGTTTTGATTACTTCATCTGAAAATTGTTCATATCTTTTGATCATTTATCAGTTTGGAATGGCTCTTATTTTTAGAAATTTGACTCAGTTCTCATTTGAGAAATGAAGTGTTTATCAGAGAAACTTGCTTCAAAAATTTTTTTCCACAGCCACGATTGCTAAATGTATTTCCCTCCATCCTATTTCCCTCTGTTTATTCTGTTCTCTTTTTCTTTCTACCCAGTCTCTCAAAAGTGTTTTGTTTCTGAGTACCCCCTACCCCAATCTACCCTCCCTTTTATCAGCTCCACCCCCTCATCCCCACCCCTACCTTCTCTTATCCCCTTCCCCTTCTGCTTTCCTGTAGGATAAGATAGATTTCTATACCCAATTGAGCATGTATGTTATTCCCCTTTTGATCCAATTCTGATTACAGTAAAGTTTACTCACTCTCTTTCATCTCCCCCATATTCCCCTCCACTATAAAAGCTTTTCCTTTCCTCTTTTATGTGATATAATTCACCCCATTCTAGCTCTCCCTTTCTTTTTATCCCAGTGCATTCCTCTCACACCCTTAATTTCATTTTTTAGGTATGATCTCTTCACATTCAACTCATAACTGTGTCCTTTGTCTATGTATATGTGTGCGTGTGTTTGTGTGTGTGTGTGTGTATATATATATATATATATATATATATATATATATATATATATATAT